>NC_084796.1:195848688-196156533 GCF_963169125.1 Humulus lupulus | reverse complement strand
GGAAAGTTCGCCATCATGGACTGTATCATATTCATGTCCAAGTTGACAGGCTGAAATTGTGGAGCTTGGATGTTTGGATTTGTAGCTTGCATAAATTGTTGCATTTCCTCGAAGTTGTTGTTCTGAGTCATAATGGCTTGACTGAAGTGTTGAACTATGGACTGGAAAACCTCAATTGATACCATTGGAGGGCCGACTGTGGTGGACGGAATTGGTGATGCCTTTGATTGTGAAGAGGATCTGGTCGCGCCTGAGGCAAAAGTACTTGTGCCCTTCAACTTGCATCTAATACCTTGGTTGTGGCCATGACATTGACTAAGTACCTTTGAGATGACTTATGTCTCATTGACAGAGGCACCTCCTGTTGAAGATTCAGATTGAGATTGGGAATGTGCCTGGACTTCTTGCTGGAAGGCATCCTGCAGTTTAGAAACAAGACAATTAATACGTAATATAATTAAATAATAAACATATGTACAAAACTTAGAAAGTTACTTACATATGCATCATTAGCATTTGTGTTTCCCCCTCCACTTATCGAATGATTGTGCATGTCATAGAACATATCAATAATGCTGGACAGTTCTTTAGTTTGAAGATTCATCTTTAGAAAACAAAATGTAACAAAATATCTGTTAAATATTGAAATTATTATTAAGATAATGAAAAATATTTCAAATTATCTATATATTTTTATTTTCCTTCTTAAATTGAGCAGAAACATAAGAAGTAGATCCGTGGAGACTTGGATACTTCTGTTTTGCTCTGTTGGCAACATTTGCCTTTGAGCATGCCATGAACTATGGAGTGGTCAAAAGGTCAACCAACTTCTGCCAACTCTCATTGTCCATGTCCTCCAGTTGATTATTTCTAGCTATCTCGATATCATCATACACTCCATGTTCATCGAAGTATTTTTTCTTGCGACCTTTTCTATCCTTGTAGCGATCCTGAAATTCTCGCTCAATGCCAGTCTCTATCAGCCGCCACTCAGGGAAAGCTTGGGGAAGAATGAAAAATCCCTTCAAAAAAATATTAAACTGGTTAGAATTTTGAAATTATAAAAAAAAAATTACATGTCAATTAGTTGATAAATTTACCTCAATCTTTTGCATCAATCCTATCTTCTGTTCATCCAGAACACTCTGCCACGAGTCATAATATAACGGGACATGGTGACAAATAAGGTTACCAATAAATCTCGTGAACAATGTTCCAAAATCACAAACTTCTTTGTAGATTCCCTCCTTCAGATCAAATTGTAGAGCCAATGGACTTTTATTGTCATTGATGACTTGTTGCTACAAATTTTTGGATCAAGACTGACCTTTTCTTTTCGCAGTAGCCGCTGCATTTTTTTAATTAAACAATAAAACTAAATTGAATAAAATAATAACACTTTGTCATTTATTGATAAAATATAGACTAATTATAGTTTATTACCTGTCTCACAGGAAGTAGGAACTCGCGTAGGATCTGGAGAAAGATCACCCGCTCCATCACCGCCATGAGAACGAGCAACAACAGCAGACATATCTTTATAGTTTAAATAATTATTAACTTAAAATCATTTACAGTTGGAGGTTAATTACATAACTTAAAATGTAAAGCATTTGTCATTAAAATTTCGGTAATGCATTTGAATATATTAAAAAAACAAACATTGTTGAGAAAAATGATATATTGATTGAAAAGTCTAGAAATTAAAACATACACATTAAACATACAATAAGAATATGCATAAAAAAATATTATTCCACATCTCCTACATCATCATTTATACTTTCTAAATCATCTTCACTTATATCCTCATCATCATCGTCATTGATGAAATCATCATCTACATCCGGAATAGATTGAGATGTTTCCCCAATAATGCTGATGTGATCAAGTCGATCCAAATGCATAACCTCCAACTCTCCTAGTTCCACAGTGAGTACAAAATTTGATGAAGTACTATCATGCACGACATCAACCTCGTTATCATCATCAATACTCGGATGATCCCAGATCTTTCGATAATTGACTTTTTCTCCTACATTCCAATTTTTTTTCTTGGAGGATCTTCCAAGTAGAAAACTTGTTTTGCTTGAGTGGAGAGAATAAACTTCTCGTTCTTGTACCACTCAGAATTAATCATGATACAAGTTATTTTATTCTCAGTCACATTTCGACCCTTGCTTGCATCGGTGTTGAACCATTTGCATCGAAACAATACTTTCGAGTAACCATGGGAATAACATAACTCTAAAATCTCCTCAAGTTGGCCATAGAAAGTGAAATCATCAGTTTCTGGCACCAAAACTTCACTATTTTGAGTGGTACGTCTTTCATCATATGAATATGTACCAAAAACTTTACACTGTTAACAATGCAAGCAGTGTAGGAGTAGGCATTCTGATTGGACCCGTTTGCTAAAGCAAATAATTCACCAGTACACTCAATTGATTGTACTTGTTGCAGACGACCCATCTATAGAGTATGACAAAAAAAACACACACAATGAGATGAGTATTAATCGATACGAATTTCTTAAGAATTCTACAGTTTAAAAAATTTACCTTCAATTTAAACCAGCTAAGGAAATCTTTTTGAAGATTTATTTTTGAATTTTCTCGAAGGTATTCACTGTATAGCACAAGGATTAAGGTAAGATAATAGTTGGCTAACTGTTCGAGTATGTCTTGACTACTGAATTTTGTTGGAGGACGTCCTTTATCATAATTCTCCTCAAACAAGCGACTCTTCCTCAACTTATGCGTAGAAGATAAAAATCTTCTACGACCAACATAAGCTGTCTTCCCAATTACCAGACATGAATGAGTGTCTTCGTTGTATGAAGGACATCCATATATCCTTGGCCACTCCAACTAGACAAACTATTACGGGGCGAAAATCATTGATAGTCCATATTAGTGTTGCACCCATTCTGTTAATAATTTTTTATCACCAAAACACTAATTTTTTTTAAGTAAATTATGGAATCTTAAGAATAAATTATTAAATTTTACAAATATGTATTATCAAATTTTATGAATATACATTATTGTTAGTTATGAATGTGTGGATGATCAAAGTTCCATACTTGTTAAAGCACAAATCTCGTGCTAAGGTCCCATAAACGCCTAAGTACATACATGTGCCTACATCGCTAGGTGCGTATTGGGAAGCCTTGGAAAGCGAAGCCCCGTTACCTACACGACATCTTTACCTGGTGCCTTATGCGCCCAGTAGGTGCACCACACGAGACCCCCGTCTCGCGCCTCGTGCGCCCAGGAGGTGTGCCATGCGAGGCTCCCATCTTGCGAGACACTCCATCTTGTGCGTATGCACCTAGTCGTGTCGTGCCTCACGGATTCACGTCCCACACCTTCGCATTACCATCTCGTTCCACCCTTTCGCGAGACTGTCTCGCTCCCCACCTCTGTGAGGCCATCATGCCCGAGCCTCCATGAGGCCATCATGCCTACGCTTCCGCGAGTCCCTCGTGCCCCTGCTTTTCAGAGGCCATCCTCCCCACGCCTTCGCAAGGCCATCATGCCTGTGCCTCCATGAGGCCCTCATGCCCGTGCCTCTGTGAGACCCTCATGCCCCTCCGCGAGGCCATTATGCTCGTGCCCCCGCTTCTGCGAGGCCATCCTCCCCTTGCCTCCGCGAGGAAATCGTGCCCATGCCTTCGCAAGGCCCTCATGCCCATGCCTCCGCAAGGCCCTTATGCGCCTTCGCGAGGCCATCACGCCTACACCTCCGCGAGGCCCTCGTGCGCCTCCGCAAACCGTCATGATCGCGCCTCCACGAGGCCCTCGTGCCCCTACTTCCGTGAGGCCATCCTCCCCACGCATCTGCGAGGCCATCATGCCCACGCCTCTGCAAGGCCCTCATGCCCGTGCCTCCGCGAGGCCATCACGCCAACGCCTCCACGAGGCCCTCGTGACCCTATTTTCGCAAGGCCATCCTCCCCACGCCTCCGCGAGGCCATCATGCTTGCGCCTCCGCAAGTCCCTCATGCCCGTGCCTCCGCGAGGCCCTCATGCCCACGCCTCCGCGAGGCCATCATGCCCACGCCTCTGCGAGGCCCTCGGGCCCATGCTTTTGCGAGGCCATCACACCCATGCCTCCGCGAGGCCCTCATGGCCACACCTCTACAAGGCCATCATGCCCTCGTCTTGCACCCTGTACGGAAGATCCAGCTGCCTGGATCTTCATGGCACACGTCTGACCAATGCTTTGCACAACATACACCCCTCGTGCTTTGCGAGTGTATATGCATGAAAGCCACGAGTTGTTTGATGCTTAGCAGAATATAGAGTGGCTTGAGGTATAGGCACATCTTGAAAAGGTGAAAACATCTATGGGACACTTGGAGCACGTAAGGGTACAGAACATGTGTATCAACCAAAAAAAGACAAAGCACGGATATGGCATCCATGCTAGACAAGTAGTGGTTGTACGAGTGAGGTACCTGGTGTGGTCCTTACCAGCCAATCTCTGACACTCGTACTAGATAAGTAGTGGAGGCACATTCAGGTACAAAAGTGGAGGCGTCTTACCATTAACTAAACCCGACACCACAACCACCTGTGCCACTACGTCTGATACCACTCCCCTGACAATGTACTTGTGAACAATCTCGTACCCTGAGACCACAATGTATTAGGGGCCATTAGAACCCACTATAAAGGGAACCTCACTTCATCATTGAGGGGGGTTGGAAAAATTCTTGTAAGATCATATTAATCTAAGAGCAATATACGAGTTTTCTTTCTATTTTTACTTGCAATTTTCCTTCAAGTTTCTGTAAGTTCATTTGTGTTCATTAGATACTGATTAAAGTTTTTGAGTTTTCCATCCATATTCCGTTGACGAGTTCTTACTATCAATAGTTTGGTATCGTCTGTGGGAAGGATAAGTGCCAAGTCACTGTTCTTCCATTGATTTAAGTAGAAAAGATGCCAAGACACTCTAAGCAGTTAAGAGAACCATGAGACGTTGAGGTACACCTCGATGGAGATCAGTTGAAGGCCTCCATGGAAGATCCTTCCCCACCCGAAAGTGTGTATGCATTAAAGGAGCCCAGGGTTCACGAAGATGAAAGGGAGGCCTCATCCCTGGCTATCCCACCTAATGACAATCATCTGAGGTTAGCAGATGCCCCCCGCGAGAGATGTCGGCGAGTTCCCACCCCCAAGGCCGCCACAGGTGCCGAACTTTGGCCGGCAAGATTCGGGCCCGTCGACGCGCTGGCCTGACAGGAATCTCTTAGTCCATTCCGTGAGCTCGAGTTCAAGGTCTCAATTTTATGAAGAGGAGATACGCGAACTGCACTGGAAGAACCAAAGGCTAGAAACCACCTTAGAGAACATGCAAGAGGTGTTGAATGGCCTACTACAGGGGGAAATCAGACATATCTCTTCCTAGGCAAAAAAAGAGAGGTCAAAAGGGGGCAGAAACCACAGTCCCAATGGATGATGGGAGGTCTTAACTCTCCACTAGTAACACCCCTCGGACAAAGTAGCGTGAACACCCTGGGAAGGTGAAGCAGCCCCAGGGGCCAGAGCAAAAGAACAACACTAACCCTCACAATGACGCCGAAGTCACCTCTAGGGAGGCGCCACCTGACCTAAGAGAAAAGCTCAATAGAACAAGGTCTGAAGTATGGACATCACCTCCTGTGGCCCCTCCAAAGGGTAGAGAAAAGGGAAAGGCCAATCCTACAGAGCTGAGGGACTCCTTGAATAGGAGGCGACAGGAGCTAGAAACCAAGATGAGGAGACTTTGGAGCAAGATTGTCACGGCGTCTGGGGGGCACATTACCGATGAAGAGTTCGACTACGAGTCGCCCCTCACGTGAGAAATCCAGTTGGAACGACTCCCGACTAACTTTAATGAACCTCATATGACCCCTTATGAGGGAAATACGGACCCCAAATACCATCTAGACGTGTTCAATGACCTGCTGAAATTGAGAGGAATTAATAGCAGGGCCAGGTGCCACTGCTTTGCTGTCATGTTAAAAGGACCTGTGTACAAATGGTTCAAGAGACTTCGACCAGGGTCTATTAGGTCATGGAAACAATTTTCCGATGAGTTCCTCCAACAACATCATGTCGTACGCGATTATACCTTACCGAGAACTAGCCTCGCAAATATAAAGCAAGGTGAAGGAAAGAGCTTGAAGAGCTACATCCACAGGTTCAACATGGAAGCGGCTAAAGTGGGAAGCCTGACCAGGGGAGAACTCAAGATGGCGATCACGGCTGGAGTGTGCCCCAGGCAGTAAGCTTTGGGATAATATGCTCAAAAGGGAGGTCGCAGACTTAGAAAATTTCTACGAGCGGGCACAAACGTACATTTGTGTCGAAGACGGCCATGAGAACTTGAAGGCATCCCTTGTCAAGCCCTCGGACCATGTACTGAACCCGACACCACAACCTTTTGCTCCACAACCACCTGTGCCTCTACGTCTGATACCACTCCCCTGACAATGTATTTGTGAACAATCTGATCCCCTGGGGCCACAATGTATTACGGGCCATTAGAGCCCACTATAAAGGGAACCTCACTTATCATTGAGGTGGGTTAGAAAAATTCTTGTAAAATTAGATTAATTTAAGAGCAATATACGAGTTTTCTTTCTATTTTTCTTGCAATTTTCCTTCAAGTTTCTATATGTTCATTTGTGTTCATTAGATATTGATTCATGTTTTTGAGTTTTCCATCCATATTCCGTTGACGGTAAAACGAGTTCTTACTGTCAACATAATGTATTATAAAGTTTCATTATAAAATCATATATTTAATTATAATTATTATTATGTTGTTTAATAGAGAAAATTACATCTCACAACCTGTAATTGATTTTATTTACAAATTAAACCTCAAAAATTTTAATTACAAAATGTAACATTTTTTTATACAGCATATAAAAATAATACATACCTCATATAAGAATTGCCAACATTAAAATAATCATTTAATTATCTCTCTTCTCCATAACTTTGAAAAAAATTATGGCCACACTATTGATCATTTTAGCTCAAGAGTGGTATCACCACGACCTATTCTTCAAGGTGATCATTTTAATATGTTAGAAACATATGTTTTCTTGCCGTCTCTGGAATCAAAAGTAACCATTTGGTTGCTTATAAATACCAATTAGATACTTATTAGTTACCTTTTTACAAAAAAAAAATTTATTTTGGTTAATTAACTTTAAGTTTATTTTCAAAATTTGGTTAATTGGTTTATGTTATGTATGAAAAGTAATTTTTTAGGAGTAACTCCAAGTTTATGTTATGAAAAAAATAACCAATTGGTATTATTTTCTAATAAGTTATTCATGGTAACTTGGAATTAGAGTAACTTTTTATACTATATGATGACTAATTAGTTTCTAAAATAGATTTAAAGGTAATGTAAAAGTATCTTAAATAATAAGACATGCAAATTGCATGAGTGACTAAAAAATTTTATTCAATGTTAATGTGTTGTATACTTGTAAATGTGGAATTTTTTCCTTGTGAATTCTATTCACGAGTGAAGCTCTATACTACGAGACATCCTGAAAGGGCATCACACGATGGTGAGGGAGTTGGGGTAAGAGAGTTACCCTCACTAGGCGAGGGACTTCGGCCACTTGCCAATCCAAACTTCACCCTTGCTATGCGAGGGTCCCCAGCTGGTCATCCGCGTGCGCCCCATTCCAGCAGGCATCAAGCCTCGTCTACACTCAGGAGAAGAAGGTCAGCCTCGCTACACGAGGCACCCTCGTTATGCGAGGGTGAGGCTTCGTGGTGGCATCCATGCCCCTAGCCTCGCGACGCTGCACCCGGGGGAAGGAAAGGCAGCCTCGCTATGCGAGGGTGCTGCCTTGTTACGATGCCCGTGTCCTGAGCCATGCCTACGCCTGGAGGAAAAGGACTAGCCTCGCTACGCGAGGTGCCCTCGCTATGCGAGGGTGTGGCCTTGCCACGGCGTCCTTGCTGCGAGTCTCGTGTCCATGTGACCCGCATAAGCCGGCCCTGACCCTTGACACCTTGACTTCTCAGGACATGCATAGGTTGAAGCCTCCTTGGCATAGGCACGAGATCACTTGGGGGAATCTTGTTGACATGTCTAACGAACATGGAGCATTGAATGGGAATTGATGAGGACAACCGAGTACGGAACACGTGCGCTGACACGGGGTGTACGGTTATGGAGAGAACAGAGACACGACCCTATGATCTGCGTCTGAGGAGTAGTGGCGGTACGGACCTGTACGAAGAGTGGTGAGACCACTGGGACACCCTCGACCATGCGCCAGAGCCGACAGTACAATGTCCAAGGCCACGACTCTGACACCATCAGGGTAGACACCACTACGCCCTGAGCCACTACTTTATCAGAGTACCTATGTACGTCCCAGTGGTCTGGGACTTGTTTGTATCCTGGGCCAATAGAGCCTCCCCTATAAATAGGCTCCAACCCCTCAGGCTAAGGGGTTGGAAAACTGAATGTAAAAACGAGACTTATGAAATATATGCTTCTGGTTCTCATGCTTGCCTGAGTTTTCTCCTGTTGTTTAGAGTTCTTTCTATCTAATTCGTAGCTTCTTATAGTATAGAGATTGAAGTTTTCTAACCATCAATCGTTGACGAGTTCTTACCGTCAACAATACTAAATTAATTTTTATTAAAAAACTATACTGTAACTTATTATACTATATGACAACTCATTAGTTTCTGAAATAAACTTGAAGGTTACCAAAATGTATCTCTAATAATAAGATATCATAATATAACCTAAAAATAACTTATTGGTATATTAAGATATATACAAATAAATTTTGGAGATAACCAACATTACCATTTTAAAAAAACTTTTAATAAAAAAACTGACTAATTGGTAACTTATTACCATTATAAGTAACCAAAATGTTACTTTTGAAGACCAAAAAAAAATGGAAAATTCGGGATTTCGGGAATATTTCCAATTCAGGTATATTATTTTTAGAATCAGGTATGTTTTTGATGATGTGGCAAGATATTTTTGTAAATAAAATTTTGTAGGTGATTTTTATAATTATTTTATATTATATGTATATAATTGTAAAGATCCCTATTTAATAATTATCAAATTCTTAATATAATTTTCACTTTTTATTTTTTTTAAAAACAACAATAAAATTTTATTATTTTAAAATTATAATTTTAATTTAAACTTAATTTTAAGAGTAAAATTAACTTAATTACCTATTTTATCTACATATATTATCAAATTTTATGAATATGATATAAAATTAATTAAATAAACAAATAATTAATTATAAATTTATTAAATTACCATTAAAGATTTTATTTTAATTTCTACTTATTTTATAAAAAAAATATTAATAAAGTTTTATACTTGTAAAATTATTATTTTTAATTTACACTTTATAATTTTTTAATTAATTTTTAGTAATTGCTTAAAAAAATTTAATCACACTAATTTTAAAACTACTTTGTAATAGTTAGTTTTTCTAAATCTACTAAAATTTCGACAGCATAACGGCTGTAATCTAACATATCCAAAAATTTAAAGTCTGCATAAAAACATATAAACCAGTCCCAGAGCATACATAAATTTTAATACAATCATTTAAATTCACAAATAAACAACAAAAACATATTATAAACATATTCCCAAATCAACATATTATTTATCTAACCTAACATATATATAATTAAAAAAAACATAATATAAACATCTAATATGGATTTATCTAACCTATAGCATAGAATACCCAATACAATGAAATATCACCTAAATTAATATTTTTTTATAACCTAATATTTAATTTTATTATTGTTGACTAATGATTTAGCCAACGACACAGAGTCACTAAAAACGATAAGAATTAATTAGCTGAACGCAAGAACTAAACAACACGAAGATTTTATAGTGGTTCGGCCCCAGAGATTTGTAATAACCTACATCCACTTAGTGTTTCTATTAATGTAAACTCTGAAACCTGCGATCACCAAACTAGGGTTTACTAAGTTTCATAAGCTCCAAAGTGGAATACAAAAGTTGTGTGTAAAAACACTTGTTCTCTTTCTGAATACAAAATACTGCGTCTCTCCTAAAGGAATCCCGTCAGTCCAATTTTTAGGTTCAAGGATGTACATATGAGTCAATGGGCCATGTTTAAACTTTGAACATAAACATATTTGAATAATAACATAATCCATAATAGTTCCACATAAAGAAGGTCAAATATCTGAGAAATATCTGACTTATAACTGTATTTGAACTCTGGCTTCGTTACTATGATCAGACCTGGTCGCATAAATCAGCATATCTTCTGTCGTATTCTTCAGCATCTTTCTTAAATCCATCGAGCAACTTGCTATTATAGTCATTGTTCGACCAGACTATCATCACTAAACAGTCACGTGATATCCACGTATGTCTCTATTGTGCCACGTCATCAAGCAAATATTTTTCAAGTAAACATTTGCCCCCCAAGTTTATTTTAATGCGATCAACATTTAATAAACTTACTCGACCATTTATCCATCTAACTTGTCACATCCGTCAGTAATTACTTTTCGAAAAGGCAAGTAATCATGACCTTTACAGTTTCCCAGAAATTGTTTTGACGGTTATTATGATTCCCCATGCATCAAAACCCTATTCCCATCATTACCTTCCATTAATGTCCCAAGAAGTATAAATATAAACCTCTTCACATTTTGTCATTTTTTACCCAAACCTTCTCTCTCCAAGAATATTCAGAAAAACCTTACAGAAAACCTGGAGACTCTAGTGCGACTCGAGACGACTTCGAGCAACTCCGAGAAAAACTTTCGTGATTTCTCCTACAACCCGTACTCCAAGTAAGTTTTCGAATCCATCATCTTATCTTTGTAGCAATTTTCATGTATTTTGGTCCTGATTCACAAGTTTTTGTTACTGAGTGTCTACAGTTCTTGAGAATTTTTTTGGGTAATCGTGTTTAGGGAAATAAAATACATAAACCAACTATGTTAGAATAGAGATTTTAGGTAATATATCATACAAAAGAATTCTTAGAAGGAAAATGGGGTATGGGTACACCGATTTTGAGTCCAAAATCAAAGTGAAAATTCGATTTTGAGTCTTTCAGAAAAACTGGGTTTTTCCTACCTATTTTCGGAGTAGAAAAGTTTTTCCAAAAAAAATTTTCACATTCACTTTTTGATCTATTTTTTCAACCTGATCGCATGTTCATTGTGTTTTTATCAGGATGTTGTTGGTCATATAAAAGCATAACTTTTATACATGAGCAATGTTATCCTTGCTTTTCTCTTTCTTCTATCTATTGGTTGTAGATTCTAACTTCCCTTTTGCTCTTCTCAGATATTCATCCATGATCCCTGGGGAGGTGAGAGACCAATAGACGACAACCTTCTCACTTTGTTGTTCGAGGATCAAGAACATCCTTCTCTGCTTTTTTCTGAGCCTGCAGCCTCACACCCAAACTCTACGACCAACCCTTCTTACAATCCGTCACAGAACCAATCGAACATGGGTCGTGTCAAACACATTGCTCGTAGAAAAATAAAACCACAAACTCTCATTCTAACTAGCCTGCAACCAATGCCGAGGGTCCATCAAGCGATCCTCAACCTTTAAAATTTTCACCACCAGATATCCAACCAAAAGCTCGTCCCCGTGATGGCCCTCGAGCAGAGGTAGACTGGTACATTGCCCCTCCAAGTGTCATATCGACTAGGATGGTGGCAAAATATCCCAAGAAGTATAGGCTTCCTAGGATTACTTTGTACAAGCCTACGCCCGACTAAAGGGCAAACATGCCCGAAGGCGCCTATAGCACCTGGTTGAGGTATCATATAGAAGCGGGGGCAATCTTGCCCTTGCACGACTTTTTCTGGGGGTGGCCAGTTATTTGGAGGTCCCCCCTTTCCAAATAACACCCAATGGATATATAGTACTTTCAACACTCTATATCTTATATAATCACAAAAAATGGCCTGTGCCTACTCCTCATGAGATCAATTATCTATTCGATCTCAAATCCAACCTCAATCAGAACAACACGGGGTTCTTTTTTCTACCACCAGGAATCCGCTCGCACATTCCTAAGTGACATTACTCACAAGTCCAATGTAGGAAGGTACTTCAAAGAGTACTTCCTCACGACCAACTTATTTGCTGACAACATGGCCTTCACTCGAGGAGGTAAAATTTTAATCTTTGTTCGACATTTATCCAGTTTTTTTTCATCATTCCCTGACCTTAGTTGTTTTGTGCTGTATCTAGGCCCATGGCACCGACCAGACCCCACTCCAGAAATGGAGATAAGAGCCACAACCTTTGCCAGCATGATGAATATAGAAAGAAAAAAAACATTAAGGAGCTGGTCACAGAGAGCAACTTAAGGCTGGTAGACCTCTTAGATCCTCACCAGGAAGTGAGGGAATCAACTGCGAGGAGTTCCACTGAAGAGGGCACTAAAGGACAAGAAAACCCCGAGCAGCAACAAGATGTGTCACAACCCAGTGGCGCCGACCAACGGGAGTGACCATTTGAGAACCTACCCCCAACACTTGAGCATCTAATACCAATCCCCATCACGAGAGGGGAAAATATAAAATTACCAGAATATACTGGTCCCATACTCGAATCTTCCGACGAGAACGGTATAGATTTTTCACTCTTAAATAAAATGCCTATCCGCTATCATTTATTTAACAGGGATGGCGACTTTAAATTTATGACGAGTAGTTTTAGCTCAGACTTCTTCGAGGCATATAGTGAGTGTAGCAGTAGTTCTTTAGATAATGTAGCGACCAGTAATAATAGTTCGGGTATACTACTTAGATTTTCTTTTTAGTTTGTCTCTTTATTGTGCCAAGCTATTTTGTGACATATTTTCTCATTGGTTTTTGTTTTTGTAGTCATGCCATCCGACGACGCCTTCGATATCTATGCTTATGTAGACACTCCAGTGAGAAAGAAGAAGTCGAGCAGAAGAAACCCTGGAAAAGGCAGTGGGGAACCTTTAAGAAAAAGGGCTTGACTCGAGGCCCCTCCAGCTCCCATTCCTTCTAGATCAACTACACCTCCTCCTCCTCCTCCTCCTCCTCGCACTGATCCCCCCATCAACTAGAAAGGGAAATATTACAAGCTGTAGAGATTGAGTGAGCATCATCACAGCTAGGAGGCCTTTGCTTGTCTTCCTTCATTGAAACCCAGCCAGGTCCTTGCTCGTGGGTTCAATGAACTCCTCAGTGTAAGTTTCTTCTGTATTGTGTTTTAGTTGAACAACATTTCTTTTGATTAGCTCTAAAAACTTCATTCTTCTACTGTTCACATGGTATCTTGACCATGAATAATGGCTGGCGCTGAGCTGAGGAAGTCGATGTAAACATGCCAATGAGATCAAGGCATGGGAAGCCAAGGTTATGGCAGCTGCCGAGGAGACCAAGCCATGGGAGGCCAAGTTCAAAGCAGCTAAGGAAAAAGTTGCCATTTTAACCGAGGAGCTGAAGAAGAGCCAAGAAGATCTGGCCAAGGCTGTTGCTACCAAGGAGAAGTTTAAGGAAGCCCCCAAGACTAATTATAAGGAGGTAACCAAGCTTTTAGAGGATCTGGAGGAAAGCATGAAGGAGGCCACTAGTCTAGAGGAGAGAATCAAGCTGCTCGAGGATAAAAACTCCCAAAACTTGGAGAGGTTTCGAGGAGCAACCTTCAACGGCTTCTACATATTTTGGAAGAATAATCCAGAGGAAAATTTTGACTACCTTCTCGAGCAGGTAAAACAAGCCGAACTCGCCAAGTTTCTTGCTCGTTTAGAGGAGGAGAAAAATGCTCAAAATGGCTCAGATTCTCCTGAAATTTCCTTGGAGACATGCATCGATGGTGTAGACGAAGAAGCCGGACCTTTCGTCGACCAACAGGCTCAGCAGGACCCCCCTTCAGTTGCACAGTAAATGATTTGTTTATGTAATTAAAACACCCAAACAAACTGTTCGTGGTGTTGAGACAATTTGCTGCCTAAGGCAGCTTTACTTTCCTTTTATTATTTTTAATTACATCTGAGCAACTATTGCTTGTGGTGTAAAGATGTTTCATTTTGATACTATAATAAATTTTCATTGCTATTATAACATCTGCTCGTATGACCGAACTTAGCATAACACTTTATTAAGATTTCATAAAATTAACTAAAAGTGTCATAGTATGCTTTCCCTTATTTTGCTCGTATGTTTACATATGTTTATGTTGATATGCTTTGCTCGCTTAATATCTTATATGCCCCCAAGTGATCGAGGAGTCTAAGGTTCTCGGTCACTTTCCATGACCAATACCTGTTCGAACATTACTGCTCGCGTACTTGTAAACAATCAATGATAATATAGCAATACAACACATGAAATGAGAAAATACTTGTAAAAAATACAATAATTGGCAAGAATAACAGGCTGTGCAAAGTTCCTTTTATTTCTCATAATAAAATGGACAAGATTCGTGTCTGTACTAGTGATCGAAAATTGATCTTATACTTATAAGCGATCGAACTGGACAACCCTTGTTCACAAACTTGTAAAAAGTATAATTATTACAAGCCAATTATTTAAAAAGAATTGTTCACTGATAATATTTGCGCAGGTGTTCTCCATTCCAATAGCGAGGAACGAGATCTCCGTTTAAGCGAGCAAGTTTGTATGTGCCTGGGTGAAGAATTTCTTCAATTTGATCTGGACGTTCCCAGTTTGGTCCGAGTACTCCAGTAGCCTGATCGGAAGTGTTAAGGAAAAATCTTCTAAGTACCAAATCTCCCACGTCAAATTTTCTTTCGCGTACTTTAGAGTTAAAATATCGAGCGACCTTTTGTTGGTATGCTGCAACTCGAAGTTGAGCCTGCTCGCTCCTTTCGTTGAAGAAGTCCAAAGACTCCATTAATAACTGATTATTCATGCTCTGGTCATATGTCATCGTTCTATGCGATGGTGGATCTAACTCAATGGGTAACATGGCTTCTTACCCATAGGCCAACGACAATGGTGTATGGCCTGTTGCTGTTTGGTGAGATGTCCTATATGACCAAAGTACTTCTGGCAATTGTTCTAGCCACTCCCTTTGCTTCCTCGAGTCTTTTCTTCAGTGTGTCCTTCAAAGTTTTGTTAACAGCTTCAACCTATCTGTTGGCTTGTGGATGAGCGACTGACGAAAATCTCTTTGCGATACCATGCCGCTGGCAAAAATCGGTGAAAGGGTCGCTGTCAAATTGTGTGCCATTATATGAGACAATTTTTTTCAGCAACCCATATCGGCATACAATGTTTTGACAACGAAATCCAATACTTTCTTTGTCATGATTGTTGCGAGTGGCTCAGCTTCAGCCCCACTTAGTAAAGTAGTCTACAACAACTACTACATACTTGACATTTCCTTTTCATATAGGCAAAGATCTGATTAGGTCGATTCCCCAAAACGCGAATGGCCATGGGATTTGCATCTATTTAAGCTCATTTGGGGTTGCTCGAGGTGTGTATCCTAATTTTAGCACGGGTCTTTCCCTCAGGTCGTATACAGCTGGCAAATAAATGCATGGAAGAAATAGACAACACGATTTTCATGATGGTTGTATGAGCTATGGATGCATAAATTGATAAGCGCGAGCTTATAGTATTTATAAGGCATGGCCTCCATGATACGAGCTCAGCGGTGTGTTCAGCTCGGGGTGAATTAAACATATGGCATGTCTGCGGATCCCCGAAGACCCAGATACTTTATACGATCGTTTATGGCCAGCTTGTGATAGTTAATGCCCCAGATATTAGGAGTCTATTTATTTCATGATCAGATTATATCCTAGAATAAATGGAAATATTCCATAATAAATGTAATAAATATGAAAATATGTGATGGACTCACGAGGTTACCAAAAACTGTCCAAGGAATTTCTCTATAAATACTGAGAATATTGGACAAGAAAGGTGGCCGATTATTTTGTAATACCGAAACTCTGTCAAAATAGAGAGAGAAAAGCAGTAATAATATAGAATCGTGGACTAGGTGGATTTTAACCACTAAACCACGTAAAAGGACCAATGTTCTTGAGAGTTATTTTCTTACTTCGGTTTACCATCAAGCACTAATTCAACCTTGTTATTTTCTTAATTCACTGTTGGCGAAAAACCACGTGAACAGTTTGGTGCTTTCATTGAGAGGAAAATTAGTGCTTTCATCAAAATCTCAATCAAATCTCATCATGGTGGTCACTCGTTCGATGCATGACAATGAGATGGAACAGCCTGGTGGGCAGGGGGCCCACCATACCGTTGTTTCAAATGAGCATGGCCCTGAAGTTCAGCAATGACCGGGAAAGAAACCGGTGGGACATGGCAATACTGGGAGTTTGGCGTCATTACCGCCGAATCCAAACCCAGAGTACTTGAATGCAGCAGAATTGGAAAACATGTAGTTAATGAGCCATCTTGGTAAGGAAAATAGGCAGATTGAGGAGGTTTTGGCTCGGTTACCCCCTCTTGCAACCGACGTTAATGTCATAAAGAGGCAAAGTTGGTCTCATAAGTCCCACAGGAATAACCAATCCAAGCCAAGTAGGTCAATTAGAAATGCCACCCCAAGTTCTGTGCCCACAACGCAAGATCGCCGAACTACTCAGCCTAGTGGCCCTCCTAGGGGTCAGCGACAAATTAGTCGATCGGTCAGAACTGTGACCCCAAGTTCGGTACCACCATCGCATGCTCATGGGAATACCTATGGAAAACCATGAGGACGAGTTAGAGCAGGCTCACAGAGACAAAATTTTCCGACCAATCCTCCTGCGCACGATCGGATCGCTAGGCGCAAAGAGCTAGAAATGGTGGGGCAAAGCGATCGCGAGCTAATTTAGTTTGCCCTGATGGGACAAGATTTGCCTCACCTACCAAGCATCCCCCATCACCCATAAGACATCTGACACCACCTCGTTCTGCACGAGACATTCCAGTTCATGGGAACAACAGGAGAAATCCTCCTCCCTCTACTCGGGACATTCCTGCTTATAGGGCAGCAGGAGAATTCCTCCTCTGTTTGCCCCTACTTATGTCCCGCGGACCCGAGTCAATAGTCCGGATCCTCAGCCTCAACCACGAGCAGTGAGCTTCACTAATGGAAGTTATTGGACTGAGAGCCACCGAAGTGGCAGGTCCAAAGGCGATCTGAGAAATCACTTGAGTTCGGCACAGAGTCCCCGATTCGATCCACAGCCTGATCTGTGAGATCCTTTAAACTCGTAGAGAAGAAATTCAGCTCAAAATGAAGTAGTTAGTTACACTCGTCACGGGGGAGGTCCTTCCGAGGTACGTGATAATGGGAATGTCCCACAAACCAAGCCCAAACTTAGAGGGACAACAACCCGCAGAACGCGTACAATAGGACGGGAGCTGTTGAATAGCTCCAGAATAACCAAGCAACCAGGGACCAAACCCTCGAAAGGTTAGCCCAGATGGAGGAGCTGATGAAAAGGCTCCTATCGTAAAAGAGAAAGATGAGTGTGATTCAGAGGATGAGCTCAAGCTTTTCGCCCTGAATATTGCGACGATTGCATGTCCACAGGGTTTCTGGATGCCACATTTGTCAAAGTTTGATGGAGATAGAGATCCGTTTGACCACTTGGGGATGCTCAACACCATGATGATGGCCCACAACATCGAGCTCGAGTTAAGATGCTTAATATTCCCCTCGACTCTGATTGGGCCAGCTAGGCAATTATTCAAACACTACAAGAGGCATTCAATAAGCTCGTGGAAAAGCTTTTCCGCTAATTTCAAGAGAGCATTCAGGGCTTCTCAAGCAGCTAGGATGAAAGCTGACTCTCTTGAAAACATAAAGCAACAGCCCGATGAACCATTGAAAGCATACCTAAGTAGGTTTGACAATGTTGTTGCATGAGCTAGAGACACCGACGAGAGTTCCAAGCTCATGGCAATGAGAACAAGAATCCTTGTTGGAGGTGACCTGTGGCAAGAGCTACAGAGGAAAGGAGTTAGTACTGTTGATGAGTTCTTGAACCAAGCTCAAAGGTGGGTTAACCTAGAAGAGGCACGAGCTTCCATCGCAGGAACCAGCCAAGTCCTTGTCCAGTCCGTTGGAGTAACAACGGATGTAGCGGCTACAACTCAAACCGTTGCTCAGAATAACCAAGGGGGAATAACCAGAGAATGGGAAATGGTGAGGGTGACCAAAACGGAACAAAGAAAAACAAGTCTGTGGAGAAATTTAAACTAGTCTACACAACATATACCGATCTCATGAATACTAGAGAACACATCTTCTTGGCAAATTATGCTCACCTTCCGTGGAAGAAACCAGAACCGTTAAAGAATCAAAGGGCAAAGAGAGACCCTTCAAAATTCTGTCGATTCCATAATGATATCGGTCATAATACGGATGACTGCAGACACCTGAAGGATGAAATCGAGACTCACATCAGGGTAGGACCTTTGGCTCAGTACGTCCGGAATCGAACAACTCCTAGTAAGCCCGCTGGACAAAACACTCCGTCATCTCCGTACACTCCAATGAATCAAACCAGAGCACAGGTGAATCAGGAAAATCCTCCTCCGATAACAGGAGGAGATATAGCCACCATTTCGTGGTGCCCAAACGAGGTATATCAACGAGCTGAAATCCCATGACGGTGTCGAGTTTATCCCGGAGCAACGGTTGTCAAAGTAGCAGCGATTAGAAAAACAACCAATCAATTTTATAGAGGAACATGCTAGCCATGTCTAGTTCCCACATAATGATCCTCTTGTGATAACCGTTCAGCTCGCCAACTGGAGAGTTAGGAGGACGCTAGTAGATAATGGAAGTTCCGTGAATCTACTCTTTAGGTCCCATTTAGAAAAAATGGGATTGTCTGTAATCGAGCTGAAGGATACCTCCGTGATTCTATATGGATTTTCTGGTGAAGGGTCGGCAGCTATAGGAACAATGGAGTTAGTGGTAACATTGGGTGAAGGTCCACAAACTGTCTCCAAGCTTCTCGAGTTCGTGGTCATCGATTGTCCAGCCGCATACAATGCAATTTTGGGCCGCCCTGCGTTGATGGCGTTCAAAGCCATAACCTCTATCCACCACCTAGCAATCAAATTCCCCTCATCCGTGGGAATATGTACTGTTAGAGGTGATCAAGTTGTTGCTAGGGAATGCTATAGCATTTCCATGAAGGGAAAATCACAACCCGGGTAGCAAGCAATGGCCATAAGTGATGGAGTTGAGGAGTCCCTGGAAGTGGAAGTTGCCTCCGGGATGGAAGAACCTCAAGGAATAAAAGATAGAGACATCGACCCAAATGATGACATCGATCCACGAATAGGCGAGGACAGGTCAGGGCTCCAAGCTATTGAGGAGTTCGAGGAGGTAAAGATAGATCCCACGGATGCTTCAAGAGCCGTTAAGATTGGAAAAAATCTTGGCGATGATAAGAAAAAGGATCAGGTTAAATTTCTGCAAGGGAATCTAGATGTTTTCGCCTTGTCTCATAAAGAAATGGTGGGAATAATCCCGAGTGTGACCGTACACACCTTAAACATGGATAAAAGCGTGCCTGCGAAATCCTTAAAATAGAGATGTTTGAGAATAGTTCAAGCAGAGGCATTTGAAGAAGAAGTAGCTCGGTTATTAAAGCACGGGTTCATTCATGAAGCAAAATACCCGATCTGGGTTGCGAATCATGTCCTAGTACCAAAGCCGAATGGAAAATGGCGGACTTGCATTGATTTCTCCGACCTGAACAAAGCTTGTCCTAAGGAGTGCTTCCCATTGCCGAGAATTGATCAGTTGGTAGACGCCACCACGGGACATGAACTCATGTCTTTTATGGATGCGTACTCTGGATATAACTAGATCGCGATGAATCCTGCAGACTAGGAGCATACTAGCTTTATGACTCCAACGAATGTATACTATTATAAAATTATGCCCTTCAGGCTGAACAATGTCGGGGCTACCTACCAATGGTTAGTTAACAGAATGTTCGTTGATCAGATCAGGAAAAATATGGAAGTGTATGTCGATGATATGCTAGTCAAATCCAAGATTTCCGATAACCATGTTTCCAATCTAAAAGAATGTTTTGAAATCTTGAGGAAATACAATATGAGGCTAAATCCCCAGAAATGTACTTTTGGAGTAGCATCGAGAAGGTTTCTGGGATTCATAGTCAATACAAGGGGGAAAGAGGCGAACCCAGGAAAAATCAGGTCATTATTGGAGATGCCTTTGCCCAGCTCGCCTAAAGAAGTTCAGAGCTTGACTGGAAAAGTGGCGGCGTTAAACCGATTTATTTCAAAGTCCACTGACAAGTGTTTTCCCTTTTACAACTTGCTCAGAGGAAATAAGAAATTTGAATGGACTGAAGGGTGCGAGCTGGCATTCCTTGCCCTAAAGACGCATTTGGCCGAACCCCCAATATTGTCTAAGCCTATATCTAGAGAGCACATGTTCCTATATTTGGCCGTAACAGAAAATGCAGCCAGCGCCGTGTTAGTTCGGGAAGAAGACCGTGCTCAAAAACCGGTGTACTATATAAGCGAAAGACTTCTTGGGGCTGAATCACAGTATCCACTAATATAAAAGATAGCATTCCACTTGATATTAGCTTCCAGGATCCTTAGACCATACTTCCAGTCCCATTCAATCCACATCATGACTGACCAACCTCTAAGGCAAGTTTTGCGAAACCCAGAAGCATCGGGACGTCTTTTAAAATGGGTAGTAGAACTCAACCAGTTCGAGATACTGTATACACCACGAACCTCAATCAAAAGCCAGGCCCTTGCTGACTTTGTGGCTGAATGCACTGGATTTCAGGAGGAGTTTTTGAAGGAGCCAATATAGGAGTTGTGGAAAATATTCGTGGATGGCTCATCTAACGAGAATGGATCTAGAGCTGGGATCATATTGATTTCTCTAGAGGGGCACCAGTTCCATACAGCGCTGAGATTCGGATTCGAAGCATCGCACAACGAAGCCGAGTACGAGGCTTTGTTACCCGGGCTCATAGTGGAAAGAGAATTGAAAGCAAGGGTTTTCCAGTGTTATAGTGATTCCCAGCTCGTGGTTAATAAGGTATTGGGGGAATATCAAGCGCGTGGAACCAAGATGGTCGTTTACCTAGCTAAGGTGAAAAAAGGGCTGTCAATTTGAATATGGTACTATCGAACAGATCCCTCGTGAGTAGAACACTAATGCTGATGCTTTGACAAGGCTTGCCACCACCAAGGAAGCTTAGACATTGAACGTAGTACCAGTGGAATTCTTGGAAAGTCCAAGCGTGGCGGAAAAAGTGAAAAAGATTGAGATGATTGACACAAGACCGACCTGGATGACCCCCATACTAGAATATCTTACAACAGGAAGGCTACCTGAGGAAAGAAAGCACGTGAGAAAGATACTCTATCAAGCTCCGAGATATGTGATAGTAGATGGAACGTTATATCGACGTGGTCATTCACTATCGCTTCTACTATGTGTTCTGCCTGAGGAGGCTAAACCATTCTGCAAGAGGTGCATGAAGGCTTTTGTGGAGATCATGCTGGGGGGCAAAACCTAGCCTTGAAAATATTAAGGCAGGGTTATTTTTGGCCCACTTTAACAAAAGATTCCATCTCCCATGTTCGGAAATGCGACAAATGCCAGCATTTCGCCACAATCGCATGAGTTGCTCCAGTCGAGCTGATGATGATCTTATCCCCGTGGCCATTTGCAGTATGGGGCATTGACTTAATAGGATCCTTGCCTATGGGAAACGGAGGAGTTCGCTATGCGGTGGTAGCTATTGATTATTTTACGAAGTGGGTAGAGCCCGAGCCTTTAGCAACCATCACTTCAAAGAGAGTCCTCGACTTCATGATTAAAAACATTGTGTGCCGGTTTGGGCTTCCTAAAAAGAATGTGTTAGATAATGGGCCCCAGTTTGACAGTGATCTCTTTACTGATTTCTGTGAAAGGCACGTCGTGATTAAAAGTTTTTCTTTGGTCGCATATCCACAGGCCAATGGACAAGTCGAAGCTGTGAATAAGACCCTAAAGGCGAGCCTCAAGAAAAGGTTAGATGAGGCCAAAGGAGTCTGGCCCGAGCAGCTCTCGAGGTACTCTGGGCATACCGAACTTCCCACAGAACCTCCATAGGGCACACTCCTTTCTCCCTGACTTTCGGAAGTGAGGTCGTCCTTCCCGTTGAAGCAAAGGTAGCAGAATGATGAGTTGCTTAACGCGTCTCTCGACCTGATTGATGAAAAACGAGAGGATTCACAACTACAACTCGCACATTACCACAGAAAATCACTTGTTATTTTAATTCCAAGGTCAGAAGTCGTAGCTTCGGTTTGGGCGATCTAGTTCTCCGAAAGATCTTTTTGGCAAACAAGGATCCAAAAGACGTCGCTTTAGGTCCAAACTGGGAAGGCCCCTATCAGATCGTGGAAATTTTGCGTTAGGGAACTTTCAAGTTAGGTCGGCTTAGTGGAGAAGCAGTCCCACGGACCTGGAACGCGATGCACTTTAAGAAATATTATCAATAGTATTATTGACTATCTATGTAAGGCATAGTTATAAAAGCCATTTAGCTAAATAATGGGGATTTTTATATAGTTCTTCCTATTCGTATGGTTTTAAATATTTTTCATTTATAAGGTTATTTAGTTTGTGTACTAATATTTGTAAAAGCAACCAAGAAAGTCTTCAGATTCTGGTTACTTGGGGGCATATAACCCGAGGTGAATCAGAACAAGGTTGTAAATTACTTAAAATCCTGGATACAACCATGTACAAAAATATCCTAGATATAACCAGGTCAAAAACTTAGAAGCTTGGAAAATTGATTATCCGACGGCTCTTTAAGAGCACAAGGTGTCAATAAACCTAGCACGAACTAAGTTCAAATTATTTAAAACCCTGGGTACTACCAGGCCTAAAACTTAGAAGTTATCAAAATGGAATAGTCAATGACTTTCCTAAAAGCTCGAGGGGTCTATAAACCTAACACGAACTAGGTTTGAAATATTTAAAACCCCGGATATAACCGAGTCCAAGGCCTGACACATAACAGGTACGATATAAATCAACACATTAAATTTGGAAATAACCAAACTCAAAATATCTATCTCAATCTAATGATCAATTCCTACAATCCCGAATGTGCAAGTATAAGAAAGCATAAACATGAGGGATAATCAAGGAAAATACAAATAGATTAAAAGTTAGATATATGAATTAAAATTCAAGTTGACCCAAGGAGGAAAACCTCGAACTAAGCCCAAGGGAAAATTGTTCATAAACACATACAAAAAAAAAGTAAAGAAGGCTTCATCAAGCCCCTCCAGGGCGTTTCGAGGATGTGACCTCCTCAATCTCCTGCTCGTCCGCAGTGGAAGCATCCCCTGTCTCTGATTGCTCTTGCAGGATCTGGGCTTTGAATTTCTCGAGGTATGGATTCCACAGTTTGAGAGCCATGAAAGATAAATTACTGTCCTGGTTAAATGCCTAGCAATGGTACAACATGCCTTCCATGGAGGATAGTGAGGCCGCTCTCTCCTCCTTAACAACGACCTCGGCCTCTAGCTTCTTGGCTTTGGCCTCAACAACCTCGGCCTGAAGAGCAGCCAAGGCAACCTTTGAGGCCTGCTCATTTTCTTGAGGCGATGCAAGGGCAGCCTTGGCATCGTGCTCGCATTTTTGAGCCGCTGCAAGGGTAGCTTTGGCAGTTCGCTCGTCTTTTTGAGCAGCGGCCAGGGCGGTCTTGGTAGCCTGGAGCTTAGCTTGGCGTTCATCGTTCCTAGACCAGGCCCAGGATATACACTACAGTGCTGAGCTAGGTCTGACTATAAAAATAAAGAGACAAGTTAGACGCATACTGGGGCAAAATGAAAAGAAGAAATTCACTAAGGAACAATATCTTACTATGAGGGTCATCCCTAAGGCGGACTCCAGGACGTTCTCTGGGCTCCTCTCTTCTATCGTCCTCAGTTCCCTTGGGTTGGCTTTATATATGTGCTCCACCACATAGTTCGCTGTCTTGTAGAGGGTCCCCCGAAAAGTATTGAGGATCTTCTCCTGATCTTGAGGATTGACTGGGATGCGCACAGTAGTAGTGGGGACAATCAGAGCTGGGGGGTTAGCTTGTATAACTTGATCTCGAGCTGGAGCAGGTGGAAATCGAGGAGGAGGTGGAGGAGGAACCCTTTTCTCTGTCACGATGGAAGTCAGAGCTGCTGAGCTCGCACCTTTCCCCTTAGCAGGAAATTTGGAGGTATTTCCTGCCGCATGAGGCGTTTCTTTGTGTACCGGGGTTTCTTTATGATAGGACACGAGCTGGTTTTTTCCTCTTGGAAATTTGTACAGGGGTCGGGAGCTCCTGGTCGTTCCACCTCTTCGCCTAAAAAGAATAAGAAAGGAGTTAATATACAAGTAAAAGTCATAAATTTACATAAAATAAATAAATGAAAGTCCTACCCTCTGGGCTAGGGGAAGAGTCTATTATCACGACCTCCGACCTTGGGACTACTGGAGGAGATGGAGAGTCTAAGTTTACAATTTCTTGGATTATAGGAGGTTCAGGCTCAAGTTATACCTCGGGGCTAGACTCATCTACATATTGCCTAAATCCAGGGGCAAAGGTGCCCTGGAGCAAAGAAGGCCACGACCTACAATTGGTCCCATATTCCTAAAAAATGGCTGACCTAAAAGTCGAGGTGTTATCTACAACAACAGTACCCTTAGGATAACCCATATCATGGCCTAGCACTAGATGGTCCACGCACTGGAGTAGGGTTATGTTACGGTCTGGATTGCTAGGGTGGCAGTGGACGAGCTGGTTTGGGTTAAATCTAACTAGCCTAAAATCAGCAACATCCCTATATAATTCCCTATAAGGGTATCAGTTACCTTGGTCAGAGGGTCCGGCTATTGCCCTCGATGCAGCTCGTTCTAGGTCAGGGCCCTAAGCAGCCTCGGGGGCCCACCTCTTCCGGACAAGAAGTGCCTCGTCTTCTTCTTGTTCCTCGCCTTCAGTGGCCTCAGGATTTCCTTCTTGGGGAGGAGGGAGCACGTGGACTACCAGAAGGATAGCTTGTGTCCTTCTTAAGGCCAAAGTCTAGCCTTCACCAATCAATTGGCACGCCAGCATCATGTCGTCAGTCACAAGCTGGTGGTAATCCTTCTCATGGGTCGGAAGCCCGGACAAGGTGTCATACTGACCCCCAAGGTTCGCAGACTTCTCTGTCCTCGTGAATATGGCTGCACAAAAAATGGTAAACTCAATTAGTATAAACACAAGAAGTATGTCTATTAAAAAGAGAGAATGACTTCGCGTGCTGGGAAAAGAAAGAAGACTTACAAGGACGGTTGAAATATCGATGCTCACAGTTGTGGAACTCGTTCGACATAATGAATTGATCCTTATAGTCGTTGGGCTGGCTGGGGAGCTTGATAATTGAGGCTGAGTTTGGGAATCTGGTGAGGTAGTAGAATCTGTCACCTCGCCCTCTTTGCTCCGGGTTGGCCTTAAGGCAGAAGAAGTAAAGGATATCCGCCGGAGTGGGGACCTCCCACTGGTGTTTTAAAAAGAGGTATTTCAGCCGCGCCAGAAGTCGGTATGAGTTTGGGGGGAGCTGAAACCGTTCCAATTTCACGTAGTTGAGGAAATCAGCAAAATATTGGTCTAGGGGAAGGAGGGCCCCCTCCCTTAAGTGCTCGTCACTTCAGGCTGTGAAGTCGTCTTGGAGGGGTGCACAGCTCCGTTCCCCTTCGAACGGAGGTCGGGCAATGATGACCATGGACCCAACCTCTATGTTGTGGCTTAACATTATTTTATGGACCCTTCCTTGGGTCGTGATCTTGGAGACGATTGTCTCTGCCTCGAAGAACGCATTAGGGTCAATCACAATCTCCTTCTCCAACATAGGGCTGAAATGAGGAAGAGGAGATTCGGAGGCGATCTCTTTTCCCTTGTTGGTTTGTTGAGACGATGAGCCAAGTGCATTTTTCTTGGGTACGTTGTTCTGGGGTAGGCTCTTCTTTGGTGCCATTAGATCGAATGACGAGTCACTTAGTAGGCGACCTAAGATTTTGTATAGGTTATGACATGGATGTATGGGGAGAATGATATCTAAGACATACGGGCTGAGTTAGTCTCAGCCCGTTGCGTGATCCCATGCGCTACCCTATGCTACGCGCCTCGGTTTCCCAACAGATCCCTGACGTTTAGGGATCCGTGTGTCAGAAAATTCGACCACTACTGTCCTTGGGGGGTAGTTTAAAAAAAAACACACACAAGAAACGTATTCCCTAAGCAATCTAATTTTTGAACCCTAACCTTTCATCCTCTATAACCTGAATGGGTATTTCCTAAAATTTACCATAAATTACCCAAATCTACCCAGAAAATACCCAGTTTCATGAATGTCATAGTTTTAGCTAAAGTTGAAACCTATGTGCCAAAAACATCGAGAAAACACCCTAGTATCCACTACCGCAAAGCATGGATGAACATGGTAAATAAAAGGCAGAAATAAGTAAAGAAAGAGTTGATTTGAAATGACAATACTTACAGTGTGTTCGTCAGTTGAAGAAGTATGTTTCGCAAAGCTTGGGAGACTCACTCCTGAGTAATTGAACAACCGGATCTCGGAGAGATCTTGCAACAAAGAGATTTTGGGTTTTTCTTTTTTCTGAGAAGGAAGAAGGTTTGAAAAGCACAGAAGAGAGAAGATAAAGGAAGTTTTTGAATAAAAGATGATGAACTGTGGAAATTGTCTACCCTATTTATACGTAAACCACATAAATCAATTTGAGCAATTCGATTAGGTCAATACAAGATCCAAGGGTTGTGTTTCAAAGGACAAAACAGCGACAAAAAGTTGACAAGACAATTATTGCAGTCCTTGAAATCCGAACAGACGCCAATTGTAGTGTTCCACGTGTCCGGTACTCAAGTAGTGGGGAGCCATGGTTTATTGCTATAAAAGTCTAAAAGTCCCTACTGTGTAGGTCAAAAGATGACGTCATAAACCACGAGAAGGGACTTGGGGGGCAAATGTGTATCTTAATTTTAGCACGGGTCTTTCCCTCAGGTCATATGCAGCTGGCAAATAAATGCATGGAAGAAATAGCCAAGGAGTCCATGTACGTTCCATATAGACAGCATGATTTTCATGATGGTTGTACGAGCTAGGGATGCATAAATTGATACGTGTGAGCTTATAGTATTTATAAGGCATGGCCTCCATGATACGAGCTCGACGGTGTGTTTAGCTCGGGGTGAATTGAACATATGGCATGTTCGCGGATCTCCGAAGACCTGGATACTTTATACGATCGTTTATGGCCAGCCTGTGATAGTTAATGCCCCAGATATTGGGAGTCTATTTATTTCATGATCAGATCATTTCCTAGTATAAATGGGAATATTCCATAATAAATGTAATAAATATGCAAATTCGTGATTGACTCACGGGGTTACCCAAACCTATCCAAGGAATTTCTCTATAAATACTGAGAATATTGGACAGGAAAGGTGGACGATTATTCTGTAATACCGAAACTCTGTCAAAATAGAGAGAGAAAAGCAGTAATAATATAGACTCGTGGACTAGGTGAATTTTACCGACTGAGCCACGTAAAATGACTAGTGTTCTTGAGAGTTATTTTCTTACTTCGGTTTATCATCAAGCACTAATTCAACCTTATTATTTTCTTAATTCACTATTGGCGAAAAACCGCATCAACATGAGGTATCTTGGAAAATCGTTGGCACTTATCACACCTCTTAATGAATTCCATAGAATCTTTTATCATTGTAGGCCAAAAATACCCTTGTCGGAGAATTTTCTTTGATAAATTTTGCCCCCCATCGTGATTTCCACAGAAACCTTGTTGTACTTCATGCATCAATTCCTTAGCCTTTTCCTTAGAGACACATCGTAATAAAGGCATTGAGTATCCTCATCTATATAAGACTCCATCGATCAAAATAAACCGAGTCGATTGCCTTTGAAGTTTCCTTGCCTTATTCCTATCTACTGGCAACATTCCCTATTTGATATATTGTATGATGGGAGTCATCCATGTATCAAACATATGTATTACTAGCGAGGATTCTTTCGCTTGAAAGCTTGGTGCTAATAAACATTCGACCGGTACTATGCTTAAAGTATCAACATCTTTGGTACTTGATAACTTGGCTAAGGCATCGGCGTTTTAATTCTGGTTGCGAGGTACTTACTGGATAGTATACTTCTTGAACTGTGCTAGTAAATCCTTCGCGTTGTTTAGATAAGAAACCATCTTAAGACCCCTAGCCTGATATTCTCCAACAATCTGATTAACTACTAGTTGGGAGTCACCTATGTTTCTAGTGACTTTATGTTCATATCCTTGGTAGTCTTAATCCTGTGAGTAGTGCCTCGTACTCGACCTCATTGTTGGAGGCTGTAAAGTTGAATCTGATCGCGTAGTGAAACTGATGCCCCTCGGGGGTGATTAAGATTAGCCCTGTCCCCAAGTTGTGCTTGTTAGAGGACCTATCTACTAACAGTTTCTAGGCAGGGGTTTGATTTTGATCATCGATCTCTATTATCATTTTGCTAGCAGGGAGTCTGGTGAATTCAGCAACGAAATCTGGCAAGGGTTGTCCCTTTATGGCTGCTCGTGGTGCATTTGAAATTTCAAACTTCCCCAACTCAACTACCCATTTTAATAGTCGACCAAGGCCTTATGGTTTTTGGAAGACTTGTCATAGGGGCTGGTCAGTGAGAAATATTATGGGGTGAGCTTGAAAGTAGGGTCGCAGTTTTCTAGACGCCAGTATCAAGTAGTAAGGCAATTTTTCTATAGGCGGATATCATAATTCTGATCCTACTAGCCTTTTGCTTATGTAGTATACTGTTATTTGAATGTTTTCTTCCTCTCTAATTAAAACAACACTACTAGCATTCTCTTTTATGGCTAAGTAGATATACAAAGTCTATTTTTTGATCGGCTTGGACAAAATGGGCGGTTGCGACATGTGGGCTTTGAGTGCCTGAAAAGCCTGTTCGCATTCCTCTGTCCATTCAAACTTTTTGTTTCCTCTGAGTAGATTAAAAAATGGGACACACTTGTCTGTAGACTTAGATATGAATCTACTTTGGGTAGCAATTTTTCCTGTTAGGCTTTGCACATCTTTAACTTTGGCTGGTGACTGCATCTCTATCAGTGCTTGAATCTTTTCGGGATTGGCTTTGATTCCTCGCGAGTTTATTATGAATCCCAAAAATTTTCATGATCCAACACCAAATGAACACTTTAGAGGATTTAGCTTCATTTGATATTTTTTCAGAACGTTGAAGCATTCCTGTAGGTCCTTGATATGTTCACTGGCCCTTTTTTACTTGACCGACATATCGTCGATGCAGACGTCCATGTTTTTTCCGATCATCTCTTTGAACATGTGGTTGACTATTCGCTGGTAAGTCGCACCAACATTTTTCGAACCGAAGGGTATTACTTTGTAGCAGTAAAGTCTCGTATCTTTTCAAAAGCTAGTGTCATCTTCATCAGGTGGATGCATACTAATTTGATTACAACCGGAGTACATGTCCATGAATAACAAAACTTCATGTCCTGATGTAGCATCGACTAGCTGGTAGATTCTTGGAAGTGGGAAAAAATCCTTTGGGCAGGCTTTATATAGGTTTGTGAAATCCACGCACGTCCTCCACTTACCATTTGGCTTGGGAACTAGTACGGGATTAGAGACCCATGATGGATAAATTGCTACCCTGATGAATCCATTTTCCTCTAGCTTCTCAACTTCTTCTTTTAGGGCTTTAGATCTATCTTTGTCGAGCATCCTTTTTTCCTGTTGTACAGGTGGATGATTTTTGGCTATATTCAAGACATGGATAATTACTGCTGGGTCTATCCCAACCATATATTTATGCAACCAGGAAAAGACCTCCTGGTGCCTCCTAAGAAACTCCAGCAGTTTTCTTTTTATAGTTGTCTCTAAGTTTTTACCAACTTTCAGCACCCTGGTAGAATCTTTCTCTTCTAGTTGGACCTCCTCGAGGTCCTCCATAGTCCCAATGTTTTCTTCAAAATCCTCAAAGCGAGAATCCAAATCCCTTTCCTCACTTTAGGCAACTCCCTATTTGGTGACTTGTTCACCTAATTGGGCTTGCGTCTCATTTACCTCTAGCAACCTTTTTTGGGCTCCACTTCCCGATCCGCCTCTTCTTGCCTATGTGATCGAGGAATTGTAGCATTCTATAGCTTCTCGTTGGTTTCCCAACACGCACCCAACTCCTACATTGGTTGGAAACTTCATGGCTAGATGCCTGATCGATGTTATGGCTCACAGATTGACGAGTATGGGCCTTCCGATTACAACATTATATGTGGACGGACAATCAACTACTATAAAAGTAGCGAGTAATGTCTTATTCGGAGGTGCAGTTCCTGCTGTGACTGGGAGTCTGATCGACCCTGTTGGTGCTAGCCCTTCGCTAGAAAAACCGTAGATGGTTTGGTTGCATGGCTCTAAATCTTGCGCTAACAATTTCATTCTTTCCAGTGAAGACTTGTACAAAAATGTTGACCGAGCTTCCTGTATCCACCAACACTCATGTTACCATCATGTTGCCGATCTGAACATCCATGACCAAAGGATCTGAGTGGGGAAATCGGACATGTTGTGCGTCTAGCTCGGAGAAAGTTAGTAATTCTTCCTTTGTTTGCTTTTTTGGGAGTTCGCTCCTCAATATTTAGCATTTCGATGTCCTGATCATGATGTAGGGTTCTGACATATCTCTCCCTCACCTTACCACTGTCACTTGATATATGTGGTCCTCAGTAGATGGTCAACAATATACCAACGACATGAGCTGGCTATAGAGGAGGCGAGTGTTGGCGTACAGGTGCCAGCTAATTTCCTCCGTGAGCCTCCTACTGAGAACTTCCCCCTGTTCATACATATCTCCTTAGATGTCCTTGTCGAATTAGGAACTTGATCTCGTCCTTGAGCTGGTTACACTCGTTTGTATCATGGCCATATTCGTTGTGAAAATGAAAAAACTTGGTTGTATCCCTTTTGGATATGTCTTTCCTGATCGGGGTTGGCCGCCTAAAATGAACGATGGTATGAGATACACTTCAGCTCGGCTATCGATCAAGGCAGTGTAATTGGTGAACCTTGGTTCATATCTGTTTTGTTTGGGGCGCTTGTTATTAGATGTCGTTGGTTCAGTGTTCGCCCTTTTCCCCCCATTCTTATTGTTACCTTTGCCATTTCCGTTGGGTTTATTAGACCCACTGGCGGTTTTGTTCGGATCTTCTTTCTTACCCTGGTCACCTTTGGGGACTTTCCTTCATTAGCAATGGCCTCCTTTAGTTTGATATATTTGTTTGCTCGATCCAGAAATTCTTGAGTGTTGTTGACTCCATTCTTTCACAGACTACTCTAGAGAGGAGAATGGCGTCGTACTCCAGCTATGATTGCCACCTATTTTCTCTCGTCTCCAACAGTTTTGGCATGAGAAGCCACTCGCATAAACTGCTGCATATACTACTTGAGAGTTTCTCCTTCCTTCTATCGAATGTCAACTAGCTGATTAGCCTCTCTTGGATGCATAAAAATGCCCATAAAACTCCTTCACGACCCAGGAAACTATACTGGTCGGAGGGAATTTGAAATACCATTCCTAAGCTAATTCAGACAAAGTGGCATGAAAAATCCTGCACTGAGCATCATCGGACACCATCTGGATGTCCATTTGTATCTCAAACTTGTTCACGTGAGATACTGGATCTTCTCCTCTGTTGAAGTTGGGTAGAACTGGCATTTTGAATTTGCTCGAGGTCTCTACCACAATAATTCTATTAACAAATGGGGTGCCCTTTCTTCGATCAAACTCTGTGTGGGACATTTATTCCTAGCTAGCTGCTACACAGCCTGATTCAATGCATCTATCTGAGATTGTACAACATCTGGTATTGTTGGAGCGGCTGGGGCCAGGGGGAAGTACTCATCATTTCTTTCCCTTCGGTTATTGATCACGTCCCTCAAATCTTCATCCCTACGTCCCTGCTCGCTTGCACCTAGTCGGTCAAATACATTGGGTTATTCTTTCCTGCTGAGCAACGGGAGGTTTCTCTGGTCTTTGAGGACTCCTTGTGTATGGAGGATTGTGATGATATTGGGGATGCTCTGACTGTGGATTTTGGTGAGGGTGAGAGCTTGGTGGGTGATCTGGTTGAGAGGCTGGTGCAAGATGTCCTCGAGCAAAATGAATGGCTGGTTCCAAAGTTGTCGTGGCGTCTCTCTACCAGCGGTCCATGTCAGCCTATCGCTCATTCAGTTCTTGGCGCTGCTGGTCAATCTCCCTTTTCTACAACACCATTGTTTCAGCCACATTCTCTTGATTAGCTTTTAGAGTAGCTAATTCCTCTTGCAATACTATCAAAGTTGTTCGCAAAGTTTCAGCATCCATCTCTTCCTCCTCCAGTTCCATTTATGGCTCGTCCTCCGCTACATGTTGTCAAGGAGGTTGATTTGGCATACTATCAGATGTCTGCCCCGTCTGACCCACTTTTTTGGAGGTTTTCGCCATTGTTTATCTTGAAGTTCTTGAGTTCAGCTCTCAATAAAAGCACAAAAAATGTTGACTGATGATTTAGCCAATGACACAGAGTCACTAAAAATTATAAGAATTAATTACTTGAATGCAAGAACTAAACAACACGAAGATTTTATAGTGGTTTGACCCCAGAGATTGGTAATAACCCACATCCACTTAGTGTTTCTATTAATGTAAACTCTAAAACTTGCGATCAGCAAACTAGGGTTCACTAAGTTTCACAAGCTCCAAAGTGGAATACAAAAGTTGTGTATAAAAATACTTGTTCTCTTTCCGAATACAAAATAATGCGTCTCTCCTAAATGAATCCCATCAGTCCTATTTATAGGTTCAAGGATTTACATAGGGGTCGTGTTTAAACTTTGAACATAAACATATTTGAATAATAACAAAATTCATAATAGTTCCATATAAAGAGGGTCAAATATCTTAGAAATATCCGACTTATAACTGTATTTGAACTCTGGCTTCGTTACTACGATCAGACCTGGTTGCATATATCAGCATATCTTCTATCGTATTGTTCAACATCTTTCTTGAATCCATCAAGCAGCTTGCTATCGTGGTCGTTGGTCGACCAGACTATCATCACTAAATAGTCACGTGTTATCCACATATGTCTCTATTGTCTCACGTCATCAAGCAAATATTTTTTGGGTAAACAATTATAATAAAAAATTAAACGACTATGAAACTCTTTTTTTATGTCAAATTAACTATTTATTATCAAACGTAAACTAAATTAGCATATACATTAATCTATGAAAAAAAATATTTCATCAACATAAACAATCCATATTTTCTTTAAAAAGACCTATACACATAAACACATTCACATTAATTTATATACATATACATATATATATAAAAAAATAAACATATACATATATAACCCAAGAATAATAAAGTAAAGATAAATAAAAATGCATATATACCTCTATTAATACTCCAACCAACGTAAAGGCACTGCACTCACAATCCTTACACAATCTGAAAAACTAAAACAAAAATTATCACAAACCATTTTTACCATATACAAAAAAAAAACAATTATTAACAAAAAATATATTTTAATGAACAAAATACAAAATAATAAGTGATAATTACATATACCTGAAGAAATAGGGCCAAAATCTGGTCTGAAAATCGCCTAAAGGGGTCTAGGCGGCGAAGATGGTGAAAAAACGTCTCTGTTTTTTAGTTTTCAAGAAAATGGGGAAAGGAAGTTGCTCGTGAAGGGTTAATAACGATGGGCTTTATAGCGATGACATGTCGTTGCTATAGGTCTAACCCTAGAATCGTTGCTAAAGAAAGAACACGCTGTTTCATTTTAACCTACAGCGACGACTTGTTGTCGCTATAGATAAGGGAATAGTAAACAGAACGCTTAGTTTACTACGCGTCCAGTCTATAGCGACGACAGTTGTCGCTATAGGCAGTGAAATTTGACGGAAATTTTTGGCAGTCCACTTTCCCTCTGTTTTTTTTGGGACACTGAAATTTTAACTGCCCACTAGATTAAATGAGTCTCTATAGCGACGACATGTTTTCGCTATAGGAAGTGAACATTGACAACCAACTTTTGGTCAAGTTCCCTCCGTAACCTATCGCGACGACATGTCATCGCTATAGAAAAAGATATTTCCACTTTTTTTTTTATGAGGAAGGGTATGGTTGTGTGTTGTTGACGACCCCACATCAATGACATGTTGTCGATATAGATTATTTATTTTAATAAATTAAAAAAATGAATTTTTTGTGGATTTCGACTACATACAGCGACGAATTTAGAGTCGTCGCAATAGAGTCTTTTTTTCTTGTAGTGAAAATCTATAACCTTTAATCCATCCTTCCTATAACCCCTCCCACCAAACAAAGGGTTAGAGAATTCTCTCATTTGTAATCATTTTCTCTTAATATAAAATGTTGACCGAATTTTTTGGAAACTAGAAATATATTAAGAAGTAAGAGCGGAGAATAAATAATTAGAGATGAACAATCACAGTTTTTACGTGGTTGGGGCCTTATTGAGCCTTAGTCCACGAGTCAATAGTATTAGTGTAACGCCCTACTACCCAGGGACCGTTACGTTGTGCATTTTAAACTGTGCTAAACTCGCTAATCGAGTCATTTGGCCATAATCGTGTAACTAAATGTGATTAACGGTTTAGGGTTAAACATTTTGGTTAGAGATACAACATTTTCACAAAAACGTTTACTGTATACATTGGGATCCCAAAATATAATTTAAAGGTTAATTACAATAAAATATTTACAACCAGCCGACCTAAGCAGCAAAATAGGGTTTAACCTTAGTTCCCCTTTAAACCCTCAGTCGTGGTGGTCGACCAGCTGCATATGTACACATCATCACTTAAGCTATCCAACTCAATAATGGTCTAGCTTTCTTTTGCCTTTACCTGCACCACATAGCACCCGTGAGCCGAAGCTCAGCAAGAAAACTCAATATGCTCATGAACAAGTTATAGCATGTCACCAAATGACAATATGCATGCCTAATAGTAATAACGCTACTCATGCATGCAAGGAAGTCCAAATAAGTGATTGGGGCCATGCCCTCCTTTATGGATAACTATCAAGTCATTCTGGGAATAGATGGCTAATGTGTCAATCTGAAAATAAGTGACTAATGGGTCACACGCTTGGGCTCCGCACCCTAATCAGATGAGTGACTACAGAGTCACGAACTTAGGCTCCACACCCTAATCAGATGAGTGACTATGGAGTCACGAACTTGGGCTCTGCACCCTCAGCCATGTGACATTACAGTCACCTGAGCCTTTCGGCCCTGGCTCTAAGTAACTAGCCTTTAGACTAGACAAGCACTTTCGATTTCATCGAACTTAAGGCCGGTCAAGCATTTCATGATTATGTTGAGAATGCTTATGTCGATTAGATCTAATCTTTTCGGCTCTGCGTTCATTACGCTTAGGCCGCTCTTGACTCATAGGTAGATTCCATACGACCAGTACTCAGTACTACTACCGAACTTGACTAATGAGTCATAGCTTCACAGTCAATACTGACACTATTGCCGAATCCTGACTCATAGGCCAGTTCCACTCACAAGTAAGCAATGCACCCAGACATATATCATATGTCAAATATCCAAATATAAGGCACTCAACATCCACTAGCATAATTATGATCATGCACATTTACAGAGACTCAAGCTCTGATCAATCTCATATTTAACATTCATGTCATGCCCTAATCGCATGCATCTTATGCATCACATGCATCATATACTGGGTGTAGTTTTCTTACCTTTGGTCGAAGCACAGGTTACCAATAAACGAGCCATAAGCGCGATCCTGTTTCCAAGCCCCTAGCGATAACCTAGTCATAACCATAATATAAAATCCCATCAAAACGAGTAAATAAATACATTCGAACCAAGTCCTAGCCTACGGGACGTCGAATCCTACCAAACCGGGTAGTAAGATTGATCACGAGCCCTTAGGTTTAAGTTCCCATGACTAAAAATTCACTTTGGCCACTTTTCCCCTTTTGAGCCCCAGCCCTAAACATTAGAGCCACAACTCCACCCAAGTCAGGCCTAAAAATCCCTCTCAGACTGCATTAGTGCCGCAACTCTCCCCAATGGAGCCATAGCTCAAATAGACTAGCTGCCCCATTCACCTGCTTCTTCAAGCTTGAGCCGCAGCACCCAAGAATAGAGCCGCGGCTCGACCTCGAACCCAGCCAGAAAACCTCCATTTTATCATTTTAAAACCTTCCAAAAACCTATCCAAACATCTCCAAATCCCAAAAAAAAAAAGTTCCCAAACATCTCCATGATCCAAAATCATCAAAACCCAAGTCTCAATCAAATAAAAAACTCATCAAAACATAAAATTGAATCCAAGCTTAAAAACTTTTAAAACTTAGAACTTAAAACTTGGATTACCTCTGATTGAGTCTTTTCCCAACTAAATCCTTCGACTAATAAGCTTCTAATCTTTCCTAAAATCGCTATGCCTCGATCCTTGCTTGAATCCAAGTCCTAAAACTCAAGTTTCCTTCGAAAATGTGATCGGGTGTCGAAAATGTAATGGGATGGAGAGAGAACGTTCTGAACGTTCTTTTTAGACAGGTTCCTTCAAGCTTACGTAACCTCAAGCAAATCATAATGCTTGGGGTCCCGAAAATGCCCCCGGGGGTAAAATAGTCAAAATTTCCAGAGTTTCCCCCTAGTCTCATTAACTCCCAATTTATCATCAAATATTTATTCCCATTACCCAATAACCCGGTAATGTACTAAATACCCATTGACTCACTCCGAGTCATGTATAAATCCTGTTGTGACTTTCCCACTAGCTTTCTTCCTAAGATTGTCTCGTGCTGAGTAACCTTAGCATAACCAAATAATAATGAAGCACCACACACATACCACATATATGCCAAATATACCCGAAATGGCCAAAATATGATAATTGCCCAATTGAACAAAAATGGGCCCACATGCATATTTAATACACTTAAACATGCATATCCAGTCATATTATAATGTTATTAACATAATGATACACATAAATATCATAAAATCACATAATTCCATAATTTGCCATCCTGACACCCTAATCAAGGCCCTAAGCCTTATTAGGAAATTTGGGACGTTACAACTATCCCCTCCTTACAGAAGTTTCGTCCTCAAAATTTAATATGAATATCCTGGAATATCAATTTCGCATAACTGATTCCAAATTCCCAGGTCACTCCCTCGATCTTACTGTTTCTGCATCATACCTTAACCCAAGGTACAACTATGTTCTTCAGAACCTTGTTCTGTCTATTCAAAATCTGAATTGGCCACTCCTCATAGAATAACTCTACCTCCAATTCCAGATCCTCATAACTTAACACATGAGTCTCATCTAACACATGTTTCCTCAACATGGAAATATGAAGTACACTGTATACGGCCGACAGTGCCAAAACTGATGTCAACCCAAAGGCAACCTGACTGATCTTTCCAAGATTTGAAATAATCCTCACCACTTGCCCTTATTTCCTCACCCCTTTCCATGGTGATATTCTAAGGAAGATTGTAACGCCCCAACTCTAGGGACCGTTACAGTGTGCCTTGTAAACAGTGCTAAACTCGCTAATCGAGTCATTTGGCCAAAATCGTGTAACTAAGTATGATTAGCGGTTTAGGGATTAAAATTTTTGGATAAGATGTAATGTTTCATTAGAACGTTTAATATATATACTGGGATCCCAAAATTATAATGTCAGAGTCTATTACAAGAAAATATTTACAACAGGCCGTTCTACGCGGAAAAACAGGGTTTAACCCTAGTTCCTTCTCAACCTCGGCCGTGGTGGACGAGCAGCTGCATATGTACACCTCATCACCTAAGCTCTCCAACTAAAGGATGGTCCAGCTTTCTTTTGCCTTTACCTGCACCACATAGCACCCGTGAGTCGAAGCCCTGAAAGAAAACACAATATAACATGATATAATATCAATAGTGATTGTATTAATTATTCAAGACCAACAGTCCAAACAAATAGGTGACTATCACAAAAGTCACAAATATGGGGACAACACCCTTTAGCCATGTGACGATAGGATCACCAGGGCTTAACAAATAAGTGAGCATCTCACTAGCTTTAACAGGATAGGTGTATGGTGATTAGTCACCAACATAACCTTCCTCTTGACTCTAGAATCATAACTGTGGAACAGCGTTCCCTAGCCATGTGACAAACAGTCACCGTGGCCATATGCCCTAGCTCTGAATAACTAGTCTTAGACTAGCTAAGCGCTTATAACTTTCATTGACCTTCCGGTCGGTCCAGCATTAATACCCCATATGAGTCATTCAATGCTGATATCGATTAGATCTAACCTTCACTTGGCTCGACGTTCGTGACGCTATGCCATCTCTGACTCTTAGGTCAGTAAAACACGACCAGTGTTCAACTCATTGTGAACTTGACTAATAAATCACAGCTTCACAGATGGATTTAACACCATTGCCGAATCTAACTAATAAGTCAGTGCCATACACAAGTAAGCCATGCCACCAAACATATATCACATGTCCAATATCTATATACAAGGTATTCAACATGCTTACTTAACAAATACTAGTACAATTAGGATCATGCATAAACACAGAGGCTTAAGCTCCGAACGATATCATACTCAGTATATAAAGTATGTCCTAATCACATGTTTCTCATGCATCATATGCATTATATTTATCAACCAACATGCATCAAGGATAGCCATGCATGTCACATATACACAGGGTGCGGTTTTCTTACCTCAGATTCGAGCTAGAAAGATTAAAAGAATGACCCATGAGAACGATCAACCTTTAGTCCTTTAGCGGTCACCTAATCATAACCAAACACATAACATCCATCAATAATAATGATCAACATAGGATTCCACACCAATATCTAGCCTCCGGAAGATCAATCCCAACTAATCCAAGTAGTAGGAACACTCCCGAGGCCTATAGCTAAGTTCCTGGAGTCAAAACGAGCAAACGGGGTGAAAACAGGGCAAGGGCTGCGGCCCTGGCACCTTGGGCCACGGCCCCCAGAATTTTCTGAGCCAAGGGCCGCGATGCTCTTCATCAAGGGTCGCAGCGCCTAGCAGGTACAACACTCCCACTTGCTTCTTCAAAGCAGGGCCGCGGTCCCCAACTCTGGGCAATTACCAAACTCGTTTTTAACACTCCAAAGCCTTCAAAATCATACCTAAACATTCCCCAATCATCAAATCAAAATTCCCAATCTTCCCAAAGTTCCAAAACCCTCAAAACCCAAGGCTCAAACCAACAAAAAACTCAATAATTCACAAAGTCCAATTCCAAGCTTAAAAACTTTAGAAACTCAAAACTTCAAACTTATGAACATGTCTGTAGCAATAACTATGCCCATGACTAATAATAAGTGAGCACAAATAAAAATGATAGAACTGATGCATTGGGAGATGAAGATAATAAAGGAATAGATCGATCGGGGTGTTGGTAAGACTGGAAGGTACGCGGGTTATTTCAATCTAATTAATTAGGCCTTTTCAAACTTTTACATTTTCTTGCATCCAAAAGATCAAAATGGGTTCAATTTTTTTTTGCATTCCAGCTACAAATTTTGAACATTAATTATGCATTTGTTAATTTCCCAAATGGGGAATTTCATGTTAATTTATTACTGCTATTTAATTATTTTTCACAATTATATACTATAGATTTTTTCTCCTTTTTGCACTTCATTTATTCCAAGTCATTATTTTATGAATATTGCTACAAGGCATCTTAGGGTGCTCAATACCTTAGAAATATTTAGACAATTTAATATTGGGTCTCACATATTTTACTTGTATCAATAATAAAATAGAGTGTTGGGCACCAAACAGTGTTCTTTAGCATTTCTCTTATTTTATTATGTCCTTATGTATTATAGCTTGGTGGCTAAGGAAATTTAAATCTTGACAGAATTATTCAGTTTTTGTCTACCCTTCCTATAGCTCCCACATTGGCCCTTGAAATATACAGCTTAATTATATAAGTAGTAGTTTCATATAAATATATATATATATATATACATATATACCAATTTTAGGCAGTAAATTTAATGCCTATCATGAGAAAGACTATTTATATATAAGCCACTCCTCTAGTCTAGGGAATCCTCTCTCTCTATTTCTATATATAAATGTCCATAACTATCATGTATACTAATTAATATTTTGACCAAATTCATCATATTAAACCACATAAGACTCAAGTTGATTGGTGTTCAAGTAATGAGCTTACCACCTTCAAATTCTAATTTGACTAAGTAATTTAATGCGATATTAATGATAACATATATTCTTATTAATTGTGTGTAGTGTTATTGTTCATTATGTAGTTAGAAGCCCTAGGTACTCATTGTCATTAGTGTGTTTAATAATCTCATTAGTTATCTATATATTCAAAAATATATAGCTGTTCTCTAGTGGATATTCTATTTTAAATTATTATTTTTATAAGTTTTTTAGTATTAATAAGAAACTAATTAAAACATAGAAGCTAGGCCAACTCACACACAAAAACATGCGTTAAAAATGCGCATGCAAGCATGCAAGAAGGTACACAAATAGTATATTAGAATACGCTCGACCCCCTATTTAACAATAATAATTATCTATATGTATATACATATATAAATATAATGAGAGTTTTTATAATATCTAAAACTTATAGGGTATGGTGGGCAACAAACAAGTAGACACAATATGAAGCAGTAGTAAAGAGGAACAGCCGGAAAGTCCATTTTTGGGGATTGAGGTATATATATAGTATATAAAAATATGTATTTATATATGTATGTACATAGAGGCTTTGCACATTAATCTGAAAGACATGGCTTCAGTTCCTGCAATCCTGGCAATAGTAACAAGATTAAACTAATCCCATTTCATTATAATAATAATAATAATCTAAATTAGCAAATGGGGTATAATGTAAAGATTATAAAATTTGGCTTTCTAAATCAAATATAGAATGTGAGTTTTTGTTTGCTAGCAGAGGACCAAACTAACCTTTAGGAAAACCCAAGTACACGATTTGAATAGAATAAACATTATCCGCTATCCATGTTCTTATTACTATTAATTTTTAATTACTATCCCTATTAACTATTAATATTAACATGAGTAATGTTAAGCACTCTTGTTTTGGGCAGTTAAAAATAATGTGACATCATTTTTTTAGTATAAAAAATGAATGTTTCTAACATTAATCCACTCCCAAATAACAGTATTTTTAATTCATATTATTTGTGAGATTTGTTTAGAAATTAGTATGATAATTAAAATATTTCATTTCGGAAAATGTTGAGATGGGCATGCACATGTTTGTTTGTTAATTAATATCAATAATATAAGTTGTGTTGTTTGTCACCGAAAATGGTAGTGATGTCTCGTATGTAAGCTATAGACAAATAAATATTGGTGGCAATAACTCTTATGTACAAAGAACAAAGAACTTCATTTACATTGATTAAATTCTTAACAAAGAACAATTTGCTTTTTTTAATATTAATTGAAAACTAAAGTAAAAAAATGAAGTCGAGTAAATAAATAGATAGAAAAAGATTCTAATTATAAGAAAACAAAAAACAACTAACTGTTAGTTTTAATTTATAAATAATTATCCGATCTGATTAGACGTTTAAAAAAATATATATAAATGATTGATATGGGGAAGACTATCCCCAATGACCGAAACTAGGGGTGACCATAACCCTCTAACTTTTATTTTTATACAACGTACTTTTGAAAAAAAATATAAATGTGTATAAATTTATATTTGCCCTATCTAATTTATTTTATTTATAAATATAGATTTTTATATATTAATTTTAGCTCCGTCAATGACTATCTAGTGAGTAATAACAGAGATATGAATGTTGGTAGCATTACCTCGAATGTAAGTTATAGATATATAAATGTTTCTGTAAAGTGGGGGAAAAGAAATTAGTGAGGATGAATGGGGTTGGGGACAGCATGCTTGGAGAAGTGGGGGGGTGTGATATGGGGAAAGGGAAGAGAAGGGGTTTAGCGTGTGGAATAGAAATGAAATGTTTCCTATGCATAGAACAACAGTGTCGAGAGAAGGAAGGTGGATGAGGGCACAAGGTGATAACAAACGCCATAACCCACTTATCTTTTTATTCAATCATCAATGCACAACGCTCTATAACACCACATCACACATCTCTGACCAACCTCTCTATTTACCCATACTTTTTCATTTCTTTTTTTTAATCGATATTTGCCCATTTTGAACACTACTAATTAAACTATTATTACCCCATCTCACAATGTCCATTTCTAATTATTTCTACTTGTTTTATATATATACATATATAATATAATTATAATTTAAAAAATGCCCTTTTGGCTTTATCCTCCTAAAACACACAAGGGACTATGAAATTGGTGTCCACTATTTTTATTATATGTGAGTATATAATCTTTAAACTTTTTGAGTCTTCTTCACCACATTCAATCAGGAGAGAATCTCAACTGTCCAATTTCAATTGGCACTTTTTTTTATTTTATTTTATAAGGGATTTAATTTTTGGTAGTTGAAAAGTGCTTCAGCAATTATATTGTTTAACCAGCCTAGCCAACTTATGGTGCTTGTAGTTGTATACAATAGCTCTTATAAAGTCAATCTTTAATTATATATATATTTTAATGTATTTTCGGGATTTTCACACACTAAGAATAAAAACAGAGTATAAAATAGTCAAATATGTAGCGATATATATATATATATAATTATTTATATAATTGTCATTGTCACACACTCACACTCACACAAAAGAAGTTGATTCAAACTTATTTGATTCAACATCCTCTAATTTGTTATATGACCAAAAAAAAGAAAGACAAAAGTAACAAAGTGCCCATAAGAAAAAATATGTAACAAAAACTAATCTTTGTATGCAGAGTTCAAGATAAATATAGCTATTTAAAAAAAATCTTCTGCATTCTCAATATTTGTGGTCAGCAAAACAGCTGTGGCTCTAAGAATCAGCTATAATATAAATAAAAATAAAAATAAAAATATATTTATATAATTTAAATGGAGAAGAGGGAGGAAAACTAAGAAGAAATAAGAAAGTGGTCCACGCGTGCCAATGTTAATCGTGTGTGTATGAGTTGGGAGGGCAAGCGTGCTAACTGCCGAGGCACTCTCACGTGTGATGAGGTCTATAAATACCCAATATATCTTAGTGTGTGTATACACACATATATATATATATAGAGGACGCACCATAGAGAAGCTTGTGTATAGGTCAAGCAAAGAAAGAAAGAAAAGGGGTGTCTAGTTAAAGCTTGTATTTTTCCTTGTAAAGGTTTAGGGAACAAATAGACAAGAGGAGAAGGAGACTAAGATTCTTTGACTTGTAATAACCAAAGAAAAAAAGGAATCAATATTATTTAGTCTTAGAAAGAAAAAGAAAAAGAGACGGTAAAGAGAAAATTTGGTGAGGACAATGGAGATACAGACAGAGATGAAGCAGTCCAGGTTTAGCAGAATTTGTGTGTTTTGTGGGAGTAGCCAAGGGAAGAAAATTAGCTACCAAGAAGCTGCCATTGAGCTTGGCAAAGAGCTGGTATAGAATACTTTACTTCTTTTATTATTATTGTCATTATTTGTTTTTCTTATTTGGGTTCTCTTTATTATGTTAGTTGAGCCATTTTTTGCTCGTGGTACTTGAAAAGTTTTCATCTTTCAGTGATGGGTTTTCTTCAAAATCGATTTTGATAGTCGTTTTCACTTCCTTTTCTTATGTTCTTATACATATAAGATGGGGTTTTGTTAGAAATTTCTTATGTATTTTATTCGGCATTGTGTTTGCCACTTGTTTGTAACTTGGTTTCATGGCTATTACTTGAAAGTTTCTCGTGGAACCTCTCTCTCTCTTATCTAACTTTCAAATTTTAAGATTGTTCTACTGCACATTACGAAATTTGAAGCGACAAACATTTCTTATTCTTGAACGGTTTTATTATAACCTCACGTCTTTGTCTAGTATGAAACCTAAAAGAAAGAGCTAGTTTTACTATGACGTGCTATGTTGTATAATAACCTCTGCAAAGTCCTTTCCTTAATTCTTTAGAATGTTTTTCCCATATGGATTTTTATCTCACCTACATGTTTAAATTAAACCCACTTGAGAAAAACTCACTCTTCTCATTTGCCCTGGTTGAACTAATTTTATTTTTGTCTATTGAAGGTTTCAAGGAATATTGATCTGGTTTATGGAGGCGGTAGCATTGGTCTGATGGGCTTAGTTTCACAAGCGGTTCATGATGGTGGTAGGCATGTTATTGGGTGAGTCTTTAGTTTCATCTCCCTCTTCTTCAATCTCAAAATATAACATATATATTTATATAAACAGGGAGACAAACAGATTTAGAAATAAAATCATGAAAATGGGTCCTTTCGAGATGCTGGTTTTTGTTCTTCATTACAACAACTGATTTTGTCATGTTATTGTCTCTTTCTCTCTCTCTCTCTCTCTCTGCAGAGTTATTCCCAAGACGCTCATGCCTCGAGAGGTATGTTTGCTATAGCTTGATAAAGTCTCTCAACTTTTCTTATTGGAAAACATATGAATATGCACACAAACACACACACACATATATATATATGTATACATATTCTTATTTGACCACGTATTGAGTTATTTATGTTCATGTTTATTTCTTTCAACCTCACTCTTTCCTTCATTCTTTTAAATATTTTGTTTTCTTCACTTTTGGCTTTTTGTTTTGTTTTCTTTCAGTTGCTTTATTATAAATTATATATTTTCACTCTATTCTTGTTATTAGTTAATTTTTCTTAATTGATTTAAAAAAAATCATCACATATCTTCTACTTGGTTATCATGCTTATGTTTCAAAGGATATGCTTTTTTTGATCAAGGTTTCAAAGGATATGCTTGGTTGGTCCCTTGGTGGCCTTATCCATAATAACACTCGATACTCGAGTGTAGTTGGCACCACCTATCATCATGTTGTTCTGGGTTCTGCTGGTTACTCTGTTTTCTTTTTCACTGCAGCAAACCTTATATGATCACTTGACCCAAAAAGTTTTTTTCCTTTTTTGTGATTTTCTTCATTGGCTTTTTCTATAATTGAACTTTTATTTTTATTATATCATCTGCTATGCTATAAAAACTACTGGCTAGGGTATAACCGGACTGAAAACTTTGGATTAAGTCCACCACTTCTGCAATACTCATCATTACTTTCCTGCATAAAGCTCCAAAAACTACTCTCTCTCTCTCTCTTTCTCTCTCCATTTTTTTAATTTTAATATCTTATGTGTTTTGGGTCACTTTTGCAGTTAACTGGTGAGACGGTAGGGGAGGTAAAGGCAGTTGCAGACATGCACCAAAGGAAGGCAGAGATGGCTCGGCATTCAGATGCCTTTATTGCCTTACCTGGTTAGTACAAGTTTTGTATAACTCTCTCTCTCTCTAATATATATGTTTACAAATGTATTTCTACAATAAATTTATACTCTTTTCTGTTATGTGATTTTTTATAAGGCCAATGAGAAAGAGTATGGTCTCTTGGAGGCTTTTGTTTTATTGTGCTAAGTAATACTATATTTGTAAGTTTGTAGTTATCATTGAAGTCAAAACAGCTTTATCTACCATAAAAATATAAATTTTTTAATAAAATAATTTTCTTAAAGGTTTCTTTCCAATCTGAATTATGTCAAGTGATATGATCAGAAATGTTACTCAACATTGTAAGTAGATGAAATTTTATCTATACAAAAGGCAATTAGTCAGTCAATGTCGACATATGGTGATAGTTCTCTTCTGTGTGGTCCTTTTTGTATATGAAAGAATAGTCTTCTGTGATTAGAAAAATATCCCAAACCCAAATGTGAAAGTCTCCAAAATACAAACTTATCTCAAGAGTTGGAAGACGCCAACCACCAACCCCACAGTTCATTACCCGACAACATTTTACACTGAAACTTTATAGAGCTTCTGAGGAATAATGTTGCTGCAATTACTTATATTGTCTAATTCCCTTTAATGTTTTGCCAATTTTTCCACCACAAATAGGAACAAAGGACATGCATATTGTTCATTACTTTCACCAAATAGCTTTTGCTGTTTGGCTTGGCAGCACCACCTAACCTAACAAGGAATGATATTCAACTCATTCAACATTCATGTCATGTATTTATTAGTTTTCCAGAATGAGTAGGAAAGAGGTAGATTTAAGGGGCAAAACTGCCATTTTATTTTTATGATGGGACACCTCCTTATGTATGGGGTGGTAGTACCTGCAGATATTGACCTTGGGTGGAGTAACTAAGTACATGACACCTCATGTTACCATTTCATTATTAAGACATACTAAATAATAATAATAGTATTAGCAATACTAATGATGATGCATGTTATAAGGATTAACTAGGTGTATGAGTAAAGATTCCTCTTTTACTTTTGGATAAGCAACAAAGATTCCACATTGGTTGCTGAGAATTTGAATGGAAACGTATGTGCGTTTGTAGACTTTAGAGAGAGACATAACAGGCATGACAAAACTCAAGGTTAGGGGAAAGGGAACATCTGATAAAAGTGAACTCTTATAGTGGGGTCAGACTAAGCAAAGCACCAAAGTTGGATGAGCAGAAAGTCAAGCAAATGCATTGAGTTTGTTGAACTGAATTGTCTGAGTTGAAATTTAATGAAACTTGTCCAAGCATGAGGAAAGCTAAAGTAATCTTTCCACATGAACAGGTGGTTATGGGACTCTTGAAGAGTTACTTGAAGTGATAACATGGGCTCAACTTGGAATCCATGATAAACCGGTAAGTATCTTGTTCATGTTTATGTTCATCAATTCTGTTTTTAGACTTTACCTACTTCGTTTCTAATGATAGATCATAATAATTTGCAGGTGGGATTGCTGAATGTTGATGGATACTACAACTCTTTGCTATCGTTTATAGATAAGGCAGTGGAAGAAGGATTCATTAGTCCAAGTGCTCGTCACATAATTGTATCAGCACCCACTGCAATGGAGTTAGTGAAGAATTTGGAGGTAGTTTAAACTCTCTACAATAGTACATACTAATATTTGTGATCTCTATATGGTTTTTAAATTGCTTAATGTTGTTCTCTTGTTTTGATGATAGGAATATGTGCCCTGTCATGAAAGTGTTGCTTCAAAGTTGAGCTGGGAAACAGAGCAGCTGGGTTACCCTCAAACATATGCTATCTCTAGGTGATATAATAAGGCTTGCCAGGGTTGAATTCTGGTTGGGATTTGGGAAGTTGGAGCAGTTAATTTGGAGAATTATTAACTATCATGTGTCTGTGGGGGATGGGGGACTTTTTTTATTTCTTTTCTTTTTTCCCTTGTAAATTACTGAAATTGACCTACTACAATATCTGAAAGCTTCGACATTCCCCTTTTGTGGAAGAACTTTGGTATCCTTTTGTTTAGTTGTAAGTACCAGAGATTGCTGAATTTCTCCCTGAAAAATGTCAACTAATTTATAATCTTTATTAGCTACTTACTTTCCTCTAATTATTTCTTCATAACATTTTTGTTTTTCTCACAAAGAACAAAATTATCAAAAAGTCATCATAACCAACATAACTAATCACGACATTTTGTCTTATAAACTTCGAATTACTAAGAAGAATTTCACAATCAAATTATCGCTCAAATGATAGCTACTTGTATGATTGTTACCAAGAAGAGTTTCACATCAAATTGTATAGCACTATTCATGAAATGAACAATAAACATACGTAAATGCAGTTTGGAGTTTTTGAGTGTCAGAAAAAGACAGGAGTCAACTGCTAACTACTGCTTTTCACAGAGACAATGTTACCCCATGTCTTCGAGTAGTCTCCCACTTCTTCAAAAAGGTTTTTTGACATGTCGAGACAACAAAAAAGAAAATGAACTAATCAACTATACCTAACTATAACAACAACACTTATCATGAATTTTCTGTTAACCATCCAAGAATTGATTCCCACTTGTCTCTTGAGTAGGGTCTTGATGCTAGTAGACTCTCTAAATATTCGTCGGGCGTGAGGCCAGGCCTTGGTGCTACTAGTCATCTCTTTAAGAAGGTTTTTTTTTTTTTTCTTTAACAACAAAAAAGAAATTTGACTAATTACTAAACTAAAACCACACTTACTATGATTTTATGTTAACCATTCAGAGATCAATTCCCGTTGCATGGTACTAGGCATCTCTTTAAAAAGGTTTTTTGAGATGTTCAAAAGAAAAAGAAGAAAAAGAAAAAGAACTAATCAGCTAAACCATAGATTTCTAAAATGACACTAGACGAGAAAATATTAAAAAGAAAAAAACTAAAACCACACAAAACAAAACAACACAAAGGAGACAAGTGGATATTGATTGAACTGTTACAGGGTTAGGTCCTCATCAGTTTGGGACAATGGGGGAGAGGAGGGGAGCGGAGGGGAGAGGTGTTGCCTTGTATACCGTCCAACAAAAGGGACAATGCCACGTGTTAAGGGAGGGGCCTCCATGTTAGAGGGGAAACCAAAAAAAAAGTGGAGGGTTATTAGTGTTGTGGACATTTAGGACAAAAACATAATTATAATAGCTTAGCCTTTTTCATGGTCCCAAAAACTCTTTTTGATTGATTTGCACCACTCCACATAGGTCTAGAATATGAAAAACCTAACAAACAAAGAACACTTAGAGTTTTAGATCAGATCAGATTGGTCATAATTTGAACAGCTAGCTAATTAAAGAGGGGTGTGTTTTGATATGATGTAAATGGTTGAAAGAAGAGCAAAAGGAATAAAGAGCTAATTCTTTTTCATTGTCAAAAAGTTTTAATTCTCTTTTTAGTGATGTTGTAGAAAGAAGACATAAGAAACTTGTGAAAGAAAATAACTCAAGAAAAAGAAAATCAATAAAATCAAATCAATCTCTAATCCATTTATGTGCATTAAAATGTTGGATTAATGCTTTTTTAGCAATTGGCATTCAAATATCTATTAATATTTATGTATTTACAACATTTTTTTTTAGAAAGTACTGACAACAAATTTAATGTGCTATAATTTGTTAAAGACATAAAAGGACAATAGTTGAGAGTATAGGCATGTGAAGTGAGTAATATAAAGAGAAATTTACAAGATACACTATATTACTTGAAAAAAGTTCATTTATACGGACTAATGGAATTTTTTTTCTTTATACGATTTTGATTATATTTTTACTATTTTATGATATCTTTAGTCTGCTATGTACAACATGAATGTACATAGTCTCTATCCAGCATGAATGTACAACGACTTAACATATAAACTTAGTCAAATAAAGATTACAACATTTATATAAATACAGTAATTATATCTATACACACACGTGTAAGCTTTAATGGTCCTACTAAGATAATAAATCTTATTTATATATATATAGCGAGAGAGATACAAGTTAAACCCATTAATTACTCTGTTTTTAAAAAGTAAAACAGAGTACCTTGATGGTGGTTAATGGTCCTACTACTCAGATGGTAATGGTCAAGATGGTCCTACTACTCAGATGGTAATGGTCAAGAACCTACTCCTAGTATCATGCTAGACATTTTTGACGTTTTTTTCAGCAAAGAAATTCAAGCATAATATTTTTTTTTCTGGTAAACTTTAATCTTATATATATATAGAGAGAGAAAAGCTAAACCTATTGATTACTCTATTTTTTAAAAGTGAAACAGAGTACCTTGATAATTGATGCAGTATACCCATGTTAGGATAAGAAGCTAATTACTTTTTTGTAGCTAACTATTCTTTTGTTTGTTTATAATAATTGTGACAACACATTTATAGTTTCTCTATGTTCTTGTCGTTTATTTAAATTAGCTTATTATCGTTTCTTAGCTTTATGTGTTTGTTTAGCTACGTGAAAACTATACCATTGTGGATAACATTTATATAAATAGTTTATCAATGCAAAACCTAGCTAATGTTATATTTATTCTAAACTAGAAGTCTAATTTGTGCCACTTGTTTGCTCTTACGTGAGCTTAATCCAAAGACCCACTCCATCAATAACTCATTCGCTTTGTACTAGCACTATATAGTATTTTTACTAGCATATAATTTGCTTTTACACATCTTTACTGGGACCCACTTTTATTTAGGGTCTTTATTGAGACCCACTTTTCACAAGGCAAAATCTCATTTTTCTTCTAGTTCACAGTTTATATTGATTATATAATTTCTTGAGTTAGGAAATTTAAGTTTTTTAAGTTTACTTATAATTTTAGTTTATATTTAATATATGTTGGGTTGTTTAGATTTATGTATAGTTGTTTCCACGTTGTTTTTTTAGTTGTTTAGATTTATGTATAGTTGTTTTCACTTTATTTTTTAGTTGTTTAGATTTATGTATAGTTGTTTTCACATTGATTTTTAGTTATTTTAAGTTTATATATAGATGTTCTATTGTTGTGTTAATGCCTAATTATTGTTTATTTGTTTCAGATATATTTTGAATTTTTTTTTATATAAAAAAATGTTAGTATGCAATGGGTTGACTTCTAGTTGTTCTTCATTTGTTGATTTTAAATGTGTGTAGTATGCGGTGAATTAATGTTTAGTTGTTGTCTTATTGTTGTTTTTTTGCTGTTTAGATTTTATGTATAGTTGTTTTCATGTTGATTTTTAGTTGTTTAAGTTTATTTATAGTTGTTCTGTTGTGTTGTTGTCTTATTGTTGTTTTTTAGTTTTTTCATTGACACCGTATTTTACAAATATAAAACTTTAAAAACGTATTTTCCGAAAACTGAAGGTAATATTTTTGAAAAAAAAAAATCATGGACCGTAAAAAAGTAAAAAAACACCAAAAAAAGTATATTTTTGAAAAAATCTCTAATATAAAACAATATGCAAAGAAATCTCATATAATAATAATACATATAAATATATATCTGGTCATTTGACAAAATTACTGCTTTTGCTTATAGCTAAAAACATAAAATAAGTAAAAAATTTGACTTATTTTTTGTGTTTGAATAACTATTATATAAAGATTTTTTTTAATGAAAAATTATTTTTAAAGTGTTTGGATATTAATTAAAAAAGATCTTTTATGAGTAAATTAGGAATAATAAAATTATTCTAATTTAAAAATAGCTTCTCAAAAATGTCTTTTGAAAAAAAACCAGTAGTCCTAGCTTCTCCAAAAAGATATTTTTGTTATAAATATTATATATATGGATATCCATAATAATGAAGAATCACTAGGTTACCCAAAGTAAAATATCAGCATTAATTCTTGATTGTATTCAGAGTAGTTACCCGATTTCATTAGGGCTTACTTATCTGTATAAATAGGGGTCATTCCCCCATTGAAATAACATATACAAGAGTTCCACTCTCTCTTTACATCTCTCTGTTATTTTGTCTAATTATTTTCTTTACACTTTATATTTCTGTAATCTTAATAGTTTTATAACACATTATCATCACGACTCTCTAACTATCATTATTTGTATGTTCAAATTCTTATCATGAATCTCTAGTCATAATTATTCATTGAATCTGAACTAGATGATTGAATCTTCAACCACCATCTGGTGTTGATAACAAAATTCATTATCAAGCCTCTAGTCGTCATAGTTTATTAAGGTAAAAATATTTTATTGCAAATGTATGTTTATATGATTACCATACTATATATATTGATCATAAAAAAAATGTATATGTGAGTTGTTATTTTACCATTGTGATAGTATTAGACGATTTAATGTCTTGTTATCGTAAATATGATTATATTCATATGTATGTGTTCTTACTATCTCACATATTTAATATTGATTTCTCTATAGTATTTGTTATCCCCAAAATTTCAATTCGATGATGTGGCAATCAGAAGTGACAAGTGGTAGTGCATGATCGTCAAGCGGTTCATCAAGCAGCACATGAATGGACAATAAATGTGTTGACCAAGGGAAGTGCAAATGTTAGAAAATGACCTACGAAGTTGTGATATCATTGGTCGGAAGATGGTTTTACTTGGTCAGGAAATAATTCACTCGACCGGATAGGAATTTAACTGGTCAGGAGGGAGTCTTACCTGACCAAACACATCAGAAGGGGTGTTTGTCAGACTAGGAAAAGGTTTAAGTGGTCAGGAAATGATTTACCCGACCAGATAAGAATTTTTTCTGGTCAGGAGGGAGTCTTACCCGACCAGACACATCAGAAGGGCAGTTTATTCGACCAAGTAAGGATTTAACTGGTCAGGGAGTATTTCACCCGACCAGTTACATCAAAAAGGGGTTACACCCGACCGGTTACCTCAGAAAGGGGTATCACCCGACCAGTTGAATAAGAAAGGGGTTTTATCCTACCAGCTATGTCAAATTGAGGAGTGTAGCCGACCGGATGTGTTAGAATCTCAGGAGTTAACTGCCCAGTGACTTCTTTACAGAATCTCAGTAATAACTTCAACCCGAATCGCTCGTAACTACCGTGCGAATCTCTCAGATATCCCGAAGTAATAGCTAGATTATTGTAATTTGAATTTGTTTATTATTTTATTAATTAAAGTTGATTGAAATAATCAAGGACACCCATGAACCTGTAAATAAAGAGCTCATTGAATCATTTTAGGGGATTTGATCTTTTTGGAGACTTTTAGACTCTCTAATTTTGAGACTCTGGGACTATGACTTGGGGCATTTTATGAGAGAACTTAGAAAGAGAAACTCTGTATTTTTCTACTTACATTTAAGAAACTCAGTTGGCTTAGGTTCATCTAATCTTAAGTGTATGCTACATATATCACAACTCCAAGTGGATTAGACTATTACCAACAAAATGGGGCTGAACCACTATAAAATTATTTGTGTCATTTATTTTCTATTCAAGGTTTACTGTTGTTTTTTCATATACTCTTCGTTGGCCAAAATCATGGTCAACAATATTTATTTTATAGTTATTTACAAATGCTTACATTAGAATTTGTAAAGTTTCATGTCTATGACATATTGAAAAAAAATTATAGATCCTTGAGATAAGGTCTTCCTTATATCCTGAAGATTATACAAAAGTGATATTATTCATTAAGATATATAAAAGAAACATAATTGCTAAAGAGTTGTGATATTTTAGCAAAATTCACTCAAGTGAATATTTCACATATTTGTCAATTATATGAAATTTATGAACACAACTAAAAAATAAACATTGAAATATATTATGATTGATGCAGCTGGTGACTCATTTTTTTAAGTCCCAAAATTTTTAAGAAAATTGCATCAAAATATTACAATATGAAATAATGATAAACAAGATTGAAAAACAAATATGAAGAGAATAAACTAATTCAGGTGTAACTACCTTTGATATTGACTTGGATGTGTGTTTATTATACAATAAAGAAGTTAACATGTATATCAATTTTATTGTACATTTAAATATTATTCCCTCAAGAGAATGATAGAAAGTAAATTTCATTTTATAGAGTATTGATATTATTAGTCATGTTATTATATATGCAATATTTCTTGCCAGAAGCAAGTATAGTCTTTTCAATGTTATTCCTTAAAGTGAATGATTCATTACTTATGTCAATTATTCATTGCACATTCCTAGAAGTGAATATCTAATTATTAGTATTATGGTGAACTTTGTCATTAATCATAATGTAATTTATAATTACATTCCTCAAAGTGTTATAAAGTCACAAAGATTATTTGAAAATGATCTTGATGAAACCTTAACACAATATATTGCTAGCTAAAGTTAAACATATTTTATGTACCAGTTATACAATTTCTATATAATTGTGAATGTGGCAAAAAATGACTTATAATATGTACCGGTTGTACACTTAATTATATAATATGTCAAGTCATAAGAATAAGAAATGATTTATTTCATTAATAAATTTGACCACTTGTTGGAAAGAAATGAGAAAGAAAAATAAGTGATATACTCATATTATGATTATATCTATTTGGCTACAACAAACATGAATATTATCATTGTGTATTAACTTGAATGAATGATAAGTTTATATTTGAAAAATAATTGTGCTTTTAAGCAAGCACACCATTGGATAGATAAAATTGTTAAATATAATGTTGTTGAACATAATATATTACAAAAATCAAATGGACAAATTTGATTCTTGAAGAATCATTGCTATTATATATTTTGAAGGATATTAAAATGAATTCATTCTCTAGTCTATAAACAAAAATTAAACTTTTATAGCGGTTATGTATATGTTGAAAATTTTAGTGAAATACAAAGTATAGTGAACCTGAAGTTCATTAATTGAATGATCAATCATATGTAATGAAATGTATAAATTCCCCTAAATTTAGATAAAGAACTAGAGGATTCTTTTTATTATTAATTCTTATATGATGCTCAAGAAAATATGTATATATATATTTTTCATATGGGAAGTGAAAATAAATTTGAATATCTTGCATTTTTAAAAGAAATATATATATATATTTCAACTAGTTTTCAAATGTTATGTTTATAAATATTTTAACTTGTCCAGTTTTATTGTTAAATTTTTTACTTCATATATATATATATATCATTTATTAAAGTGCCAATCAAGAGAATGTTAGTGCATTCATTTCTCAAAATTTTCGTAATTATTTATAAGTTGAAATTTTATTTCTTCTGGAAATTATTTTGCTATATAGTTATATTTTTTTTTTGTCCAAGATGTATGAAATTTTTTTATATTATTTTGATAATGAGCATTTAATTATATTCACTTTGCATTCTTGAATCATTGTTGGATTTTTATTGTATAATTTCTTATCGATGTGTTAACGTCGTATGATCATGAACTTACAAGAATTATAAGCTAGTATATTTTCAACTATACACATATATATGGCTCATTCTAGAAAATGAAATATGTTCGTAATTGTGATTTATTGAACCTGAAGTTCAATGACCCAATAATATATATGAGTTTGAACAAATATTAATTTATTGTGACATATTGAAATCCCTACAGGTTGTATTAATTTTTTAAATACTCTATCGATTAGGGGGAGAAAAATGCAGTTGGATCGATTAATATTTTGAAAAATGATCTTTGCACAAAATAAGAACTAGATGTTCAAAATGATAAAATCATACATATATATGTATCCCAACTGCAATTCAATATTATTTAAATTGAGTCAGAATGAGTCTAATAACACTTGAAGTGTAAGTGAACAAAGTAGAAATTATGAAAATAAATATTCATTTGGTTTGTCCTGAAGATGTTGTAAGTAAGAGGCACTCATGATGATTCCTTAATGTTAGAAAGTATTGATAATTTGAACATTAAATAAAAATGGTGCTCCTGTAGAGATTCCTTTAAAAAGTTATAGTTGATAATAATTAATGTCATTCAAGTGGTTATATAGTTACCTATAAATAATATACATGTTCAATAAGTATGTTGAAAATAATGAGATCTCTTTAAGTTATGTCAATATGGGAGGAAATTATCATATTATGAATTATTGTCGACAATACAAAATGTTTGCTGATGAGATAGCAATAAACTAATATGAGATAGCAATGATCATGATATTAAACGGATCGAGAATTATCGATGTATATATAATTTTGGCCAAAATTATATTATATAACGCAATCCAGGCAGTCTAAATTTACTCACATAAAGTGAAGTAAAACCTGTAGGTGTACAAATAAATATTTGTACAAGAAAAGGTAATTCTAATGAGAATTTTGTATATTTGTACACAAATGAATTATTGAACAAAATTTGCATAGACAAGAGAATGATTAAATAAAGGCATATACATATTGTTATGAAAAAATATAATCAAGATTTGATTATAGCCTGGAGTATATATGTTTTATGAGAATTGATATGTGTCATATAAATGTTGCAACACAAATTATTTATTTGGAGCTCCTAGTTATATAAGAATTTAAAATATGCCTTATTGGAAAAATTCTAGAAGAATTTAACATGTCTTATGAGATATAAATTCAAAATCACGCGCATTATACAATAAAGATCTTTGTTTTGGTTAAAGACATGTAGGTGAATAATTATTTGAAATTACAAGTATGATTTTCTATGCAATGTGAATTCATAAATAATACATTGTAAAAAGCTCTTGAAGAGCTCCTGATTATTTTATAAATTGTTGAAGAAGGATTTCTTATTTCATCTTGTAGATTGAGAATTATTAAAAATATTATTTGTTTATAGATATGAGTAGAGAAGTTCCAAAGAACTTTGTATGCATAAAGAATCATAGTGTATATGATCACTTGATGTAGAAATTAAAGAACATGTAATAAGAAAGCAACAAATATATGGTCCCGAAGTACCATCTTTATTGCAAATGAAAATTGATATTATCGAAGATATTCATTTATGTGATCATATTTAAATTTTAAATTTTGGATTGAACATAGTCATAGATAATGAATATCCACAAATATGATGCATATTATAACATTGTTGATATGATATGATAATGAACAAGGTTATATATAAATATATGATATTTTAATATGTTGGATAAATATTCATATTCCATTATACACATATGATCTAGAAGACTTATAGTAAATATGTGATCATAGATAATTTATGGTGATTTATAATTACAATGAAAATCATATAAGATATGTAACGCTCTGGGTAACCAAGCCGTTACACTGTGTATTTTAAAATAGTGCAAGACTTGCTAATCAAGTTGTTTGAACGTAAACGTGATCCTAAAGTCAACTAACAGGTTAGAGTTAAAAGATTTTGATCATAAATGGTTAATTTTCATTAAAACAAATGTTTGATACATGATATCCAAAAAACAGGGCATAAGTGGAAAATACAACTCCCAAAAGCTGACATAACAAAAGCCAGTCTAATGGGAAAATACAATTTAGAGCTCCATTCCTGTAACTTTCCGTCAGCTGTGGTGGTCGAGCAGCTGACGATGTACACTCCGCCCCCAGAGCTCTCCAACTCATGGTTGGTCTGGTTTCCCTTTGCCTTTACCTGCACCACGTAGCACCCGTGAGCCAAGGCCTAGCAAGAAAACCATAAACAACAAACACATATAGCAATAGTAGCATCCAATTAATTCAATAACTCAGCAGAGTACAAGCATTAAGCTAAACAACGGTAAACATGTATTTTCTTGCATACATTTCAATCAACATTACAAATGTTCAGGGTCGGCGCCCTTAGGCTGAGCCCTCTGTTTATCTAGCTAACCCCGACTCGCTTAGGTCGAGCTGCGTTTAGTACACTTATCATCAATCCCGACACCCTAAGGTTGTACGTTCTTATAATGCATAACAACCATACAGTCACATAGTACATATATTCAATTACTGGGAATCTTAGTCCCGTTCACAATCACATGGGTGCAGTTTTCTTACCTCGAATCCCAAGACATAAATTAAGAGTGGTCTCGAGCATGATCCTCAGTCCTGAGCCGTAATGGTAATCGTAGTCACAAATAACAATGAAAACTTATCAATCTATAATCCAAATCAATGTTTAGGAAACAAAAACTAGCCTCTGGGACCTCGAATTCTACTAAAACGGGTAGTATAATTTGTCCCGAGCGCTTAGGTTTGAATCCCCGAGCCTAAAACCTTGGCTGCCCATTAATTCCTATTTAGGGCCACGACTTGCCCTTAAGGGCTGCGGCCCGCCCCTTGGACAGAGACCTAGCCCTCTCTGCTGGAGGGCATGGGCCGCGACTTGCACCCCTCCAGGTTGCGGCGTGCTTGGTGAAAAAAAGGCTCAGGCTCCTAAAACACGCGGGCTGCGACCCGAGCCCCTAAAGCCAGAAAAACCAACATTTTCTTGCGTTTCCCTCAAGCCTAAACCCAAAAATTCAAGCCCAAATCCTAAGCAAATCTCATAATTGAACCCATAAAACTTATCCTTATATCCCAGCCATCACACCTAACCTATAACAATTTTCTTACACCATCAAACACCTAAAATCAATTAGGAAATCGAAACTCATGCAAACCCTAACTTTTAACAACAACACAACTGAATTTAGTAGTTAGAACTTGGAAACCTTACCTCAATGGCCACTAAATCCTCAACTTCAATCTTTTAGTTCCTGAGATTTAATTCCCAAACTTCCCAGCTGATTCTTGTCAACTTTTAGCCTCAATCCTCCAGACCTTTGTAGCATCCCAAAGTTTCTAATAAGACTTAGGACCTTGATTAGCGTGTCAGAAGGGCAATAATTGATTTAATTATGTTAATATATAAATTTGATGATTATGTGAATAGAAATGCATGTTTAGGTGAATTAAATATGCATGTGGGCCCTGTAACGCCCTGGATAGCCAAGATCGCTACACTGTCTACTTATAAAGGTGCAGGACTTGCTAATCAAGTCATAAATTTAAAAATGTGTCACTAAACATGTATAAGCTAGGGTTAAAAAGGTTTTGGTCTCAAAAGTTTCGCTTTATATAATTAAACAGTTTTATACATGGGATCCCAAAAAGAAATAGAGTTTTAAAGTTGGTTTACAGAATTTCCAAAATACAGACAACCATCAGCCATACTAAGGCAAATTAGACATTTCTGGTTCTCGCGTCCCTGCCTAAACCTCAACCGTGGTGGCTGAGCAGCTGGTCATGTACATTCAGTTCGCAGAGCTATCCAAGTCAGGGCTGATCAAGCTTGCCCTTGCCTTTACCTATACCACGTAGCACCCATGAGCCAAGGCCCAACAAGAAAACATAATGTGCAACACAAACAACAATAACAAATAGTCAATTCTTTAAGCATGATCAACTATTAAATAATCCACATTAACCATTCAGCACATACTCAGAATCAAAGATGCAACTAATCACAAATAACATTCAAGTCTCATAATAATCAGGTCACATAATAGTCAGGGCTGACAACTTAGGTCGCACCCTCTGTTTACGCCACTGACTCCGGCCCGCTTAAACCGAGCTCAGTGCATAATAAGCTGTCCTCGGCTACCAGTGGCCAAGCCACGCCCTGTGCGCTTGTGTAACCCTTGGCACTCTTAGGTCGTTGGTTCACTGTTTACATGGCATAATACCATCCTTTAAAGTATACATATTAGGGAGCCCTTAGTCCCTTTACAAATACACAACCGGGTGTAATTTTCTTACCTTTAGTTTTTATGTTCACTGATTACGAGCGACGCTCCTCAAGCACGATCCGTTCCTGAGCCCTGACTTAATCACTTAGTCACAACCAACGTAATGGATTCCATTAATATTCAATTAAGGGTTTCCGGATACAATACTAGCTTTCAGGACATTGAATTCCACTAAGCACGGTGGTGAAATCGATCCCGAGCACCCTAGACTAAATTCTCGTGCCTAAAATCCCCAAATGTTCAAGAGTGCACCAAAGGGCTGCAGCCCTTGAAGCCTAGCCATGGCCCACCCCTAAAACAGAGCCAAGCCCCTTCCCAGAGTGCAGACACGCGCCGCGGCCCTGACCTTGGGCACCGCGGCGCTTCCCTTTGGCTCTCTTGCTTTGCAGGGCCGCAACGCTCTAGAACAGAGCCGCAACCCTTCCCTTCGTGCCCAAAAAAACCACCATTTCTAGCATCCTAACCCCATCCAAAACCATTCCAAAGCATCCTAATTTAAAACCCATTAATCACAAGACTTTTAACATGACTCTAACAACATATCCCAACAGAAATCCAGCCTAAAAACCTGCTAAAATTCCATTTTGATTCTCTGAAACCCAGCAACTCTAAACACCAAAACCAGTCATGCAAAACTCAAATTTTAACCTCTGAATACGAATTGAAGCTTACCTCTTTTGCTGAACCACCTTCTTGACGAATTCCTGAGCTAAAATCCTAGCTTTTCAGCTTAATTCAACCCTTAAACATCAAAACCATAAACTCCTTTAATACCCAGTCAAAACTAAAATTTCAAATGCTCAGAGATATGATTAAACCCTTACCTTAATCTTGGTTGAGTTTCCTTAGCTGAGCACTGGATTTAACCTACAAGTTTCCAGCCCAAATCACTAAATTCCAGCTGATTTCTTATGAATTTTCTGTGGTCTCTTGGGAGAGAAAAGAGAAGAGAAGAGGAGAGAGAGAGTATGATTTGGTTTGTGTTTTGTTCCCTTGTTTTTCATTAACTTAGTCTAATCCTAATCAGTTAAGTCAATCCTGAGGCTCGGGGTGCGGGAAACGTCCTCGAGGGAAAAACGTCCTCAAGTCGCTCACTGCAAATCTACCCACATAATAATGTGGTTCTCACGGATATAACATTTAACCACATTTATATTCAAGTAATCATACAAGCATGCATTAAATCATTAAATTCACTCATAAGTCAATTATGTCTTCCCGACACACTAATCAGGGCCCTTAAGCCATATTAGTGATTTTGGGTGGTTACAGGCCCCATTTAGCTATTAGGGGCATATTTGTAATTTTAGCCTATTGAGGGCAAAAATGTAATATTTGTGTATATTGTGATTGATACCACGAGTGAGTGGTGATATATTTGTGATGCACGATCTGAGACGGTCCTAGGGAGCAGTTTAGCTAGAAAGTCACAATGGGGTCAAATACCCGGCTCGAGAGGAGCCTAGGGGTATTTTGGGAATGTTATAGGTGTTTGGGAATTACCGAGTAATAGGTAGTAATTTATTAATGATTTGGACATATCAGGATTAAACGGGGATTTATAGGAACACTCGAGGAGTTAGCGGGATATGTCAAATGACAAAATTGCCTTTGGTGGCATTTCAAGATTTAGATAAGCTTAAGGGCATTTTAGACTTTGAGCAAGGGATAGACTTAGACTCTTTTGGCTGTTAGGACTCTAGAGGGAGTTAGAAGGAAAAAAAAATAGAAGGAATCTCAGCTCTTGCACTCTCTCTCTCACCCTCTTGGGTACTTAGATGATCTTTGGAATTTTGGAGGAGAAACTCAGAAACTAAAGATTGGAACTTGGGGAAGATAATAAGCTTTGGGTGCTGGAGAGCTGGACTAAGCTCAAAATCTTCATTGAGGTAAGCTTACTTGCATGTTTTGAGGATCAATTCTATTGAGAATGAACTTAGTTGAGTTTTGAACTTAAGATTGAATTTGGTCTGAATTGGGGTGAGTTAGTTAGTTTCTGGGGTACTAGCACTACTTAGGGTGTAGTAAAATGATTATGAGACTCAACTCTGACCATGGGGTGTGTTTAGAATGATTTTCATGGATGTTATCTCGTAAACATGCATGGGAATTCTGGGTTTGGAGGCTTGAGCCGCGACCCATGTGTGTCGAAGAGGCTGGAAGCCTCTGTCTGCCTAGATGTGCCACGACCCGTGTCCCTCAGCAGAGAGGAATTTTGCCTCTGACTTGAGCGTGCCACGGCTTAAATGAAAATATTGGCGGTTTGAAGGGTTTTTAGCTTGAGAACTCAAATGTTAAGGCTCAGGAAGGATTTTATTACCTGGATTGGTAGAATCCAAGGTCCCGGAGTCTAGATTAATAGTCCAAAGTTATTTATTGGATTAAAACTTGATGGATGGCTATTATGAATATGTTGTGACTAGGTTTTAAACGAGGCTTGGGTTAGAGGACTGTGATTGGGATTGCGGTGCTCAGATAGCTCGGGACACAGGTAAGAAAACTGTTGGACCCGTAGAGCAGGGCGTGGCCCTTTTGTTTGTATTGCAGAGCGTAGTCCTATTGATTGAATTGCAGGGCGTAGCCCTATTGTTTATGTTTAGTAAATGTTTAAATATATGTTGATATTATGTTATGTAATGCATATTTGCGAGTGAACGGCGAAGGCCAGTAACGGCAAAGGCATTGAGCACGCAGAGTGTATGCTGTAAGAGTGAGACCCTCCTAGGATGTTGGAGTCATCTTTTAAGTGATGTCTGTGAACCTAGGGCCTGGTAAAGCGCCTAAGACGGCATCGGCCATTATACGTTAAGCCTGTTGGCTGTCTTGCTGTATATTGTTGACTTTTGTGCATATGTTATATGTTATATGTGAGTTTTTTTGCTAGGCTTTGGCTCACGGGTTCTCTATGGTGCAGGTAAGGATAAAGGAAAGGTCGACCAACCATGAGTATGAAGAGCATGGAGCGACGAGTACATGTTCCACCTGACTAGCCGCCACGACCAGGGTTATTTTGGGACGATGTAATGTATTTGGTTGATTTTTCATTTAGGTCGACCTTAAATGTATTTTGAGATGTAAAGTATTTCTGAACAATATTTTGGGAACCCAAATGTTTAACTTTTACGTTTTCAATGGATGACCACATTTTTATATTAAATGCCTTTAAAGGACTTTTATTATAATTTAGCTACACTTTTAACCTAAAATGTCGATTAGCGAGCTAATGGCACGCTTTTAACTCACTTAGTAACTCGTGAGCATCTTCGTCGTACCCAGATGTAAAGAATTTGGCTATTAGGGGCATATTTGTAATTTTAGTCCATTGAGGGCATAAATGTAATATTTGTGTATATTGTGATTGATACCACGAGTGAGTGGTGATATATTTGTGATGCACGATCCGAGACGGTCTTAGGGAGCAGTTTAGCTAGAAAGTCACAACGGGGTCAAATACCCGGCTCAGGAGGAGCCTAGGGGTATTTTGGGAATGTTATATGTGTTCGAGAATTACCGAGTAACGGGTAGTAATTTAGTAATGATTTGGACATGTCAGGATTAAACATGGATTTATAGGAACACTTGAGGAGTTAGCGAGATATGTCAAATGACGGAATTGCCCTTGGTGGCATTTGAAGATTTAGATAAGCTTAAGGGCATTTTAGACTTTTGGCTAGGGATAGGCTTAGACTCTTTTGGTTGTTAGGACTCTAGAGGGAGTTAGAAGGAAAACAAAACAGAAGGAATCTCGGCTCGTGCACTCTCTCTCTCTGCTCTCATCCTCTTGGTTACTTAGATGCGCTTTGGAATTTTGGAGGAGAAACTCAGAAACTAAAGCTTGAAACTTGGGGAAGATAAGCTTAGGGTGCTGGAGAGCAGGACTAAGCTCGAAATCTTCGTTGAGGTAAGGTTGCTTGCATTTTTTGAGGATCAATTCTGTTGAGAATGAACTTAGTTGAGTTTTGAACTTAAGATTGAATTTGGTCTGAATTGGGGTGAGTTAGTTAGTTTCTGGGGTACTAGCACTGCTTAGGGTGTTGTAGAATGATTATGGGACTCAACTCTGACCTTGGGGTGTGTTTAGAATGATTTTTAGGGATGTTAGATCGTAAAAAAGCATGGGAATTCTGGGTTTGGAGGCTCAAGCTGTGGCCCTGTTCTTCAGGCGCCGCGACCCGTGTGTGTCGAAGAAGCCGGAAGCCTTTGTCTGCCTAGGCACGTCGCGACGCAAGGTATAGTGCACCACGACCCTTAAGGGGGCTAGGCCGCGACTCAAATACAAATATTATCTGTTTGAAGGTTTTTTAGCTCGAGAACTCAAATGTTAAGGCTCTGGAATGATTTTATTACCCGGATTGGTAGAATCCAAGGTCCCGGAGGCTAAATTAATATTCCGAAGTTATTTATTGGATTAGAACTTGATGGATGGCTATGATGAATATGTTGTGACTAGGTTTTCAGCGAGGCTCGGGTTAGAGGACTGTGGTCGGGATTGCGGTGCTCAGATAGCTCGGGACACAGGTAAGAAAACTGTTGCACCTGTAGTGCAGGGCGTGGCCCTATTGTTTTTATTGTAGGGCGTAGCCCTATTGATTGAGTTGCAGGGCGTAACCCTATTGATTATTTTTAGTATATGTTTAAATATTTTTTGATATTATGTTATGTGATGCATATTTGTGAGTGAACGGAAAAGGCTAGAAACAATAAAGACCGGGAACAGCGAAGGTCGAGAATGGCAGGAAGCTGGGTACAACAAGGGGCTGGGATCGGTGTTGAGCACGCGGAGTGCAGGCTATTAGGAAGAGACCCTCCTAGGATGCTGGAGTCATCCTTTCGGTGAAGATCGAGAACCCAGGGCCTGGTAAAGAGCCTGGGACGGCGTTGGCCATTATATGTTAAGCCTATTGGCTGTCTTGATGTATATTGTTGACTTATGTGCATATGTTATATGTTATATGTGAGTTTTCTTGCTGGGCTTCGGCTCACGGGTGCTCTATGGTGCAGGTAAGGGTAAAGGAAATGTCGACCAACCATGAGTACGAAAAGCGTGGAGCGATGGGTTATTTATGGATGATGTAATTTATTTGGTTGATTTTTCGGTTAGGTCGACCTTAAATGTATTTTGAGATGTAAAGTATTTTCTGAACATTACGTTTTCAATGGATGACCACATTTTTATATTAAATGCCTTTAAACGACTTGTATTATAGTTTAGCTACACTTTTAACCTAAAACCTCGATTAGCGAGCTAATTGCACGTTTTTAACTCACTTAGTAATGACTCTAAGGAAGTAGGGCGTTACAACCTTCTTGCTGAATTCCCTAGTTCCCTCTTCCAAAACGCCAAAGTCCTCTTAGGCACAAGAGAGAGAGAAACGTGTATGAGAGAATGCGAGGGCTGAGAGGTTTCTGTAATTTTCCTATTAGTTCTGGTAAGCTCTAAAGTATCTGTACGCCCTAATTCTCCATGGGATATTAGCGAGCTGAGGTATGGCATAATTATATCAGCCACGTACCCGGATCAGTTGTTGCCAGCTCCCCCCTTTGCTTGGGGTAACCAAAGGCTTACTTAGGTTACTAAGGAGCCGGGTCAGAGGTATGGATACCGTGGGGTAAGAAGACATCCAGCTCGAGGTACGAGCTGAGGTTGTGACCCTTTATAAAGTCAACCACACAATGTAAACGTGCATATATCAGACATCACGTGTCTGATATATCCCTGAATTCTTAGACACGCAGCATAAACGTGCGTGTCCAGGCACCCACAACTGGGTTAGGCCGTGCGGCCCATTATCCCCCTTACCTATTGATTAGACTACACTTCATTTGTCAGGTTTTAGGAATTAATCATGAATGTCACAGAAGTGACATGATGGGTAAGGAGGTCACGGGATGACCCCCCTTGCCAACCCCTAGGTGCCCTCTCCTATAAATATGGAGACCCTGGGAGTTGCAAAGGGTTGGATTCTATTGTGTAAAGAAATACCCTGTAAAGAATACCAGAAAACTAGCAATAATATCGGCTGGTGGAGTAGAAGGATTTTAACCTTTGAACCATCTAAACAAGTATTCGTATCACCATTTTATTTTAAGATCATTCATCTGTTACGGTTCATTACTTAGCACTAATCCCATTCTCTTATTCTATTAATTACCTGTTGGCGAAGAACCACGTCAACAGTTTGGTACTTTCATTGAGAGCTTGTTAGATTGGTGCTATCGCAAATACCTAACCATGGTGGTCACTCGCTCAAGACATGGTAACGAGGCGGACCAACATGATGGGAAGGAGGCCCATCATGCCGTCATCTCCGATGATCAGAACACTGAGGTTCAACAGCGGCCGGGCAAGCAGCCAATAGGCCAAGATGACACTGGAAGTTCGGCTCCTCGGCCACCTAATCCGAACCTAGATTTCTACACGGCGGTGGAGATGGAGAATGCACAGCTGAGGAGTCAACTGGCGAAAGCTAACCAGCAGATTCAGGAGGTGTTGGCCCGACTACCCCCTCTTACAACCGACGCAAACATCGAAAAGAGGCAAGGAGAGACTCATAAGTCCCACCGGGGTAATCGGTCCAGGCCTAGCCGGTCAGTCAGACCCCCGACGCCAAACTCTACTCCCTCATCGCACCACCAAGAGACGACTTTCGAAGAGCTACCTAGGGTCGAGCAACAATATAGCCGATCGGTTTGGACCTCAACTCCCAGCACACTTCCACCCTCGAGTGCGCCCAGGAGGGCTCGAGGGAGCTCGCGAAGGAGATCCGGGGAGGGCTCACAGCGACAGCCCACCCCGGCCAGCCGTCAGGTGCCTCGCTCAGACCGCGAGTATAGGATCCGACGGAGGGTAGAGCGGAGCGGCCCCAACCTAACCTAATCTGCCCTGACGGGACCAGGATTGCATCCCCGGTCAGGCATCCTCCTTCACCGATAAGATATTCGTCTCCTCCTCGACCAGTCCGAGATATTCCAGCTTATGGGAGCAGTAGGAGAAATCCACCTTCTGCAGGGCCTTCCCATCGTAGCAGGGCGCCCAGAGAAGTCCTGAATCCTCCTCCCCAGAGGCGGGCTCCAAGCTTCTCAAATGGGAGTTATTGGACCGGAAGCCGTCGAAATGACCTTTCTGACGGAGACCTGCACCAACACTTGAGCTCGGCGCAGAGTCCTCAAGAGGCCCCGAGGGACGACCTCCGAGATCGTCTAAACTCTCAGAGAGGAGACCCGGCGGGAAACAGCAGCCGTGCCCGCCCAAGGGAAGACCTGTCCGAGGTACGCGACAGCGGGAATGTCCCGTATAACCTTTCTCAAGATAGGAGGGACAATAACCCGCCAAACATGTAAAATGGATCCAGAGTTGTTGAACAGCCCCGGGACAACCAAGGAAATTAGGACAAAACCCTTGAGCGCCTGGCTCAGATGGAGGAGCTAATGAGGAAGCTCCTATCAGAAAAAGAAAAAGACGAATATGATTCAAGGGACGAACTTGAGCTCTTCGCCTCCAGCATAGCGGCGACAACATATCCACCTGGATTCCGTATGCCACACTTTTCCAAATTCAACGGAGACGGGGATCCGTCAAATCATCTGGGTATGTTCAATACCTTGATGATGGCCCAAAACATTGGCTCCGAGCTGAGGTGTTTAATATCTCCCTCTACCTTGACTGGGGCGACCAGACAGTGGTTCAAACAGAGTAAAATACAGTCAATCAGCTCATGGAAAAATTTCAACACTGACTTCAAGAGAGCATTCCGAGCTTCCCAGGCTACCCGAGTCAAGGCCGACACCCTGGAAAACGTACGGAAGCAACCCGACGAGCCTCTGAAGGCTTACCTGAGCAGATTCACGAACGTCGCTGCTTGAGCCAGAGACGCAGATGACAACTCCAAGCTCATGGCTTTGAGGACTGGAATCCTCGTCGGGGGGGGGGGGGGACTCTGGAATGAGATACAAAGGAAGGGAGTCAGGACCGTAAATGAATTCCTAAATAGGGCCCAGGGGTGGATCAACCTGGAGGAGGCGCAAGCCTCAGCCGCAAGAGTCAGCCAGGCCCCTGAGCAGCCCACTGGAGTGGGAACGGAGGTCGTGACAGCAACCCAGACCGTTACACAGAACAACCAATTTGGAGGAGGCAAGAGAAAGGGGAGTAGTGAGGGCAACCAGCACGACCCAAAGAAGAATAAGTCCGTAGAAAAGTTTAAGCCGGTCTACGCGTCTTATACGGAGCTCACCCACTCTAGGGAGAACATCTTCCTAGCAAATTCTGCTCGCCTCCCCTGGAAGAAGCCGAAGCCGTTAAAGCACCAGAAGGGAAAGCGAGACCCTTCCAAGTTTTGTTGGTTCCACAATGACATGGTGACAATAACGATGACTGTAGACACCTAAAGGATGAGATCGAAACTCTCATCAGAGCCGAACCTTTGGCTCAGTATGCGCGGAATAGAGTTCCCGCAGGCCATCCAACTCCGGAAGTCCCGGTCAATCAGCCTGGGTCTCGGGTAGATCAGGACGTCCCTCCCCCCGCGATAGGAGGAGAGATCTCCACAATCTCTGGAGGTCCCCATCTGGCTGGCACGATCAGAGGTGCCCAAAATAGGTACGTCAACGAACATAAAGCTCACAATGGAGTGGAGTTTGTCCCCGAGCAGCATCTGCCAAAGCAGCGCTGATTGGAAAGGCAACCAATCATATTTACTGAAGAAGATGCCAGCCACGTCCAGTACCCTCATAACAACCCTTTGGTCGTAGCCGTGCAGCTCGCCAATCGAAGGGTTAGGAGAGTGCTTGTCGATAATGGGAGCTCGGTAAACCTACTATTCCGGTCCATGCTGGAGAAGATGGGTTTGTCTATCGCCGAGTTGAAAGCAACCTCCATGATGCTTTATGGTTTCTCTGGAGAAGGATCGACGACAATAGGGACGATCGAGCTGGTGATCACCTTAGGAGAGGGACCTCGGACAGTCTCAATACTCCTCGAGTTCGTGGTCATTGACTGTCCCGCCACGTACAATGCCATTTTGGGTCGACCTACACTTATAGCTTTTGAAGCAGTTACCTCCATCCGCCACCTCGTGCTGAAACTCCCCTCTTCCACGGGGATATGCACAGTCTGTGGCGATCAACTCGCTACCAGGGAATGCTACAACATTTCCATGAAGGGAAAATTAAAACCCGGGTAGTTAACGATGACCGTCCAGGATGGAAATGAGGAATCTCAGGAATCTTTGCCTAATCCTGAGATTTACAAACCTCAAAGTACCGAAGGGGAAAATATTGTCCTAGGTGATGATATTTACCCCAGAATAGGCGAGGATAAGTCCGAGCTCCAAGCTATTGAAGAGCTCGAGGAGGTAAATATCGATCCACAGAATCCCTCGCGGATGGTTAGGCTTGGGAAAAACCTCTGTGGCGAGGGGAAGGCGGAGCTGATCAAATTCCTGCAGGAGAACCTGGACGTGTTCGCATGGTCTCATGAGGACATGGTGGGAATCAACTCGAGTGTCATCATGCACCCCCTCTATTTGGATCAGAGCGTGCCAGCGAAATCCCAGAAACAGAGGCGCCTCGGAACAACCCGAGCTGAAGCCCTAGAAGAGGAAGTAGCCCGGCTCAAAAAGTGCGGCTTTATCCGCGAACCTAAGTTCCTGGTCTGGGTCACTAATCCTGTGTTGGTCCCGAAGCCCAACGGGAAATGGAGGACCTGCATCGACTTCTCCGATCTAAACAAAGCTTGCCCCAAAGACTGTTTTCCCTTGCCAAGGATCGACCAATTGGTGGATGCTACGGCGGGGCACGAGCTTATGTCCTTTATGGATGCATACTCAGGTTATAATCAGATCGCGATGAATCCAGCGGACCAGGAGCACACTAGCTTCATGACCCCAACTAACGTCTATTGTTACAAGGTCATGTCGTTCGGGCTGAAGAACGCTGGTGCTACATACCAGAGATTGGTGAACAAGATGTTTGCCAACTAGATCGGGAAGAACATGGAAGTGTACGCTGACGACATGCTGGTCAAGTCGAAAACTGCTGATAACCATGTTTCCAACCTGGGAGAATGCTTCAAGATACTAAGAGAATACGGCATGAGGCTTAACCCGCAGAAGTGCACTTTCGGGGTCGCATCTAGAAAATTCCTGGGTTTCATTGTCAACACTAGAGGAATTAAGGCGAACCCCGATAAGTTCAGGTCGTTGCTCGAGCTTCCCTCACCCCAGTCGCGAAAGGACGTTCAAGGCCTGACAAGAAGGGTGGCAGCCCTCAATCGGTTTATTTCTAAATCCACCGACAAGTGCCTGCCATTCTCCAACCTGCTCCGGGGGAATAAGAAGTTCGAATGGACAGAGGAGTGTGAATGTGCCTTCCTCGACCTGAAAGCGAATCTAGTCGAGCCGCCCGTATTGTCCAAACCAACGGCAGGAGAGCCTCTTTTCCTTTACCTAGCTGTTACAGAAGATGCAGCTAGTGCCGTATTGATCCGAGAAGAAGACCGGGTTCAAAAACTAGTCTATTACATCAGCAAGAGGCTTCTCGGAGCTGAGTCTCAATATCTGTTGATGGAAAAGATGGCATTCTGTCTCATCACGGCCTCCCGAAAACTCAAGCCATATTTCCAATCCCACTAAATACATGTCATAACCGATCAACCTTTAAGGCAGGTTTTGCAAAATCCTGAAGCATTGGGACGTTTGTTGAAGTGAGCTATTGAGCTCAGCCAGTTTGAGATTTTATACACTCCACGAACTGCAATAAAAAGCCAGGCCCTAGCTGATTTTGTGGCAGAATGCACAGGATTTCGAGAAGATCCTGTGGAAGATTCACCCCAGGTCACCTCGGCCCAGGCATCGTGGAAGATCTTCGTAGATGGCTCATCTAATGAGAATGGCTCCGGGGCTGGAATCATTTTGATATCCCCAGAAGGACATAGATTCCACTCGGCGCTGAGATTTGGATTCAAGGCATCCAACAACGAGGCAGAATACGAAGCTTTACTGGCCGGGCTAAGGGTGGCCCAGGAGCTGAAGTCCAGCTCCATTCATTGCTTCAGCGATTCCCAGCTCGTGGTAAACTAGGTGCTGGGTGAATATCAAGCACGGGGAACCAAGATGGCTGCTTACCTGGCCAAGGTAAAAGTCGAGCTGTCCGCATTCAAACGGGGCTCAGTCGAGCAGATACCTCGGGAGCAGAATGCCCACGCAGACGCCCTCACAAAGCTCACTACCTCCGGGGAGACGGAGACTTTTGGGTTAGTACCGGTAGAGTTCTTGGAAAAACCAAGCATAGAAGTCGGGGCGGAGGTTGAGATGATCGACGCCAGACTGACCTGGATGACCCCCATCCTCGAATATCTCACCGAAGGAAAGTTACCGGAAGAGCATAATGACGCAAGGCGGGTACTTTACCAAGCTCCCAGGTATACGGTGGTAGATGGTTTACTATACCGGCGTGGGCACTCCCTGAACCTCCTACGATGTGTCCTACCAGGCGAAGCAAAGTCCATTTTACAAGAGGTGCATGAGGATTTTTGCAGAGATCACACTGGGGGAAAAATTTGGCCTTGAAGATCTTAAGGCAAGGATATTACTGGCGCACTCTGTCGAAAGACTCGATCTCCTACGTCAAGAAATGTGACAAGTGCCAGCGATTCGCCACAGTTGCCCGAGCTCCCCCAATCAAGCTGAAGATGATCTCGTCCCTGTGGCCATTCGCGGTCTGGGGAATCGACTTGGTTGGCGCTCTCCCTACTGGAAAGGGACGGGTCCGTTACGCGGTGGTGGCTATCGACTACTTCACCAAGTGGGCTGAGGCAAAACCCTTGGCAACAATCACTCCCAAGAAAGTCCTCGACTTCGTTGTGAAAAGCATTATCTGTCGGTTCGGGCTGCCAAAAAAGATCGTATCAGACAATGGAACGCAGTTTGACAGCGACCTCTTCACCGAATTCTGTGAGAGATATGGCATTGTGAAAGGCTTCTCCTCCGTGGCCTATCCCTAAGCGAATGGGCAGGTCGAGGCCGTCAATAAGACACTAAAGGCGAGCCTTAAGAAGAGACTGGACGAAGCCAAGGGAGTCTGGCCAGAACAGCTCCCCCAGGTACTGTGGGTATACCGGACCTCGCACTGAACTCCTACGGGTCATACTCCTTTCTCCCTAGATTTTGGGAGTGAGGCAGTCCTTCGTGTCGAGATAAAGGTATCTTCGCATAAAGTCCAGGTGTATGACCAGGACCACAATCACGAACTGCTTTGCGCATCCCTCGACCTGATTGATGAAAGACGAGAAGATTCGCAGCTCCAGCTCGCGCATTACCAGCAAAAAATCACTCGTTATTTCAACTCAAAGGTCAGAAAACGTGCCTTTAGCATTGGCGACCTAGTCCTCAGGAGAGTCTTTTTAGCCAGTAAGGACCCCAAAGACCGAGTATTGGGACCAAACTGGGAAGGGCCATATCAAATAACCGAGGTCATAAAGGAAGGAACCTACAAGTTAGCTCGGCTCAATGGAGAAGCAGTCCCAAGAACTTGGAACACCATCCATTTGAAGAAATATTATCAGTAATACCCTTGTAAGGCTTACTCAGAAAGGCCATTTTTTGTTTATTAAGCAATGAGAATTAATTTTTTTTTCATTATTGTGTATATTTGCGAATGTAATCTCAAGTAACCACGAAAGACCCTTTCCTAATTACTTGGGGAGCATATGGTACCTGGATACAACCAGGTCGCCTTAAAGACTTAGAAGTTGATTCAAATCGATTGATCGATGTTTTTTTTTTTTAAAAAGCACGAGATATTGATAAAGGATTAACGCGAACTAAGTCGTATCCTGGATATAACAAGGTCGGCCTAAAACTTAGAAGTTAGTTCAAATTGATTGATCGGTGTTTTTCTTAAAAAGCACAAGATATTAATCAAGAATTAACGCGAACTAAGTTGTCAAATTAACGTCCTGGATGTAACCAGGTCCTAAAAATTAGAAGTTAGTTCAAATTGATTGATCGGTGTTTTTCTTAAAAAGCACAAGATATTAATCAAGAATTAACGCGAACTAATTTTTCAAATTAACATCCTGGATGTTACCAGGTTCTAAAACTTAGAAGTTAATTCAAATTGATTGATCGTTGTTTTTCTTAAAAAGCACGAGATATTAATCGAAAATTAACGCGAACTAAGTTTTTAAATTAATGTCCATGATGCAACCAGGACTTGTCTTAGAAGTTGGTTCAAAATTGGTTAACATGTTTTTTCCTAGAAAAGCATAAAATATCAATCACAACACCAACAAAAACTAAGCTTATTACCAAAATGCAGAGGCAAAAGGATGTAAATCAATTAGAAACAAAAAGTTGATAAAGCCAATTGTCTCGAGGTTAGAAAACCTATTACAAAGTTACAAAAAAAATGTTCGAATGGTAAAAAGAAAAGAAGTCCTAGGCCCCGCCAAGCTACTCCGATGAGGTCACCACCTCGCCCTCCTACTCAGCGGCTGCGAAAGTCTCCCCGGTCTCGGAGGGTGCCTCTTGCTGAAGGCGAGCTTTGAACTTCTCTAGGAAGCTGTCCCATGCGTCCACCCCCTGAAAGGAGAAGTCACCATCTGGGTTGAAAACCTAGTAGTGGTACAACATAGCCTCCATGGAGGAGCTGGAGGCTGCCCTCTCCGTCGCCAGGGCGGCCTTGGCCTCCTCGGCCTCGGCTTTCGCGGCGTCCAGTGCGGCCCTGGCCTCCTTGAGTTCAGTCCTCGCAGCGGCTAGGGCAGCCTTGGTAGCCTCAGCCTCCTGCAACATAGGTCGAGATGCGTCCACCTTAGCATGCACAGTCGCCAGGGCATCCCTGACATCCTATTCCTGCTTTTGGGCAGTCTTAAGGGCGGCCAGGGCAGTTTGGTGCTTTCCCCTCATATTCTCGAGCCGAGCCCTAGATCGGGATATGCTCTGGTAGAGAGCCAAGGCACCCTGCAAGACCAAAAGATGATAAGGCAACTGCCTTAGAGGAAAAAACAAACATGTGATGCATAATGTGCAAGGAATACAAGTGGCAAGGCCAACTTACCGTGAGAGCCATCCCCAGCGAAGACTCCATCACATTCTCTGGGCTCCTTGTCTCGATCGCCCGCATGTCCCTCTCGGCGGCATTGTAATAATGGTCCATGGTATAGCTCACCATTTCGTAGACCGTTCCCCGAAAGACATCGGGGATCTTCTCCAAAGCCTGGGGATTCACAGGAACGCGCACCTCAGGGGTTGTGGTCGACAAGGTCCCGGGGGGCACCTCCGTTTCCCGTACAAAGGTGGGAGCTCGCGGGGGAGGCGGAGGCACTTTCTCCTGAGCTACCGGAGCCTGGTTTTTCCCCTTTGCAGGGGACTTGGAAGTACTCCCGATGGCCTTCTTTGCCAGCCGAAGCTTTTTCACCATGGGCTCGGAGGCCCCAGAAGAAGGGTTCCCTCCAGGGAACATAACTCACAAGTCGTTGCTCCCGGGCCGAGACATCTCCTCTGGTAAAACAAAGACAAAGCATTAATATACAAGTGAAAATATTTATGCAAGACAACAAAAATAAAAGGGAAAACAGATCTCAAGTATATATTGAAAGGGATCTTACCCTCCGAGCTAGAGGAGGAAATTATGGTCATGACCACCGGCCCCGGAGCTGCAGCGGGGGAATCTAGGATAACGACTTCACGGGTTGGAAGAGGCTCTGGGTCCGAATCTGGCTTGGGACTAGAATCTTCTACGTATTGCCTAAGACCCGGAGCTATTATACCCTCCCGAAGGGAGGGCCACGACCGAAGATTGGTCCCATACTCCTCAAAAAAAGACCGACCTAAAGGCTAGGGTATTTTCTATGACTATAGTTCCCCTAGGGCGGCTCATGTCATATCCTAGCACGAGCTGGTCGACGCATTGGAGTAAGGTTACGTCGCGGTCTAGGTCACTCCGATGGCGATGAACGGGCTGGCTGAGATTGAACCTAGCTAACCGAAGGTTTGCAAGGGCCCTATCTAAGTCCCTAAACATATAAGGATTACCTTGTCCGGATGGGCCGGCTGCTGCTCCGGACCGGGCCCTCTCCACGTCTATTTCTTGGGCGACCTCCAGCACCCGCTTCCGCCGCACGAGGGGCACCTCGTCCTCTTCTTCTCCCTTGGCCTCCTCCTCGGGGATGGGCACCATATTGTGAGCTGGAGGGAGGCCCCGCGGTCTCCTTAAGGCCAGAGTCTGGCCTGGGGAGATTAGCTTGCACGCCAGCATCGTCTCGTCGGACACGAGCTGGCGATAGTCCTTTTCGTTGGGGGGCAGCCCTGCCAATGTTTCGTATTGACCCCCGAGGGTCACAGACTTGGACGTCCTCGCGAAAATAGCTACATGATTGTTTCCAAGTCAGGAACTAGTAAAGGAAGCTAATCAATAATCAGCTTACGAGCTAAGAGCAAAGGGTACTTACGAGAGCGGTTGAAATAGTGATGTTCGCTATTGCGAAACCCCTTGGACATGAAGAACTGGTCTTTAAAGTCGTTGGGGTAGCTGGGCAGCTCGATGAATGCAGCCGTGTTTGGAAAACAGGTCAGATAGTAGAACCCGTCGCCTCGCCCCCTCTGCTCCGGGCTGGCCTTGAGGCAGAAAAAGTAAAGGATGTCTGCCGGCGTGGGGACCTCCCATTCCTGCTTTAGGAATCAGTATCTTAACCCCGCTAACAAACGGTAGGAGTTAGGGGGGAGCTGGAAAGGAGCCAGCTTCACGTAGTTGAGAAAATCCGCGAAGTACTGGTCCAGCGGAAGAAAGGCCCTAGCTTTGAAGTGCTTATCACTCTAGGCCGCGTATTCCTCGTCAAGCGGCGCGCAACTCTGCTCGCCTTCTAGGGGAGGTCGGGCGTTTAGGGCATCCCTCCCAATCTCAATATTATGGGAAAGGAATATCTTATTCACTTTCCCCTGGCTGGTGATCTTCGAGACGATCCTCTCGGCCTCGAAGAAAGCATCGGGCCCCACCTCGAGCTCCTACTCCACGGCTGGACCAAAAATGGGGATTGGAGAGTTCGTGACTACCTTCTTTCCTTTGGCTTGCTGAGAAGACGAGCTGCCAGCAGTCTTCTTAGGGGCGTTCTTCTTTGGTCCCATCTAGTCGCCTAACGAACAAAAGAAGAAAATTTAGAAAAGGCGACCTAAGCATAGGAAAGAATCTGACGCGAAGTGTTTCCTTTACACGGGCTGAGGTAATCTCAGCCCATGGAGAGTGAGACCACGCAGTTCTATGAACATGCGCCTGTGCTCCCAACGGGTCCCCGATTACTCGGAATCCGTGTGTCAGGAGGGTCAGAATAAAAAAGTTTTCCTTGGAAGGAAAGTTTCAGTAGGCAAACAGTGCAAAACCGCTTGCGAAGCGTGTCCCCTAAGCTACCCGGTTTTTGCACCCTAAAAGCTGGTTATTTCAAGTAGGCATACAAAATTTCTACCTAAAAAATTTCCCCAGAAAGTGTACCCTTTGAGTCGTATTCCTAAATGGTTTTTTCTACGGTCGATGCCCTGGAATAAAAACCTACGCCTATCATACCGACAAAAACTAGGAGGATACTGCATGCGGCTACAGAAACAATTTACTTAAGCAACAATGAAAAGGAAATTTAAAGCATGCATAAGCGGAGAACTTACAGAATGTTTTGCTGTGAGGAGGCTGAAAGGGTCATCTAGGTTGGAGTCCTGTTGAAATTGCTGGTGCCAAAGTCTCAAAGGAGCTCTCGCACCTGAGCTTCTGGAACGCTTGGAACAGTAACCGAAAGAAAGGGAGGGTTTTTTGAGACTGAGAAGAAAGGAGAAAATAAGAAAATTTCCAAATGAACGGGTGGCCCATGCGTAAGGTGGCCACCCCTTTTATATACGTAAGAGGCCAAGTGAGGAGGGCCGTTGGATTTCCTTGATGTAGGATACGAGGATCTCTACTCGAAACGCGAAACGACGGTCGAGTATAGGCTAGGCCATTTAATGCGGTTCTCGGAAGACGTACCGTCACCAACCACGATGCTCCATGTACTCGACACTTGCGTAATGAGCAGAATGTGAAGAGTCCACAAGGAAGCCTAAAAGCCCCCACTGTGGCCCCGGGTGACGTCATGTGCCACGAGCAGGGGCTTGGGGGGAAAATGTACGCCCTAATTCTCCACGGGCTATTAGCGAGCTGAGGTATGGCATAATTATATCAGCCACGTACCTGGATCAGCTGTCGCCAGCTCCCTCTTTTGCTCGGGGTAACCAAAGGCTTACTTAGGTTACTAAGGAGCTGGGTCAGAGGTATGGATATCGCGGGGTAAGAAGACATCTAGCTCGAGGTACGAGCTTGAGTTGGAGGCTGTGACCCTTTATAAAGTCAACCACACAATGTAAACGTGCATATATCAGACATCACGTGTCTGATATATCCCTGAATTCTCGGACACGCAGCATAAACGTGCGTGTTCAGGCACCCACGACTAGGTTGGGCCATGCGGCCCATTATCCCCCTTACCTATTGATTAGACAACACTTCATTTGTCAGGTTTTAGGAATTAATCATGAATGTCACAGAAGCGACATGATGGGTAAGGAGGTAACGGGATGACCCCCCTTGCCAACCCCCAGGTGCCCTCTCATATAAATATGGAGACCCTGGGAGTTGCAAAGGGTTGGATTCTATTGTGTAAAGAAATACCCTGTAAATAATACCAGAAAACTAGCAATAATATCGGCTGGTGGAGTAGAATGATTTTAACCTTTGAACCACCTAAAAAAGTATTCGTATCACCATTTTATTTTAAGATCATTCATCTGTTACGGTTCATTACTTAGCACTAATCCCATTCTCTTATTCTATTAATTACCTGTTGGCGAAGAACTGCGTCAACAGTATCAAAGATAAACTTTACCCCAAAAGACATAAGTGCCCCTCTAAAAACTCAGCCTTCTTTATTTGTTCAAAGGGTAAAATGGTCTTTTCCCAAATTTCCACTAATTCCTCATGTCATCCTATCAATTTCCAATTAATCTTGCCGTGTCCAAATAATTACCAAATACTTATTCATTTTCCAATAAATCCCAAAATATTCTCTAAATTTGCAAAATACCCCTAGGCTCCCCTGAGCCGGGTATTAAACCCTGCTGTGACCACTAGGATCGCCTCGAACCATATACTGCAAATATATCCACATAATAATGTGGTCTCAACCATTTATCACATATAATCACATTTATGCCCTTAATGGGCCAAAATTACAAATATGCCTTTATAAACAGTAAAGAGCCCACATGGATATCTAATACTCATAAACATGCATATAATATATTCACATAATCATATTAATTATGCATGCCACATAGTCACACTTTTAACCAATTAAACACACACATATATCAAATTATGCCCTACCGACATGCTAATCCAGGTACTGAACCCTATTAGCATTTTTGGGTCGTTACAGGATATTTGATCATGAAGTTACCATGGATATATGCATGAGGGGGTGATATATACGTGTTGCACTCTTTTTCCCTTAGTTCAGGTTTTGTTCCACTGGGTTTTCCTGACAAGGTTTTAATGAGGCAACTTTAAATCATGTTGAGATACTTGTAATTCATGAGGCAAGGGGAAAATGTGTGATTGAGATCAACGAAACAACATATTTGAGGAACATGTTGATTATAACCCGATAAAGAAATACCAACAATTCTCTATAAAGATAATGATGTATGTACTGCTCAACTAAAATGATAATACCTTAAAGGAGATAGATTTAAATACATTTCACTGCAGTTCTTCTTCACACATGATATTCAAAAGAGTGGTGATTTGATGTTCATCAAATTCGATCAAGCGACAATCTTGCAGACTTATTTACAAAGTCATTACCAATATCAACATTCGAGAAGATGGTATATAAGATCATAATGCGTCGATTAAAAGATTTTCAAGAGCATTGAAATAAGGGGGAATAAATATACACTACACTCTTTTCCCCTTCGCCGAGTTTTTGTCCTACTGGGTTTTTCTAGCAAGGTTTTTAATGAGGCAGTTTTCATGGACATCCAAGAGAGAGTGTTATAAATATTATATATATGGATGCCCATAATAATGAAGAATCACTAGGTTACCCAAAGTAAAATATCAGCATTAATTATTGATTGTATTCAAAATAGTTACTCGATTTCATTATGGCTTATTTATCTGTATAAATAAGGGTCCTTCCCCCATTAAAATAACATATACAAGAGTTTCACTCTCTTTTTACATCTCTCTGTTATTCTGTCTATTTATTTTCTTTATACTTTATATGTAAGTAATCTTAATAGTTTTATAACAATTTTAAATTAAAAAATCACTTTTTATTTTTTATCCAAATACTTTTAAAATTGCATTTTTAATCTTAGAAGCTAAAATAAGCTTAAACAAAAGCTAAGCCGAACAGGAGAGTTGTCCTTTTAGATAAGAACAATTTCACCATCAACATTAAATTTTTGATGCAATATAGCAACAAAAGCACCCATCAACTCATATTTTTTTACCTTTTACTTCGTGTGATCCGACCGATCCTTTTCCGTTTGAGAAGTTGCTTTTTTTTGTTGATAAATTTGGTAATTGGGCACCCAGTGCAAAACCAACTCAGTACAAAGATACGGGTTGTTTGCAATGTTTCAGAAATATTTATAAATGACATGTCATATCAAGCATTTACAACAACGTGGCTACGAGTAGATTTCTAAATGTGGAAATATTTATAAACGACATGTCGTATCAAGCTAGAAAATATTTGTAAACGACAGGTCGTATCAAGCTTAGTGTAGATTTCTCCATGTCTCTTAAGTTCAATGTGTTTGGAAATTAAAAAAAGACATGTAGTTTTGGTAGTGGCTATGAAATTTATTCAGTCCATGAATTTAGGCCTAAATGACGATTGTAAAAGCTCACACCGAATTATAGGACTGCATAAAGTGGGAATGCTTGTACGGAAAATAGAGGATGGGATTATTTGTACTAGAGCTGTAAATACGGACTGAACTTTTTAGCACGGCACGAAACCAACACGAGCACGACACGATACGAATTAAAAATTGGCACGGCACAACATGAGCCTGAGCACGACACAGTACGACAAGCCTGAAGGCACAAACAAACTAGCTCGAAAACATGACATGATAAAAATCATGATATTTTGACATTAATAATGATAATAAATTTTTATTTGTCAATTATTTATAAATTAAAATGACAATAAAAGTCTATTATTTTTCTCAATGTTTATAATTTTATAATTATATTAATTTATTTTAAGATTTGCGAGTTAATTTTTTTAACATTTATTACTAGAGGTATTCAAATTCTAATAATGATCTTTGATATAATTTTGTATAAAGTATTGTTGAAAAGTATATAAAAATATCTCAAACTATAATTTATATAAAGAAATGTATTTGGATTGGTGGTGAGTCTATTGATTTTTAAAGGGATGTGTGGGGTTCAATTCCTCATCCTCACATTTTTTGGCAATAATAAAATGGGCTCGAATTTGGGCCAAAATAAAGAAAAGTGGGTCGACTTGATTTAAGACCGACACGGCACGAAGCAGGACATGACATGTGTAATGTCCCAAATTTTCTAATAAGGCTTAAAGCCTTTATTAGGGGGCTAGGATGACAAATTATGGAATTATGTGACTGTAGGTTATTTGAATTTAAATTTAGATGCATGCTTCCTATTATTTTTCCAAACACATAATTGAAACATAGAATAACATGACAAACATATGAACATCAGATTCGTAAATTAACATAAACATAAAGATGGAGAAACTTACGAATACGGAACGGAACTGAAACAACTCCTTTATTCAATCTCTCTAACCCTTGATTCCTTTTTGTAGCAGAGTATTATCAAGAGATTGAACTAGATCAGCAACACAATCTTCCTCACCAAGCCTTTGATCAACCTATAACTAGTGTGGGCTGGTTCTCAACACATAAGATAGAGATCTAGAAGAGAAGAAGAGATAGTGGCTAAGAAAGGATTAAAGTGTCTAGGTTTTCACTTACCCAATGAATCAACTGAGACTGAATTCCTTATGAAAACCCTAGATATCATATTCCTTATATATGCAACTTAATGAGCTTTATTTAAATTTAAATTTAAATTAATTAAAATAATAAGAAAAAAGATAAAAGCTTTGGGCTCCCACAAATGAACTTGGGCCTAATCTCTTTGTTTTGAATTTAAATCTTAATTTAACCTAAATTCAAATAATTTTATTTATTTATTTATTTTTAATTAATTAATTAAATCCTTATTCAAATTAACTAATTATAATTTGAAACTTAATTTAATATTATTTATTTAGATTGACACCAATTTATCAATATTAATAAATTTACCCAAAGATTCTCTTTTATTCTCTAATCTCATATCTCTGTAAATTTTCCAAAATTGACCTAGTAAACTTTAAAAATCCTAATTCATAATTAAATCAATTAATTGAGATATTCTAGATGATTTACTCAAAGGTGATGCAGGGACCATGGATCAATGAAATCAAGCACCAATAAGTTACCATGAATTTATTTACGAATAATTTCACTACCTTATTAATTCATCATGCCTCCAGTATAGACTCGGAATTGAACTCTTGAATTCATAGAACGTATTTTTCAAACCATAAACACGTTATCCATTATTATAGCCATTACAGTTAGTCAATCCTCTATCGATGACTTACTAACGAACTGGGTGAAAATTACCGTTTTACCATTCATCAGTATTTTATCCTTAACTCCTACTAAGTTTCTTATAAATGATATTTCCGTGAACTTAATCACAGAAATGAGATCTCAATCATTCAACCTTTGAACAAAGCAATTAAGGAAATCATCTTTTCACTTCTCATACAGAAGTTATAGATTTCATATCTATGAATAATACTCCCACTCAATTAAACTACAAAATCTCCAAGATGTAAGTATGGGCTAGACCGTAGGGTAAGCTGGTAACAAAAAAGTCAAAAGATTTAAATAATATAATTAGCATAATATTATCACTCATAATTTAGATCGACTGACCCTATGGTCAATGTTGTGACATTGATTAGATTCGATAACAACGATACTTATTTATCAATCAATAATCAATATCGGTCTTAGTCTGATGTAACCAAATACATCCGATCATATCTACTTGGTCAATGCCTTGGACAAGACATCACACCCTGAATGTGAAAGTATATCATATTGTAGATTGCCTAATCAATGAAAATCTAGTGCACTGATCTAATCTTATGACTCGTTCTTTTGAACATATAATTACAACTATAATCCACTATGACCTAGCCACTATAATTGTAACTATCCATATGTTCAGGATTTTATAAATGTTTGTATTATTTTAATAATCATGTAATAAAACAAGAAATCAACATGGTTGTCAAACTAAATTATTTCTACTACTTTTATTGACAATATGAAATCGTGTTACATATTCGACATGGTTTTAAAAGGGCATAAAACCCAACAATGACTATTTGATATTTATGTGTATTATTATGTGATTATGTGAGTTAGATTATAATATGACTTGATATGCATGTGTTTTGTGTATTAAATATGCATGTGGGCTTATTTATGATTAATTTGAAAATTTTCATAATTTGGCTCGTTATTGGTATATTTGGCATATATGTGGTATGTGTGTGGTACTACATTACTATGTGAATATGTTTGGGTTACTCGGCACGAGACAATCCTATGTAGTAAGCCAGTGGGAAAGTCACAACAGGACTCATACTTGACTTGGAGTGAGTCAATGGGTATATTCGATATTTAACACATTACCGAGATATTGGGTAATGGGAATGATTATTTGATGATATATTGGGAGTTAGTGAGATCAGGAGGGAATTTTGACTATTTTACCACGAGTGGGTGTTTTTGGGACCCCGGGCATTAGGATTTGTGTAGCTTCCCAAATTTTCTAAATAAGGCTTAGGGCCTTGATTAGTGTGCCTGGAGGGAAATAAGTGGTTTATCATGTTAATGTGTGAAATTGATGAGTATGTGATTAGAGATGCATGTTTAGGTGAATTAAATATGCATGTGGACTCCGTTTGGTTATTAGGGGCATATTTGTAATTTTAGCCCGTTGAGGGCATAAATGTGAATATTGTGATATATTTGTGATATATCTGTGTTGCACGATCTGGGATAGTCCTAGGGGGGGGGGGTCAGCAAGAAAGTCACAACGGGGTCGAATACTTGACTCGGGGCGAGACGAGGGGTATTTCAGGTATTAGATATTTTATTGGGGTTATCGGGTTATGAAAATAAATATTTGGAGATATATTTGAAGTTAGAGTGTTTAGGAGGGAATATCAGGGACATTTACCATTTTGCCCACAGGGACGTTTTTGGTACCCCGAGCCTTTGAGGTAACCATAGAGACTTAAGTCAAGTAAGACAAAACCAAGGAAGCACTGAGAAACTAAGGAACCGACCCAAACATATCTCTCTTTCTCTCCTTCGGTTCTCTCCCTTCTCTCTCTTGAAGGTGAAAATTTTGATGAGTTAAAGAATTGGCAAGCTTAGTTCTTAAGGGATTGAAGCTGGTTGTGATTAAGGATTAGTTCAAGGGCAAAGCTATCAGTTGAGGTTTTCAGCGAGGCTCAGACTAGGGGACTGTGCTCGGGACATCGGTGCTTGGAAAGTTCGGGAGACAGGTAAGAAAAGTGTTGTATCCATAGAGTAGGGCGAGGCCCTATAGTTTGTGTTGCAGGGCACGACCCTATATGATTGAGTTGCAGGGCGTAGACCCCCATTGATTATGTTTATACATGGTTAAGTATTTGTTTGATTATGCTATGTGTGCATATATGCGAATGAACAACAAGAGTCGGGAACGACGAAGGCCGAGAATGACGAGGGCCGGGAATGACGAGGGCCGGGAATGACGAAGGCCGAGTATGGCATGGGGCCGGGAGTATCCTTAAGCACGCGGAGTGTGAGTTGGTAGGTGAGACCCTATAGGATACCTGGGATGTCCTCACGGTGTAGACCGCGAACCCAGGGCTTGGTAAAGCGCTTGGGACGGCATGGCCATATGTGTTAAGTCTGTTGGTGGTTTTGTTATGTGTTAATTGATGGTTATGAATATGTTATTTGCTTATGTGGAGTTTTCTTGCTAGGCTTCGGTTCACGGGTGCTCTATGGTGCAGGTAAGGGCAAGGGGAAAGTCGACCAACCATGAGTACGGAGAGCGTGAAGCGATGCATATATGTTTAGCCTGCCTGGCTGCCACGGCTAGGGGTATTTTAGGGAGATGTTTGTACTAAACTTGATTTTGTCGTTTAGTCGACTTTAATTATATTTTTGAGTTGTAAATATTTCTAGACAGTATTTTGGGATCCCAAATGTATATCGCTTTTTAATTTTCAATGAATGATTATATATATATTTTTTAAAATTGTATGACTTTTGTTTATGGTTTAGCTACACTTTTGTCTTAAAACCTCGATTAGCGAGTTAATTGCACATTCTAAACTCATGTAGTAACGACTCAAAGGAAGTAGGGCGTTACAACTTGGTATCAGAGTGAGCCAAGGTTTATGGTTCCTGGAGATTGACCGAACATGTACGCTCGCTTTCAGTGACAAGCTCGACTCAGGGTTGGTTGGTAATAGTTGACTTATATGTTTGAATTTGTGCTTAGCTGCCCTGTTTGCCTGCTTATTTTATATAGAGTATGATGAATGAGTTAACATATGCATGATGCCAGGGCATGGCCCGTTAAGTGTTATATGCTATTTGTATGTTATGTGGATTGCTGTTATGGTTGGTTGATGTGAATTGGGGGGTGGTTTTTGATGTTGTTATCATGCCTGATAAGCGGCGTCGTTGATTGCATGCATATTGTTGAGATGCCTCGACAATCATTGAGACTTTGCGGTAGTAGGGCCGAGGATGACAACCAGGGTTAAGACCCTTCACCTGCCCCATAGAATTGGCAACAAATGTTTGCCAAAATGGAAGCGAGACTGCATCGAACAGAGGAAGAACTTCGACAGCTGAGGAAGCAGGCCCCTCCTCAGGCCACTGGGTTGTTAGTTCAGCAGGCTGTGGCATCAGTGCCAGTTACACCTGTTGTGGAGAACGGGTGGGAACCTTTGTATGAGAGGTTTAGGAAGCAGTATCCTCCCACCTTCGAGGGTGGACCAGACCCATTGCGAGCAGAGCAGTGGATGAATATGATTTCCTCCATCCTGGATTTTATGAGGGTGGTAGGGAACGAGAGGGTAGCTTGTGCCAGCTACATGTTCAGAGAAGAAGCCCGCATCTGGTGGGATGTAGTGACTCAGAGGAGGAATGTGGCAGCTATGACTTAGGAAGAGTTCAGAAACATTTTTAATGAGAAATACTACAATGTAGAAATCCGAGTTATGAAGGTTGACGTGTTCATCAACCTGACTCAGAACCAGTTGACAGTTACTGAGTATGCTCTGAGATTTGACCAGCTGGCAAAGTTCGCGCTGGATTTGATGTTGATTGGCGCAGCAAGAAGGGATAGATTTGTACGGGGGTTGAATGTTATGATCGCCTGTGATGTGAAGATTACTTTGGATCCATAGACTACCACTTATGCCCAGGTTTGTGGACAAGGCCCTTACAGCTGAGGGGGCCGAAGATCAGATATGGAGAGAGAGCACTGTTAGGCGCGATGCTAGGAGGACGGTGCCTCCTTTTATTGGATCCAGTCGGGGTAGTGCCTCCAGTGAGCAGAAAAGAATGGCCCCAGATTATTTTGTTCCTCCGAGTTCGGATAGGAGGGCACGGGGTGCTTTTGGCGGCTGTCAGGGCGAAGGTGACAACTGGAGGAGTTTTCTAGTGTGTCCTCGATGCAGAAGATGACATCAGGGAGAGTGCAGGATCAGGGCCTGCTTTTTCTATGGGAGTGCCAATCATCTGAAGAAAGACTGCCCACAAGCTAGGAAAGAGGAGCCGAAGCAGGGCGACAGTCTCGCTCCTGCCAGAGTGTTCACCTTGACTCAGACTGAGGTGGAGGCTAGCTCCTCAGTCGTGACAGGTTAGATTTCTAGTGCTGGTTCTCCTTATACTGCATTGGTTGATTTGAGAGATACTCATTCATTTGTGTCCGCTAGAGTGATAGATCAACTGTGTAGACCTAGTATTTTGTATGCTATGGGTTTTCAGACTATATTGTCGACTGGGGAACTGGTAGTCTATAGGAGATGGATTAGAGCATTGCCAGTATAGATAGACAGTAGGGAGTTATCTGTTGATTTGATTGAGCTAGAGATGGATGAATTCGATATGATCCTAGGGATGGATTGGATATCAAAGTATGGGGCAACGATTAACTGCAAGCGCAGGATGGTGACTTTTGAACCAGAAGGGGAGGTACCCTTTGTGTTTGTGGGGACAGTTAGTGTACCGTGAGTACCTATGATTGCAGCACTGAAGGCTAGAGTTCTGATGCAGGAAGGTTGCATAGGATTCCTAGCGAACATTGTGGATACCTCTAGGGTTGTGTCGGTTGGACCAAGTGAGACCAGATTGGTATGTGAGTTTCCAGGTTTATTCCCAGTAGATCTGCCAAGGTTACCGCTGTAGCGGGAGATCGAGTTCATTATAGAGTTGGCACCAGGGGTGGAGCCAGTATCTAGGACACCTTACAGGATGGCTCCGGCAGAGTTGAAGGAGTTGAAGATTCAGTTGCAGGAGTTATTGGAGTTGGGGTTCATTAGACTGAGTTTCTCGCCATGGGGTGCTCCAGTGTTGTTTGTCAAGAAGAAGGATGGTTCTTTTAGTATGTGTATTGACTAAAGGGAGCTGAATAAGTTGACCATTAAGAATAAGTACCCACTGCCTAGGATCGACGATTTACTTGACCAACTACAAGGAAAGACAGTGTTTTCCAAGATTGATCTCTGGTCAAGTTACCATTAGTTAAGGATCAAATAAGAGGACATACCAAAGACCGCTTTCCGCATGAGATATGGACACTATGAATTCCTGGTTATGTCCTTTGGATTAACCAATGCCCCAACAACTTTTACGGACATGATGAGTAGAGTTTTCAAGGATTATCTGGACAAGTTTGTGATTGTGTTTATCGACAAAATTCTGGTGTACTCTCAGTCAGAGACAGAGCATGAGAAGCATCTAAGTTTGGTGTTGCAGGGATTGAGAGAGCATAGGTTATATGCTAAGTTCAGCAAGTGCGAGTTTTGGCTACCGAAAGTCACGGTTCTGGGCCATATTGTCAGTAAGGAGGGGATTCTGGTTGATCCAAGTAAGAATGAGGCAGTGAGAGATTGGCCTAGACCGAGAAACGTTCTTGAAGTCAGGAGTTTTCTGGGTTTGGCAGGGTATTATCGACGATTTGTTGAGGGGTTTTCCAGAGTAGCCACACCATTGAATGAATTGACGAGGAAGAAGACAAAGTATGTGTGGACAAACAAGTGTGAGAACAGCTTCAAGGAATTGAAGCGGCGACTGATCACCGCTCCAGTGTTGAGTCTGCCGACGGACAATGAGAATTTTGTGGTTTACTGTGATGCTTCCAGACAAGGTTTAGGGTGTGTACTGATGCAAGCCGGAAAGGTGATAGTCTATGCTTCGAGATAGTTAAAGGAGTATGAGAAGAGATATCCCACACATGATTTGGAGTTGGCAGCGGTGGTATTTGCACTTAAGGTTTGGAGACATTACCTGTATGGTGAGAAGTGTGAGATATACACTGTCCATAAGAGTTTGAAGTACTTCTTTACTCAGAAGGACCTGAATATGCACCAAAGATGGTGGCTGGAACTGGTAATGGATTATGATTATGATATCCTATACCATCCTGGGAAGGCTAATGTAGTGGTTGATGCATTGAGTCGGAAGGGCCCAGGACAGTTTTTCAGTTCGAGACATATATCTAATAAATTAGTTGAGGAAATGACAAGAGCGAGTATAGAGTTGGTGGTTGGTTAGCTAGCAAACATCACTCTTCAGTCTACACTCCTTAAGAGTGTCAAGGAGGCACAAGGGAAGGATTCCCAGTTGAGAGGGCACATAGAGAATGTCTTAGTTGGAGCGGCTAATGACTTTTCTATCTCAGAGATGGGGTTACTGAAGTACAAGGGTCAGATCTGTGTTTTGATGGATTCTGATATCAGGCGAGAGATCTTGGATGAATCTCATACCACTCCCTATTCTTTACATCCAGGTAGGACCAAGATGTACCAAGATTTGAGAGCCTTTTATTGGTGGTCAGGAATGAAGAGGGACATGGTGGATTATGTGTCTAGATGCTTAACTTGTCAGCAGGTAAAGGCTAAGCATCAGCGGCACGCAGGGTTATTACAGCCTCTAGGGATTCCAGAGTAGAAGTGGGAGGATATCACTATGGACTTCGTGGTTGGTTTGCCGAGAACCATGGGACAGCATGATTCAGTGTGGATGATTGGGGATAGGTATACTAAATCTGCCTACTTTTTACTTGTTAGGATGAATTATACTGTGGAGCAGTATGCTGAGTTGTATGTGAAGGAAATTTTTCGACTTCATGGGGCTCCGAGGTCGATAATATCCGACAGGGACCCCACCTTCACCTCCAAGTTTTGGGAGAGTCTGCCAAAGGCTATGGGCACACAGTTGCGGTTTAGTACCGCTTATCATCCTCAGACAGATAGACAGTTTGAGAGGACGATTAGGATGCTAGAAGACATGCTACGAGCCTGTGTGCTAGATTTTGGGGGATCTTGGAGTAAGTATCTCCCTTTGGTTGAGTTCTCGTACAATAACAGTTATCAGGCGACTATTGGAGCGGCTCCATATGAGATGTTATATGGGAGGAAGTGCAGATCACCTATCCATTGGGATGAGATGAGTGAGAGGAGATATTTGGGTCCTGAGATGGTTCAGAGGACCAATGAAGCAATTGAAAAGATTAGAGCTCGAATGCTCGCCTCCCAGAGTCGCCAGAAGAGTTACTCGGACTTGAAACGCCGAAGTGTAGAATTTCAAGTCGGTGACCATGTGTTCCTTAGGGTTTCACCTTGAGATGAGTGAAATGGTTTGATGTTTGGGGAAAGCTGAACCCTAGGTTTTTTTGGCCCCTTTGAGATTCTGGAACAAGTTGGAGAGGCAGCTTACAGATTGGCGATGCCTCCAGCTTTATCAGGGGTTCATGATGTTTTTCACGTGTCCATGCTTCGGAAGTATGTATCAGATTTGACGCATGTACTGAGTTATGAGAATTTGGAGCTGGACCAGGATTTATCATATGAGGAGGAGCCAGTTCGGATTCTCGACTGAAAGGATAAAGTCTTGCGGAGCAAGACCATCACCTTGGTGAAAGTGCTGTGGAGGAACAACAAGGTTGAGGAGGCGACGTGGGAACTTGAATCAGATATGCGGGAGCGGTATCTTGAGTTGTTCAGGTGATTTCAAGAATGAAATTTCTGTAAGGAGGGGATAGTTGTAGCGTCCCAAATTTGCTAAATAAGGTTTAGGGCCTTGATTAGCGTGCCTGGAGGGCAATAACTGGTTTATTATGTTAATGTGTGAATTTTGTGAGTATGTGATTAGAGATGCATGTTTAGGTGAATTAAATATGCATGTGGGCCTCGTTTGGTTATTAGAGCATATTTGTAATTTTAGTCTATTGAGGGCATAAATGTGAATATTGTGATATATTTGTGATATATCTGTGTTGCATGATCCGGGATAGTCCTAGGGGTCGGTTTAGCAAGAAAGTCACAATGGGGTCGAATACCTGACTCGGGGTGAGTCGAGGGGTATTTCGGGTTATGAAAATAAATATTTGGAGATATATTTGAAGTTAGAGTGCTTAGGAGGGAATATCGGGGAAATTTACCATTTTGCCCTCGGGGACATTTTTGGTACCCCGAGCCTTTGAGGTAACCGTAGAGACTTAAGTCAAGTAAAACAAAACTAAGGAAGCATTGAGAAACTAAGGAACTGACCCAAACATATCTCTCTTTCTCTCCTTCGGTTCTCTCCCTTCTCTCTCTTGAGTTTGAAGATTTTGATGAGTTAAAGAATTGGCAAGCTTAGTTCTTAAGGGATTGAAGCTGGCTGTAATTAAGGATTAGTTCAAGGGCAAAGCTATCAGTTGAGGTTTTCAGCGAGGCTCGGACTAGGGGATTGTGCTCGGGACATCGGTGCTTGGAAAGCTTGGGACACAGGTAAGAAAACTGTTGTACCCGTAGAGCAGGGCGAGGCTCTATTGTTTGTGTTGTAGGGCACGAACCTATATGATTGTGTTACAGGGCGTAGCCCCTCATTGATTATGTTTATACGTGGTTAAGTATTTTTTTAATTATGCTATGTGTGCATATATGCGAATGAACGGCAAGAGCCGGGAACGGCGAAGGCCGAGAACGGCGAGGGCCGGGAACGACGAAGGCCGAGAACGGCAAGGCCGAGTATGACATGGGGCCGGGAGTAGCGTAAAGCATGCAGAGTGCGAGTTGGAAGGGTGAGACCCTATAGGATACCTGGGATATCCTCACGGTGTAGGCCGCGAACCTAGGGCTTGGTAAAGTGCCTGGGACGACATGACCGTATGTGTTTAGTCTGTTGGTGGTTTTGTTATGTGTTAATTGATGGCTATGCATATGTTATTTGCTTGTGAGGAGTTTTCTTTGTGGGATTCGGCTCACGGGTGCTCTATGGTGCAGGTAAGGGCAAGGGGAAAGTCGACCAACCATGAATATGGAGAACGTGAAGCGACGCGTACATGTTTGGCTTGCCTGGCTACCACGGCCAGGAGTATTTTCGGGAGATGTTTGTACTAAACTTGATTTTTTCGTTTAGTTGACTTTAATTATATTTTTGAGTTGTAAATATTTCTAAATAGTATTTTGAAATTCCAAATGTATATCGCTTTTTAATTTTCAATGAATGAATATATTTTTTAAAAAAATTGTATGACTTTTGTTTATGGTTTAGCTACACTTTTGTCTTAAAACCTCGATTAGCGAGTTAATTTCACATTCTAAACTCAGCTAGTAACAACTCTAAAGAAGTAGGGCGTTACAATTTGCTTGAGGTTACTTATGCTCGAAGTAACCTGTCAGAAATAGAAAGAACGTTTAGAACGTTCTCTCTCTCTCTCTCTCTCTCTCTCCAGTTCCCTTTTTGACACTGTTCGCATTTTAAAAGTAAACTCGAGTTTTAGGACTCGGATTCAGGCAAGGATCGAAGCATAGTGATTCTAGGGAAGAATAGAATCTTATTAGCCAGAGGATCTAATTGGGAAACAACTCAATCAGTGGTAATTCAGGTTTTAAGTTTTGAGTTTTCGAGTTTTTAAGCTTTGATTGGATTTTATGTTTTGAGGAGTTTTTGGATGGTTTGAGATTTGGGTTTTGATGGTCTTGAGCTATTGGGATGTCTGGGAATTTTGTTTTTGAGATTTGGATATGTTTGGATAGGTTTTTGGAGGATTTTAAATGGGAGAAAACGTTGGAAATGGCTGAGTTCGAGGATGGGTTGCGACCTTGTTCTAGCAAGTCGCGACCTGAGGGAACCTTGAACTAGGAAGGCTCTGCCTGGGGGGCATGACGCGACTCTAGAGGGCCAAGCGTGGCCCACACCCTGAAGCCCAAGCAGAGGGCTCTCTGTTAGGGAGGAGTGCTGCGACCCCCAGGGTCAAGTCGCGGCCCGCCTATGCAGTTTTGCCCAAGTTTGGTTTTTAGTCGTGGGAACTTAACTCTAATGGCTCAGGATCGATCCTACTACCGGGTTTGGTAGGATTCGATGTCTCGAAGGCTAGGATTCGGTCCAGAAGTATTTATTTACTCGTTTTGATGGGGTTCCATATTATGGTTGTGGCTAGGTTGTTTCTAGAGGCTTGGAAACAAGATCATGCTTGAGGGTCGTTTATTGGTAACCTTTGCTTGGACCAAAGGTAATAAACTGCACCTAGTATGTGATGCATGTGATACATGTGGTTATGGCATGGCATGAATGTTGAATATGGAATTGATCAGAGCTTGAGTCTCTGTAATTATGCATGATTATGATTATGCTTGTGATTATTGATTAAGCATGCTGAATGCCTTATATCTAGATATTTGACATATGATATATGCCTGTTTGCATTACCTCATTGAGGAAGCACTGACTTATTAGTTAAGAATCGACAATGGTGTTTAGTACGAGTCGTAAAGCTTTGACTTATCAGTCATGATCGACAATAGTATTGAGCACTGGTCGTATAGAATTGACTTATGAGTCAAGAGCGGCATTAGCGTATTGAACGCAGGCCAAAATGATTAAATCTAATCAACAAGAGCATTTAATTCTTTATCGACCTATTGGTCGAAGAAAACTAACGCGCTTGGCTAGTTTAAGGCCAATTACTCAGAGACAGGGATAAAATGGCTCAGGTGACTGAAACGTCACATGGCTTAGGGCGTAGGACCCCAGAGAGACTTAAGAGTCATCTATTCAGAGCGCAGGACCCCAAATTGACTTAATAGTCATCCATTCAGGGCGCAGGACCCCATATTGACTTGACAGTCATCTACTCAGGGCGCAGGACCCCATAATCATTTATTTGTATTTCCCGCATGCATGAATAGGGTTATTACTACTAGTCATGCTTATTATGATTTGATAACAAATTATTTGCTGCATATGAGCATGTGTTTGAGTTTTCTTGCTGAGCCTCGGCTCACGGGTGCTATATGGTGCAGGTAAGGGTAAAAGAAAGTTGGACCATCCTTGAGTTGGAGAGCTTAGGTGACGATGTGTACATATGCAACTCCTTGGCCACCACGACTGAGGGTTTAAAGAGGAACTAGGGTTAAACCCTATTTTTCCGCTTAGGTCGGCTGGTTGTAACTCATTTATTGTAATTAACCTTTAAAATGTATTTTGGGTTCCCAATGTATACAGTAAATGTTTTAGTGATAAGGTGTATCTTTGACAAAAATATTAAACCCTAAACCGTTAATCACATTTAGTTACACGATTATGGCCAAAAGACTTGTTTAGCCAGTTTAGCACTGTTTGAAATATACAGTGTAACAGTCACTGGGTAGTAGGGCGTTACAACATGGATCGTGCCTATGGGCCGTGCTGGACTTACTCTTTCAAATATGGGCCGCTCGAACTAATACGAATTTGAATATGGGCTCGACCCGATCCAAATTATTCGGAGACACAAAAATGTGGGCCTGGCCGACCTACATTTACAACTCTAATTTGTAGTAGGGCTGTTCAAAAAATTTCGCAAACCATCCAAACTGAATAATCCACTCAAACCAAAACGAATAAACCAGTAAAAAACACAACTTAAATAACCCAATGAAAATTCAAACCACAAAATCTAGAAATTAGGTGGGTTGGAAAATATTCCAATCCGCCCAAATAACTCAAATAAAACAAATAAGAGTTTTTTATACATATATATTATATAATATTACATAAATGATCTTTTTCAAAAATAAAAAGAATAAAACTCTATATTTTTAGCAATGAATTTAGAATATAATATTTTTAAGCTTGAAATATGTATACTATATTGTAGCGCACCAATTTTTTTTAGTTTAATTAATTTTGTGCTTCAATTTATTATTAATTGGTAAGTGTTAGGAAATTATTTTTAATTGTTTGGTAGAAATTATTTGATTTTTTTTTTTGTTAATTGTTAATTGTTAATTATTTTAATTTGTAATTAAATGAGTTTTGGTTGTATGCACCAAGGTGCATGGTAAGTAGTGATGCACTTGAGAAATTAGGTGTGTGCATGTGCATGGTTGCATGGTGAGCATGCAATAGTATTTTCTATACATAAGTTCCTTTTATTTTATTTATTTAAGAAATTTAAGAATTAAAAAAAAGGAAATGAATTAAGATAGAAAGGCGTGGGAAGAGAGTGGGGAAAGAAACGATTTCTTTTCCAATTTGGTTTGGAATGTAAATAAATTAATTAGATGATATTAGTTAAATTGGGAAAGAGGAGGTTGTCATCTTATAATTCATTCTTTAATTCCATTATTTAAGAAAAATCAAATAAAATAAATAAAGGAAAAATTAGATTTGGGAAACTTTCCCATTCATATTAGGCTAGGTTATTTTCTCTTAGGTTAAATAAAAGGGAAAGAAAAAAGAAGAAGAGCTTGTGTGCTCTTGTGACCGACGACTAGAGAGAGAGAGAGGGTGCGTGAGAGCTAGAGAGAAAAGGAGAGAAAGGAAGAAAGAAAGAGAAAAAGAGAGAGAGAGATCGAGGAAGAAGAAGAAGGAAGGAGACTAGACGCAAGGATCGTAGGTAATGTTTGGTTTCATTTTGGTTTTTACTCTCTAAAAGTAGATCTCATTCTTTTCGAAACTAAGTATTGATTTTTCTCTTCTCTGTTTTGTTGGGGTTCGAAAATCATAGGAGCCAAAAGGTTGATCAACGTTGTGGGTTTTGATTTCTATGAAGGAGGTAGTGAATCTATCCTTTTTGTCATTGTTGTGATGTTGATTCAAGTTTATGATTTTTGATTTATAGATGATTGATGTTTTGGTTATTGTTTCTCATATTAGTTGGTGGTTGTCTTACCATATCTTGTATTTTGTTCAAGTTCATAGCAACATGCTAGGGTTGTGTCTGTGGTTCATTTTTTTTTTTTATGAATGAATGCATGTATGGACATATATATATAAGTGTGTGTGTGTGTGTGTATGGGCGTGTGGTGTATTTAGGCAAGCATGAATATAATTTTTTTGGGCTTGCATGAAGTATGAGATCTTGTGGTTATGTTTTCATGGTTATTTAAATCTAATGATTCATGTAGAAAGAATGAAATAATGTTAGAGGCCTGCCCTATATATGACCCTATACCTTCTCCTTCCCCAAGCCACAAAAACCAAAGGCGCAGACTTGCGATTTTGGGCGATTTCTGGGCGATTTTTCGGCTTTTTTAACTCCCGATTTTGGCCGATTTTCACCTCCAAAAATTAATTTCAGGTATGTTTTTAAGATTTAATTAATGTATAATAGTTAGGATAATTTTTTTTTGTTTATTTTCTTTAATTATAGTGGGTTAATATTGGGATTTTAGAGTAGTTGTATGTTGCGGTTTTGGGTGATTTTGGCTCGATTTCAAGTAGATTTGAGGTATGATTTCAATATTAAAACAATGCATTATAGTTAGAATGATAGAAATAATCATTTTTGTGCATTTTTTTATGATTTGTGGGTTTATTAGAAATATTTGTTTAAAGTTTTAAAAAAAAATTTAATGAAAATTTGAGATACACAATTGTGATTTTAATAGTTATACCGCATTATTTACTATTTTTGATTTTTTTTTATTTAATCCAAAAATTGTATATTTTTAATTAATTTTTAGGTTGATTAAGTATATATATCTCTAAAATAAGGAAAATAATTTAATTTTAATTTTACATACTAAATGTATAGATATAAGTAATTCAAGTATATATCTTTATGATCTTTTTTATTTATATTATTATTTAATTCAAAAATTATATATATTTCTATATATATTATAATATTTTATTAACATTGAAGTAGGTTGATTATATATATTATGTTTTTCTATTTATTTAGTAATCTTTTATTTATTAATTAATTTAATTTTGTAGGTTGTGGTTTTAACTAGAGAGATTTTTGCCTCAAAATTTATATTTCAAGCACACATTTGAGGTTTTTAAGTTTCTAAAATTGCAAAAATAAGTTATTGTTAATCCAATTATTTAGTGATATTTGTTTAGTAATATTTTATTGATTAATTAATTTAATTTTGTAGGTTGTGAATTTAATAGCAAAGTGCATTGTAAAGTGAAGTAAAAATTTGCTAGTTAGGACTACTAATTGCAAGAGGTACGTACATTATCTTATTTCTTGTTTTAGTATTATTAAATTTTTGTTTGAGGAGTTTGAATATCTTAAATATTCATCCATAATGAAGTAGGTTATGGGATTAAAATTGTGTGTTGCGGTGATAACAGAAGGTTGAGAACTGTGTGTTTTAGTGAAGTAGGTTATGGAAAATTTGTTTGTATGTTGTGGAGCTATAAGGAAGAAACATATTGTGTGATGTTTGAATTGTTTGACTTGTTGTTAAGAGATGGTTAGATCACTATTATAGGGGAAATGCTGCCCGATTTTGTCTAGAATTCTGTATTCTATTATTATATTTGAATTGTGTTGTGCTTATTTGATTAGATTGACAGATGACTAGGTTACTAATATAGAATAAATGCTACCCAATTTTTCATATGCTCGGTTGTATGCTTATTTAGTTTTTATTGTTAATTTTTTCATAGACATAGGAGAAGATATGGATAGAAAATGGATGTCAGTGAATAGGTTATCCGTGGAATATAAAAACGGGGTCGATTTATTCTTAAGATTTTGTTCGAAAAATGTGAAAGACCTAAAGTGAGCAACTTATGATTGTCTCTTGGAACCATGGGTAAGTTCAAAAATTTGTTATTGTCAGATACTTAGTTCTTATAACATTTGTGTTGGAGACTTATATCTAGTATTGTTTTTCTTGTGCAGTGAGCATTGGATGTTGATTATATTGACCCCATATGCATATTACGGTTGTTGTTGTGATCCGGTGAACTCAGAATTGGAAAACCGTGAAGAAATTGCGGTAGTAATAGTCAATGCTTTCAACCTTTTTCTAACCAGTCTACAAAAACCTCCTGAGATTCCATAGAAATTGTGCAATCGAAAGTAATAGTCAAATAATAATAATTAACTAATATATTTTACTTTGTATTTTTTTGTAGCAAAACAATATGCCATATACATCAACACATATTAATGAAATGCTCCAAGACTGGGCAAACCATATGCTACTGATAATTCAAAGTCATTGTCCCACATATTAGGTTTTTGTTTACTTTTTCCTTCTTACTATATGTCTAGCTAGCTAGTGTAATATTTGTTAATTTTGTATGTTTAACAACAAATATTACATTTTTGTATAATTAGCTAGCAAAAACATATTATATACACATTTCAGTTTTATTAATGAAAATTCACAATTTAAATTTGCATATAATTTAGATTTTTTAATTAATATATTTAATTCAATTTCAAAAAAATTAATATATTTAATTCTATTAATTAATATAACGAAAATTATTATTTAAAAAAAATACAAATCCCTGTGATGACTCCAAGGGGAGACTTTGTAGAAATTCAACGTTTCCCCCTGGGAGTCATCATAGGGTGTACGTTTCACACCATACGATGACTCCTAGGGGGAGACGTTGAATGTCTAGAAAGTCTCCCCCTGGGAGTCATCATAGGATACATACAACGTCTCTCATGGGGAGACTTTGTATACATTCAACGTCTCCCACTAGGAGTCATCATAGGGTGTAAAACGTACACCCTACGATGACTCCCAGGGGAAGACGTTGAATGTCTACAAAGTCTCCCCATGGGAGTCATCGTAGGGCCACTTATGATGGCTCCTTCAACAACATTTCCCATAAGGGGAGACATTAAATGTCTACAATGTCTCCCCCATATAGCCATTAAATGCCTATTTTGTTGTAATGTAGGCTTAAGTTTTGGTTTGGCCTATTTTATGAAATGTTGTCTCTTAAATATTCTTGTAAAATGCAAAAGAGATATGAGATATTGGTTATGAATTTTTTTGCCTAGGGTTACAATGGAGTTTAATTTGTGTTGATTAAATTGCATGATAATTGTAATAGTGTTGTGTAAAAGTGAAAGAGGATGTTAGGGTTAATTGTTAAATTGTTACATGCATTGTATAAACATAATTAGATGATTTTATACTTGCTGTTTTTGGTTTATTTTGTGATGGAAATGGTAAATAAATGTTTTTAAAATGCACATGTGATGCCTCAAAGCGGTGTTTGATTTTATATAAACAAAAAGACATTTTATTCACATGTTAATGGTGTTTTTATCAAATCAAATACATGCAGATTATTATATATTCATGAAAGAAAATGTAGTTTTTAATTCAAGTGTGTGATTTTAATTAAATAAAATAGTTGCTCGAATTTTTGGTTAATAGTAAGAAAAAGTCTTTAACGAGATAAGTAAAACAAGTGCATCAAATAAATTAAACCTTAAGCTATGTATATGATAAATGTGATATTTTCAAAATGTAAATATGTATTCTCACATTTATATTTATATGCAGTTTTTGTTTATTTAAAATGTGAAAATAATATGGTTTAAATTAATTTTGTGATTTTAAACAAATAATTTACTTGCTGGAATTTTGGGTTATTAAAAGAAAAATGCCTTTTAAATTAAGATAAGTTAGTCATACACTCCAATAAATTAAATCTTAGGTTTTATATATGAATACATAATTTTTCCACACTTTATTTATGTATTTTCACATTTGTAATTACGCAGCTTTTTTTAGATAAGAAAATCTATATTTCTAAAAGAAAACAAATAAATTTATTTACTTATTATAAGTAACCACAAATTTTGTCACAATTTCTAAAATACTGTTAAATAATAAATGGAATTATTATTTCATGAGAAAATAAAAATGCTAAATGATTTATCTTATATTAATTAAATATTTTATAATAAAGTTTTGTATGTCAATTGTGTGGTTAAAGAAATAATTAAATGGTAAATAAAGTATGTTTGTTGAATTTTTTGAAAAGGCATGAAATAAACATGCAGAGATTATCGACTTTAAACGTTGAATTTTAAGAACACTCCCATGTATGCATGTTACATGCAAATGTATTTTTATGTTAAAAAATACGCCTATTATTCAAACATGTGATTTTTATGTTGTAACCATGAAGGATTAATAGGGAGAATTATCATTATTCCTTTATGATTTTATGTAAAATTATTGTATGTTTGAAATTCTAGTGCAACTTGTGCCATGCACACGTAGAGTATATATGTTGGGCACGAGTATTCTTAAGAGATTTTAAGAGACAGACTTTTGATTATGATTATAGGCTCGTTATGACGTTTTCGCATTTTCCTTTGCTCGGACCTGAGGACGGAAGTTAGATAGAATTTTCTATGTTTTATGCTATGAAATTGTAAGACTTGTATGTTCTAAGAAGTAAAGTACTATGGAAGTGAAAGTACTATGTTTTGATATGCCATGATAAGACAAGTGTTATGAAGCATGTAATCTCTATGTTTTGATGTGAATTGTATTACATGTGCTTGTATGATGAATAAAAAGAAAATGTTGCTAGCGTGCTGAATGCAACCCAACAAAGGAGTTACTAAGGATATGACTTAACTCAAAGGGCAAACACACTGAGGTTATTCAAGGATCTGAGATCCTGTTTACCTCTTAAAGAAGGGTTTACCAACCTTGTTATGCTGGTTAGCTCAAGAATTGACATGGACAACAGAGGTGCCATGATCACAAAGAGTATGTTATGATGTATGACTATATTTTCAGTTATGATTATGGAGCATGAGTATGATGATGTTATATATTGCCCTGATTTTCGATACATGTTCTTCTTGTGTTTCCTTTGATATTGTTGTACTTCCTTACTGGGCTTTGAGCTCACCCTCTTACTTTCCATCTTTTAGGTAAATAATAGGGTTTCTCTCTGGCATGCGCTGTGATGTGGGGAGTTCCGACGTTTGAGTATGTATGTCGTGGGGGTTTCCTATGAATGAAAAAATGATCAATATGAGCGCCGAGATTAAAGGAACTTATGTTATGAAATTTTATGTTCAATTATGCTAGTGAGAGTATTTTTTTTAAAAAATATTGCATAAAGACACTATTTTATTTTAAACTATTGGGTCCAAACTTGCATGTTTTATCAAGGCCCACTGAGTTTTTTCTTAAAGTGGTATTTTTTCTATTATCTATGAGTTGAGTGATGTTTTAATAATGTAATAGATTAGGGCGCTTTACAAATGGTATTAGAGACAGTCGTTCATGTTTCCAAGGACCTTCCCCATACATGCTAAAGATGAAAAAATCTCACCTCATCGTGTCGTATGTACTTGCTTAAAATGTTATCTATTTTTTCTGGTTTTAAATTTTGTAGTTTTGTAATTGTAGTATAGAAAGATGCCTCCTATTATTAGGACCACTATACCTAAGGTCATGCTAAGAAACAGTTACTCAAAGAGATCTGTGCTATACCTAAGGTACAACTCAATGAGGATCACGACGATTGGAGGATCGTCGTAATGAAAATGATAGCGGTAGTTTGCAATCATATCCAAGGATTGATTAACAAGAGAGGGGCGTTGCTTTGGCCAATTGAGCAATACTGGGTGCTGAGGGAATCACTATCTATATATCCCGAGGCTCTTCTTCACTTGACCATGGCATGGCATGACGTCCTCCAGGACAATTTGGACATCAACACGATCGGATACACTATTTATGACCTCGTGGATAATTACGATTTAAGTCATTTGGAGGCAGTCATGGTAAAGAAGGATGACTAAGAGATGGAGGAGCGATTCGAGATGGTGCATGACTTGGAAGGGGAGATGGCATGTCAAGAATAAATACATGCCATACCAAAAGTGAGTGTCAGAATGAGGACATTGGCTAGCGCTCCTGATTACTTTCAAATTCCATAAGACGTCTTTGATTATAGTTCAGGGGACGAGTCCATGATCGAGGACTAGAGTCCGTCTAAATTTTCATTCAATAAATGTTACCAAATAAAATGGGACTTCTTTTAAAAAAATCCTGAAAAACTTATGGATTCTTTTATGGTTTTTATTTACACACTTTATTGGATGTTTGAATTTATGGGGTTATTTTAAGCAAGCTTTGGATATAATGGTTTAATATTTTCTCTCTTGCAAACTCTAAATGGTGTGGATATGGGAATATATGACAACTTTCGTAATTTACTATAATTAACCAAACCATTATGCGATATATCCTCTCTTATGATTTTCTTTAGGTTCCTTAGAATTTCATAATGCCGACAAGAGGAAGATGAACAAGATGAGGCAAGGGAAGAGGGAGAGGCCGAGGAAGAGGTTCCTCAACAAGTCCCAACACTGCAGAAATCCCTGATCTCAGAGTGTAACCAGCCCAAAAAGCAGCCCTAGCTACACCTGCGGTGGATTTGGCTGCAGAAATAGCCAGATTGAGAGAATAGTTGAGGCAAAGGGACGAGGAGTTGGCTTAAGCCAGACAAGTACCCCAAGCGCCCCAGGTACCAGTGACACAACCTAAGCCACCAGTACCGACACCTGCACCACTACCTATGGCTTATGGATTTGAGCCAGTTTATGAGCTTTTTAGGCAGCAAGCCCCACCTAGTTTTAAAGGGAAAGCTATAGTGTCCCAAATTTGCTAATAGGGCTTAGGGCCTTGATTAGCGTGTTGGGAGGGAAATAATTGATTTAATCATGGTAATATGTGAATTAAATGATTATGTGATTAGAAATGCATGCTTAGGTGAATTAAATATGCATGTGGGCCCAATTTGGTAATTAGGGGCATATTTGTAATTTTGGCTCATTGAGGGCATAAATGCAATATATTTTTTTGTGATTGATACCACCAGTGTGTGGTGATATATTGCGATGTGCAACCCGAGACAGTCCTAGGGAGTGGTTTAGCTAAACAGTCACAATGGGGACGGATACCCGACTCAAGAGGAGCCTAGGGGTATTTTGGGAACATAGTTGATGCTCGAGAGTTACTGGGTAACAGATAATGATTTAGAGATTCTTTAAGTATGTTGGGGATTAAATGGATATTTATAGGAACACTTGAGGATTTAGCAGGGTGTGGCAATTGACGAAATTGCCCTTGGTGGCATTAAAGAATTGAGGATAGACATAGGGGCATTTTGGTCATTAGGCAGCTAGGATAGATTTAGGCAGCTGAGACTCTAGAGTCACATAGAAGAAAAACAAAACTTCAGCAATTACTCTCTCACTATCTCTCGATTCTCTCTCCCTCTTTTGGTGCTTGGAGGCTTGAAGAATTTTGAGGATTCTAGACTAAAGAATTGGAGGATTGGACATGCTATCCTTGGGGACTAGCTCAAGATTGAACATATCTTAGAGGTAAGGGCCTAAGCTTAATCTTTTATGTATAATTTTGTTGAATTCTATTTGAATTATAGACCTTGCATGTGAGAGGATTACAAGATTGGTTTTGGGTGTTTGATGAGCGTATTGAATTGTTTATGGGATTGTTGAGATGTTTAGGCTCTTTTAATAAGGATTCTAGGATTAATTATGAGTTTGGGTGGTGTTTGGAGTATGAATTATGGATTTAGGCTTGGGGAAAACATAAGAAAAATGGCTGATTTTTGGGTTTCTGAGACTCATGCCGCGACCCTGTTCTACAGGTGCCACGATCCGTGTGTGTGAAAGAGCCTGGGGAGCCTTGAGATTGCCCAGATGCTGCGGCGCAGGGATTAATGCAACGCGGCCTGTGTCCTTCAGAAAAGAGGGCTTTGCCCTCTGACTTGTATCAGGCCGTGGCCCAAGGGGGCATGTCGCGACTCAAAATTGAAAGAAAGGGGAAATGGAGGTTTTACGCTCGGAAACTCGAATGTTAAGGCGCGGGAAGGATTCTACTACCCGGTCTAGTAGAATCTAAGGTCCTGGAGGCTAGATTAATATTTTGAAGTTATTAATTGGTTTAAGGCTTGACAAATGGTTATTATGAATGCATTGTGAATAAGTTTTTCAACGAGGCTCGGGTTAGAGGATCGTGCTCGGGATCACAGTACTCATAGCTCGGGACACAGGTAAGAAAACTGTGGTCCTCGTAGAGCAGGGCATGGTCCTATTGTTTGTATTTCAGGGTGCATCCCTATTGTTTATGTTTAATATATGTATGAATAATTATGTATGTTATGCATATTTATGTATGAACGGCGAGGGCCAAGAACGCCGAAGGCCGAAAACGGCAAGAAGCCAGGTACGACAAGGGGCTAGGATTGATGTTGAGCATGATGAGTGCAGGCCATTACGGTGAGACCCTCCAAGGGTGCTGTATCCACCCGCTCGATGAAGACCACGAACCTAGGGCCTGGTAAAGCACCTGGGTCGGCATGGGCCGCTATGTGTTTAGTTTGTTGACTGTTTTGTTGTATATTGTTTGATTGATATGTGATGTACTATATGTTGAGTTTTTTTGTTGGGCTTCGACTCACGGGTGCTCTATGGTGCAGGTGAGGGCAAAGGAAAGGTCGACCAACCATGAGTATAGATAGCGTGGAGCAACGGGGTACATGTTTGGCCTACCTGGCTGCCACGACTAGGGTTATTTTGGGAAAATGTTGTGATGATTGCGTTTGTTGCTTGGGTCGACCGTAATTATATTTTTGAGTTGCAATGAATTTTCTAAACAGTGTTTTGAGATCCCAAGTGTATAACTTTTTATGATTTCAATGAGTGTCTCAAATCTCTTTAATTAATGTTGTTAAATGAGTTTTATTTTAATTTAGTGAAACTTTTAACCTAAAACCTTGATTAGCGAGCTAATGTCACATTTATAACTCACATAGTAATGACTCTAAGGATGTAGGGCGTTACAACTTGGTATCAGAGCGTGCCAAGATTTATGGTTCCTAGAGATCGACCAAACATGTACGCTTGCTGCTAGTGACAAGCTCGACTTAGGGTTGGTTGGTATTTAATGAACTATATGCTTAACTATTTGTTTAAGTTGCCTTGTCTGCCTGAATATATGGATAGTGCATGATGAATGTGTTGATATATACATGATGGTAGGGCATGGCGCCTTGACTGTTATATGTTATGTGTGATATGTGAATTTGTTGATTGTGGCTGGTTGATGAGATTGGGAGGTGGATTTGGATGTTTTTATCATGCCTGATGTGCGACGTCATTGATTGTAGGTGTATTATAGTAATGCCTCGACGATCAATCAGACTCCGCGACAATAGGGTCGAGGTAGACAACCAGGGTCAGGACCCTCCACCTCCCCCACCGAATTGGCAACAATTATTTGTCGAGATGGAAGATAGACTTCATCAAACAGAGGAAGAGCTTCAACAGTTGAGGCAATAAGCCCCTCATCAGAACATTGGGCTATAGGTTCCACAGTCTGTGGCACCAGTGCTAGCCGAGCGTGCTATGGAAAATAGGTGGGAACCTTTGTATAGAGGTTCTGGAAGCAACATCTTCGCACCTTTGAGGGTGGCTTAGAACCACTGCGGGCACAGCAGTGGATGAACATGGTTTCTTCCATCCTGGATTTCATGAGGGTGGAAAGGAATAATAGAGTAGCCTGCGCCAACTACATGTTGAGAGAGGACACCCGCATCTGGTGGGATGTTGTGTCACAGAGGATGAATGTGGCGGTTATGACCTGGGAAGAATTTAGAAACATCTTTAACGAGAAATATTATAGTGTTGCAGTCTGAGCTGCAAAAGTGGACAAGTTCTTTAATTTTACTCAAAATCTAATCACAGTTACGGTGTATGCCTTAAAGTTTGATAGGTTAGCAAAGTTTGCACTGGAGGGATCGATTTGTGTGGGGATTGAATGTTATGATTGCCCGTGACATCAAGATAACTCTGGATCCGGTAACTACCACCTATGCACAGGTAGTGGAGAAGACCCTTACAGCTGAGGGGGACGAGGATCAGATATGGAGGGAGGGCACTGCAAGGTATAATGCTCAGAGGACGGTGCCTCCTTTTACTAGATCTAGCTGGGGTAGTGACCCTAGTGAGCAGAAGAGAAAGGCCCCAGACTCTTTTGTTCCTCCTGACTCAGATAGAAGAGCACGTGGTACTTTTAGTGGCTGTCACGGCGGGGGAAAAAACTGGAGGAGTTTCCCAGTGTGTCCTCGGTGCAAATGACGATATCCTGGAGAGTGTAGGATCATGGCTTGCTTTACTTGTGGGAGCATTAGTCATTTGAGGAAGGACTGCCCATAAGCCAGGAAGGAAGAGTCGAAATAGAGCGACAGCCTCACTCCTGCCAGAGTATTTACCTTGTCCCAGACTGAGGCTAAGGCTATCCCCTTGGTCATGATAGGTCAGATTTCTATAGCTGGTTCGTCTTTTATTGCATTGATTGACTCAGGGGCTACTCATTCATTTGTATCTACTAGAGTGATAAATCAGTTGTGTAGACCTAGTGATCTGTATGCTAGGGGATTCAAGACTTTGTTGCCAACTGGGGAACTTGTAGTGTCTAGGAGATGGGTTAGAGCATTACCAGTAGGGATAGACAGTAGAGAGTTGTCTGTGGATTTGATTGAGTTAGCGATGGATGACTTTGATAAGATCCTGGGGATGGATTGGCTGTCAAAGTATGGGGTGACGATTGACAGCAAATGCAGGATGGTGACCTTTGAGCCAGAAGGGAAGGTACCATTTGTATTTGTGGGGATAGTGAGTGGATCACGAGTACCTATGAGTTTATCACTGAAGGCTAGAGACCTAATGCAAGAGGGTTGCATAGGATTCCTTACGAACATTGTGGATACTTCTAGGACACCTTATAGAATGGATTTAGCAGAGTTTAAGGAATTGAAGATTGAGTTGCAAGAGTTACTGGATTTGGGATTCATCAGACCAAGTTTTTCATCATGGGGTATGGACACTATGAATTCCTGGTCATGTCCTTTGGATTAACCGATGCCCAAGCAACCTTTATGGACTTGATGAATAGGGTCTTTAGGGATTATCTGGATAAGTTTGTGTTCGTATTCATTGATGACATACTAATGTACTCTTAGTCAGAGGTAGAGCACGAGCATCTTCTTTGCTTGGTACTACAACGGTTGAGAGAGCACAAGTTATATGCTAAGTTCAGCAAGTGTGAGTTTTGGCTACCTCAAGTAACATTTTTGGGCCATATTGTTGGTAAGAAGGGGATCTTGGTGGTCCCAAGTAAGATTGAGGCAGTGAGAGATTGGCCCAGGCCGAGCAGTGTACCAGAGGTTAGGAGTTTCTTGGGATTAGCAGGGTACTATCGACAGTTCGTTGAGGGATTCTCGAGAATAGCCACACTGTTGACCGAACTGATTCGTAAGAAGACTAAGTATGCGTTGACAGACAGGTGTGAGAACAATTTCAAGGAGTTGAAGCAGGGAATGATCACCGCTCTAGTATTGAGTCTACCGTCAGACAATGAGAAGTTTGTAGTATTTTGCGATGCTACCAGACAGGGTTTAGGGTGTGTATTGATGCAAGCTAGAAAGGTAGTAGCCTATGCATTGAGACAACTAAATGAGTATGAGCAGTGGTATCCCACACATGATTTAGAATTGACAGCGGTGGTATTTGCACTAAAGGTTTGGAGGCATTATTTGTATGGTGAGAAGTGCGAAATATACGCCGACCATAAGAGTTTGAAGTACTTCTTTACTTAGAAGGATCTAAATATGCGCCAGAGGCGTTGGCTGGAATTAGTAAAGGATTACGACTGTGACATTCTATACCACCCTCGGAAGGCCAACATGGTGGTCGACGGGTTGAGTCGGAAGGGCCCAAGACATTTATTCAGTTTGAGGTAGATATAGGATAGGTTAGTTGAAGAGATGACTAGAGTGGGTATTGAGTTGGTAGTTGGTCAGCTAGTCAACATCACTCTCCAGTCCACGCTCCTTGAGAGGATCAAGGAGGCACAAGGGGAGGATCCCCAGTTGAGGGAACACATAGAGGGCGTCTTACTCGGAGCGGCTAAGGACATTTCTATTTCAGAGATGGGTTTGTTGAGGTACAAAGGTCAGATTTGCGTTTCGATGGTTTTCGGTTTTCGATGAGAGATTTTAGATGAGTCTCATACCACTCCCTATTCCTTACATTAGGGTACGACAAAGATGTACCAAGATTTGAGAACCTTGTATTAGTGGCCAGGAATGAAGAGGGATGTGGTGGATTATGTGCCCAGGTGTTTGACTTGTCAGTAGGTAAAGCCTGAACATCAGAGGCCAGTAGGGTTGCTGCAACTTTTAGGGATTCCAGAGTGGAAGTGGGAGGATATCTGTAACGCCTAGTTATCCTAGGACAGTTACTATGAACGTTGAACCGTGAATTTAACTCGCTACCTGAGTTCTTTGTTTAAAAACGTGCTTCTAGGTGTTATTAAGAAGGTAAGGTGGAAAACAAATCAAAAGGAAAGGATATATTTTATTTAAAACATAAAACTGTTCATGGGCCCATCAAAACATTTACAAGTTCTTTACAACTCAAAATGGTCACTACAGTTAAATTTACAACCCACCGACCTAAGCAGCAAAAATAGGGTAAACCTCCTAGTTCCCCTGAGAACTCCTTAGCCATGGTGGTCAAGTGGCCGCATATGTACACAGCACCACCTAAGCTCTCCACTTAAGGCTGGGTGAGCTTTTCTTTCCCTTTACCTGCACCACATAGCACCCATGAGCCAAAGCCCAGCAAACAAACACAATAACGCGTGAATATAATATCAACAATGATCATAATAATCATTAAGGACTTTCAGCCCAAAATAGAGGAGTGACAGTTGGAAAAGTCACTAAAGTGGGTTCCGTTCCCATTAGCCATTTGACGATAGGGTCACCTGGCTTTACAAATAAGTGATCCTTTCACTAGCTTATCAAGATAGGTGCTCAATGAACTAGTCACCAATATAACCTACCGCATGACCATAGAGTCACAACCATGGGATTCTGTTGGAGAATATATAATTATTGCTCAATGGAAAAGTGGAAAAACCAAAAATACAACTCTATGAAAAAATACAATGGACAAGATAATTGATTAAATAAATATTACAACTCAATTGCTCAAAATACAAGTAAATAAAAGGATGTAGAAGAAGAAGATTACAAACTCAATACTATAACAATACAAGTAAATAAGAAGAACAAGAGGAACAAAAGAATGAAAAACACAAACAAACTCTCACACAACCAAAGTGTAGAGTAGTGGGGATCACCAACTTGAACAAGGTTTAAGACCTTTGTCCAAAAGCTTATTTCCCCCTATTCTCTAAGCACTAAGGGATCTCTCTAGGAAATAGCTCTCTGGAATTATCAAGCCTTTTGGTGTATTTTTCAGCCAAGTGCTTTGTGGATGAAAAATGGTGTGTCTTACAAGTGAGCATTAGGCTCCTATTTATAGAGTTTAGAGACACCCTTTGAATTTCAAATTCCACCAACCCCATGGCTGTTACCAATGATTAATTGGGTGTTTTATGGAATTAAAATAGAGATTTGGGAGTTACTTGGCTGTTGGAATCGTTCAAAATTGGATAAAAACCGAAATTATATGAAGCTGTCAGCCATTAGGGTCGCGGCGCTTGTTCTAGGCGCCGCGGCGCTTGTTCTAGGTGCCGCGGCGCTCAGTTAATTTCAGCAACAAATTTTTTCAGTTTTTTCCAAAACGTTCCAATTTATTCCCACTTGATTTTGTAACTTCCATACACAATATGGGAGTTAAAATCATATCTCTATCAGCCATTTCTCATATGGCTTTATGAAATCCAATCTCAAATGTGTAACATATAATATACACATTATTGGGTAATATTTGGGAGTTACAAATTTGTAACTGATTTTGTAACTCCAAAATATGTCACATTTGGACACACACATGTGTCCAATTTTGTGACTCTCAATAATATGTTACAAGGTGTGACAAATCACATTTGTGTGACAAATCACAATTTGTCACATTATTTAATCTAATATTGTATTATATGAAATAATATAACATTCCCCCACTAGATCAAATAATCACTTTTTGTAACACTTATTTAATCAATCAAACATTATATTAAAATATAATATTCCCCCACTTGATTAAATAATCACTCTCTATAGAAACCTTTGCATTGGTGCATAAAGTAAAATGTCTTTCGACTTGAATTTTACCTTAGTGTAATTATCACAAAGTTTGTTGAAATTTTGGTTGCCGAAGCATTGAACCACTATCCCTTGATAACAAACCGGTGATAACACACACACCTTTGCTGTGTTCACTTGAGACCTCAATGTCTCGCTTTTTCACCGTTAATGGCCATGTGCACATTCCATTCATAGACTTTTCTTGAGAATGACTCCCAATTCTCATGAGGGGCGGCACCACCCCTAGGTCTATATAGGTAGAACTCTTACAGTATTTTGTTACCCTAAAATACTTGTCTTTTCAAGACTGAGTTCTATTAAAAAACCTTTCGGTTTTAACCCTCATTTTGGTAACACACTAGTACTCATATCTCAGATGAGACAAAATTTGAGTACTACTATCTATTCACTTGATTGACTTGTTATTACCTATTGAACCTAATACTAGTTTGGTGACTAGTATTAAGATAGGTTACCATCAACCGTGAATCTCTTTAGGGAGTTTAAGTCCCACCCCTTGAGATGTAGAAATGATTCCATTTGAATCATTTATTTTCTCATGTATGCATACTTAGACACTCTCATTATTTTATTCAAACTTTGTTGCTAGTCATAGTTTGATTAAAATAGTTACCCCTTTAAAATAGTGATTTTGACCATAGTCAACACCCCCGCTATTTTATAGTTTTATATCCAAGATAAACATTTTCCTTGAATATTAATTCTAGAAACCTCTTTGTTTCTAAAATTCTCCTTTATTTTTAAATTGATTCCTTCTTGAATCAAAATATTACAAACAACGACTTTAGACACCAAACATGTCTAGATTTGTTCATTCTATACACATATAGCCAATATGATTTAGAATTTGGAATTCCAAATCACCTATTTGATAGGATAACTAAATTAATCAATTATTATCAACAAAATAAATTGATTAACTTTGGAACATCACCCCCACATTTCTCACATAATGATAATAAAATATCACTTTAAAATAGAAATCTCTTCATTTCTAATAAGTCATTTATCCTCCAAGATAAATCTAGACCTATGATTCTCAAAGTTCATCATGAGTCATCTATGCCACATGATAAACTCTCAAGATAAAACCTCAATGTTTATCTTGATTTATTTACTTGCTAAAACAAGGCACACTTCTTTCAAAGCAACTTTTACTTTTAGTTGTCTAAATAATCTCAATATCACTTAAACAACTTTTGTGTATTTTCTAAGAGTCTCTTTGAGATTCTTTTGAAAACATCAATTTGAAATCCATTGATTTTCTCATCAAAATCAAAATGAAAATGTCAATTTTTAAACACTTTAAATCAAAGAAAATAAACCCTCATTGATTTATTTAAACACTTTGATTTCTTATGTTTTGTTTAAAATTATCTGCTCATTGAGATTAATTTAAACATATCACCATCTTTAACCAAAATGAATAAAGTTCTCTTTTATTCACCATTGGTGTAACTATTCAAAATTGCTTCTCCAATTTTGAAAATGTCTCCTCATTGAGATATTCAATATTTAAGAATTATTGTCACTAAATAATTATCAAATATTTTCTCTATTCTTTAGACTATAAGTCTATTGAGTCAATATGTCATCCCATAATTTTTTTTTTTTTAATCCACTTTGATCCATTTTCTTGCAATGGCAAGACACAACCATTAAAAGATGTAACCCCCCTTGGTTTCATCTTTTCTTATCTCATAAAGTGAGATGGTAAACACATAAGTGAGAAATTTAATTTCTCAAATAATTATCTTTATTTACCAAATAAATGGTAACTTATCATATTGCAATAAAATATGATAAAACATATTTATATTATTATCACCTTAATAATCATATTATATGGCACAGCATGATAATCATGATAATTCTCATGTATATATCAATATACTTTTATATATTAACATAATTATGTCTCAAAGAAATTTCACACAATTTGTCAACATATATCCATCATATTAGCATACATTGTTAATCTCATAATAATATTGTAAATATATCACAAATATCATACAATAATTCACATATCCACATATTGATATATTCTATTGATTCACAAAATCAATGTATAGGCATGTCATATAAAACTCATATAGTTGTCATTCTAATAATTTCCCATTAACACAAAATAGGACAATTCTATGACATGCAAGCATATTACCCAATAATCTACTAGATTATTTACATATTAATCACATATCATAAAACTCAAGATATTAAATTATCTTCTAATCTAACCACTAAAAAACAAAGGAGATTAGAAAATAATGAATCTCATTTATAACATTCTTCTTCTCATTTCTATCACTATAAGAAAACCATTAGATCTTCTAAGAAAACCGAAGAAGAACATTACCTTATCTTACCATCTTTGGATCCTCACAACATCTCTATGGTTTCTCCTTCCATTGAAAAGGAAATCTAAGCTTTTGATTGTTAGCCATATTATTATTGCTCAATGGAAAAGTGGAAAAACCAAAAATACAACTCTATGCAAAAATACAATGGACAAGATAATTGATTAAATAAATATTACAACTCAATTGCTCAAAATACAAGTAAATAAAAGGATGTAGAAGAAGAAGATTACAAACTCAATACTATAACAATACAAGTAAATAAGAAGAACAAGAGGAACAAAAGAATGAAAAACACAAACAAACTCTCACACAACCAAAGTGTAGAGTAGTGGGGATCACCAACTTGAACAAGGTTCAAGACCTTTGTCCAAAAGCTTATTTCCCCCTATTCTCTAAGCACTAAGGGATCTCTCTAGGAAATAGCTCTCTGGAATTATCAAGCCTTTTGGTGTATTTTTCAGCCAAGTGCTTTGTGGATGAAAAATGGTGTGTCTTACAAGTGAGCATTAGGCTCCTATTTATAGAGTTTAGAGACACCCTTTGAATTTCAAATTCCACCAACCCCATGGTTGTTACCAATGATTAATTGGGTGTTTTATGGAATTAAAATAGAGATTTGGGAGTTACTTGGCTGTTGGAATCGTTCAAAATTGGATAAAAACCGAAATTATATGAAGCTGTCAGCCATTAGGGCCGCGGCGCTTGTTCTAGGCGCCGCGGCGCTCAGTCAAGTTCAGCCACTAGGGCCGTGGCGCTTGTTCCAGGTGCCGCGGCGCTCAGTTAATTTCAGCAACAAATTTTTTCAGATTTTTCCAAAACGTTCCAATTTATTCCCACTTGATTTTGTAACTTCTATACACAATATGGGAGTTAAAATCATATCTCTATCAGCCATTTCTCATATGGCTTTATGAAATCCAATCTCAAATGTGTAACATATAATATACACATTATTGGGTAATATTTGGGAGTTACAAATTTGTAACTGATTTTGTAACTCCAAAATATGTCACATTTGGACACACACATGTGTCCAATTTTGTGACTCTCAATAATATGTTACAAGGTGTGACAAATCACATTTGTGTGACAAATCACAATTTGTCACATTATTTAATCTAATATTATATTATATGAAATAATATAACATTCCCCCACTAGATCAAATAATCACTTTTTGTAACACTTATTTAATCAATCAAACATTATATTAAAATATAATAGATTCCGCTCCCTAGCCACGTGACAAAGAGTCACCTAGGCCTTTGGCCCTGGCTCTCAGTAACTAGTCCTAGACTAGTCAAGCGCTTATAATTTTCATCAACCTTAGGGTCGGTCCAGCATTAATGCTCCTAGAGTCATTCAACGCTGATATCGATTACATCTAATCTTTTATCGGATCTGCGTTCACAACGTTTATGCCATTTCTGACTCTCAAGTCAGTAATACGCGACCAGTGCCGATTCCAAATAGTTAGTCCCATACACAGATAAGCAAGATTTGCTAAATATTTAATATGCAATCAATGTCCACATTTAATAACCAACATGCCTCAACAACAATCATGCATGTCATATACACAGGGTGCAGTTTTCTTATGTTTGGTTCGAGCGAGAATGAATGAAGGAACGACCCTTGACAACGATCTGACTTGAAGTCCTTTAGCAGTTACCTAATCATAACCAATTATAACCTCCATTAATGAAAATCAACAATAATAGGATCTTAACTTAAATCCCAATCTCGGGACCTCGAAACGTACCCACACGGTGAGTAGATTCGTTCCCGGGCCTTAAGGATTGAAACCCGGAGCCAAAAACCCTTAAAAACACTCAAAACGGGATTCTGAAGGAACAGAGTAGCACCCCAGCACTACTCACTAGCGCCCCAGTGCTCATCTCAGAACCAAAATGCCCAAAACCAAACCATGGGTAGCGCTGTAGCGCTACACCCAGCCTAATTTTCCCCTGAATCTTCTCCCTTCGACTCCTCCATTTCCAACTTGATTCCAATGCTTATAAACCTCAAATTAAGTGCCAAATGAACCCAAAAACCATCCTCACATGTCCTAGGCATCATAACCCAAAGAACCTTAGCCAAAAACTCCAAGCAAAACCAATCAACCAACCTAGAAATCTCAACTGAAAACCAAGACAAAAACAGAGCAAACCAGAGATTTAATGGCTACAATCTTACCTCAAGCTTAGATTATAATGCTCTTCAATGGTGGAACACACTCCCAAGCTCTCAAGACTTATTTCCCAAGCTTGATTCATCAACTTAAGCTCAAAAATCCAAAGAGAAAATGAAGAGAAATGATGCACGACAGCTAACTTTGATACTTTGTTTTCCCCCTTCCTTTTATAGCCTTCAATGGCTTAAATCTATCCTAGGGGTGAAAAGACCAAAAAACCCTTAGGTCAAATATAGGTTTCTAAAGACTACCAAGGGAAAAATTGACCTTTTTCACCTATTTCGTTAATCATAATTAACACTCTCCAATTCCCATTATTCTCAAAATACTCAAACACCAATAATTCATATCCCGTTACCCTTTAATTCCCGACAACACTCTAATCATTAAAATCACCTCGAGACTCACCCCGAGCCCCGAACTTAATCCCGTTATGACTAATCTGCTAACTTAAATTCAAAGATTGTCTCATGCCAAATAGCTCGAACAAATCCACATTATAATGTGGCCTCAACAATTAATCACAACATGCACAAAAATATACAAATATGCTCTCAACGGGCCAAATTACCAAAACACCCCTGTAATGAAATGTGGACCTACATGCATGCATTTAGCATCATATTATAATATAATTCACATAAACATGAATATAATCATTTAATGGCATAATTAAACAATTATGGCCCTCCCGACCTACATTAGCAAAGTAGATAAGATCGGATGTATTTGTTACATCGGACTGGACCGATATTGACAGTTGATAAGATAAGTAAACATACCGTTATTATCTATTCTAGTCATATCATATAGTTGACCATAGGTCAATTCAATCTCAATTCTGAGTGGTTAGTATTCTAACTGATTGTATTATTTGAGTTCTTTGACTTGTTCGTTACCAGCTTACCCTACGGACTAGCCCATACTTACATCTTGGGAACTCGGTAGTATAATTGAGTGGGAATGTTAATCATAGATATGATCATCTATAGCTTCTGATGAAGAAGTGAAACGATGTTTTCTTTTTAGTTTGGTTCAAGGTGTTAAATGATAGAGATCTCATTTCAGTAATTAAATTAGTTTACTGAAATATCATTTACAAGGAACTAAGTGTTTTAAGGATAAAATACAATGAGGGGTAAAACAGTATTTTAGTCCTATCTCATTGTAGACCGTCTATAGAGGATTGAGTGACAATTATGGTTGTAACAATGGATAATTAATAGCGTATCTACATTTGCTATAGAGCGTTTTATGAATTCAAGAGTGCAATTCCAAGTCTATAGTGGAGTCACGAGGAATTAATAAGTTAGTAAATTTATTTGTTAGATTTATGATAACTTATTAGAGCTTGATTTCATAGGCCCATGGTCCCCATTGTACCTTGGATAAAATCATCTAGATAGTCTCAATTAATTGATTTAATCATCAATTAGAATTATCAAAGTTGACCAGGTCAATTTTGGATAGTTTCACAGAGTTGTGTAATTTTGAGATGAAAAGAGAAATTATGGCAGATTTATTAATTAAGATAAATTTGTATCTAAATTAATAAATAAGTTTAAATCAAGGTTCAAATTATAAATAATTAATTTGATAAAAGATTTAAATTATTATTTAATTAATTAAATCAATAGAAAATAATACAGGCCTTGATTTTAAGTCCAATGGGCTTATAATCAAATGGGAATTTCACGGGCCTATAGCCCATGATAATTTCGACCTAGGGCTTCAAAATAGCTATTGTTTTATTGATTTTTTAATTAAATTAAATGGCCTAATTGAGGCTATAAAAGGAGTGCTTATAGAGAAGTCAAAACAATAAGTTTGATAAGTCACAAGTCAGATTTTCTGATAGTTTTAGATTCTCTCTAAACACAAGTCATTTTCTAAGCCACTTTGTTATTTTCTCTTCTTCTCTCTATATCTATCTCATGTGTTGAGAATTTCCCACACTAGTCTAGGTGGTTCAAAGGATACATTGGAAGATTGTGAAGAAAATAAAAGATCGGTTCAGTTTCTTGATAATGCTCTGCGACAGAGAGGATACAAGAGTTAGAGAAACTGAAGGAAGGACTCTTTAATTTCGCTGCGTATACTGTAAGTATTCTATTCTTTGTTTCTCTTTAATTCAATTTTAGAAACATGTTTTAAGCTATCTTGTATTAATTTGTTTAATATTAGATATACATGAAAATAAATAAAGATCCTGTATAAGCTAATCCAACAATATCTCCGAAGAGCTGAAACATGAAACACGTTATGCACGGCTAACAACGCCGGTGGCAAGACCAACCTGTAAACCACTTGACCAACCCTCTTCAGGATCTCAAATGGACATACAAATCTAGTGCTCATCTTACCCTTCTTCCCAAACCTTCTCACCCCTTTCCATGGCGAGACTCTAAGGAAGACATAGTCTCCCACTTGGAACTCTATGTTCCTGCGCTTGGGATCTGCATAACTTTTCTGCCTACTCTAAGAAGCGAGCATCTGAGCTCTAATCTTCTCAATGGCCTCACTGGTCCTCTGAACTGCCTCAGGACCGAAGTATCTCCTTTCACCTGTATCATCCCAATGAATGGGAGATATGCAATTCCTACCATACAACATCTCATAAGGTGCAACTCCAATGGTTGACTGATAACTGTTGTTGTAGGAAAACTCTATCAAAGGTAGATACTTACTCCAAGATCCAGCAAAGTCCAGCATACATGCCCGTAGCATGTCTTCCAATATCTGGATCGTCCTCTGAGATTTCCCATCTGTCCGAGAATGATAAGTAGTATTGAACTTCAACAGTGTTCCCATGGCCTTCTGTAAACTCCCCCAGCACTTGGAAGTAAAAGTGGGGTCACGACCTGACACGATCGACCTCGGCGCTCCATGAAGGCGCACGATCTCTCTCACATAGAGATCTGCATATTGATCAACTGTATATGTAGTCCTCACTGGCAAGAAGTGAGCTGACTTGGTGTAGCGATCCATTATCACTCAAATAGAATCATGCTGACCAACAGTCCTGGGTAACCCCACCACGAAATCCATCGTGATGTCTCCCATTTCCACTCTGGGATATCCAGAGGCTGCAATAACCCTGGCGGCCTCTGATGCTTAGCCTTGACCTGTTGACATGTCAAGCACTTAGCCACATATTCCACTACATCCCTCTTCATCCCCGGCCACCAATACAACGATCTCACATCCTAATACATATTCGTGGTGCTTGGATGCAAATAGTAAGGTGTAGTATAAGATTCATCCAAAATCTCTCACCTCATAGTAGTGTCTAACGAAACACATATCCGCCCCTTATACCGCAGCAAGCCTAAATCATACATTGTATAATCTCTGGATGCTCCAGCCGAAACATCCTCTCTTATCTTGATCAGTTGGGGATCACTCAACTGACCCTCCGTGATTCTCTCCAACAGTGTAGATTGTAGCGTAATATTGGCCAATTGGCCCACCAGCAACTCTATAGCAACTCTGGTCTTTTCATCAGCTAACTCTCTGGCTATCAGCCTTGCATCATAAATCTGCCCCGGACCCTTTCGGCTTAAAGAATTAGCTACCACCTTTTCCCGGATGATATAGAATCTCACAATCATAATCTTTTACTAAATCCAGCCAACGCCTTTGTCTCATATTCAGATCTTTCTAGATGAAGAAGTATTTCAGCCTCTTGTGGTCTGTGTAGATCTCACACTTCTCTCCATAAAGATAATGCCTCCATATATTTAGAGAAAAGACCACAGCCACCAACTCTAAATCATGAGTGAGATATCTCTTTTCATACTCCTTCAACTGATGAGCGGCATAAGTAATTACCTTCTCTGAATGCATCAGAACACAACCAAAAACCTGATGAGAAGCATCGCAATAAATCACAAACTTCTCCTGATCTGTTGGAAGACTCAGAATCGGAGCTGTAATCAATCTCTGCTTCAGTTCCTAGAAGCTGTTCTCACATTTATCTGACCACATAAATTTTTGACTCTTGCGTGTCAGCTCAGTTAATGCAGTAGCAATCTTTGAGAACCCTTCCACGAAGCGCCTATAATAACCTGTCAATCCAAGGAAACTTCTAACCTCAGAAGCATTCTTTGGCCTTGGCCAATCTCTGACTGCCTCAATCTTCGCTGGATCTACCTTAATCCCCTCCTTACTGACAATGTGCCCAAGAAAGGATACCTGAGATAACCATAATTCACATTTCTTGAATTTTGCAAACAATTTGTGTTCCCCCAGTCTCTATAGAACCAACCTTAGATGCTATTCATGCTCTAACTCTGACTGGGAATAAACCTGGATATCATCGATGAAGATGATCACAAACTGGTCTAGGTAATCCTTGAACACTCTGTTCATCATATCCATAAAAGCAGCAGGGGCATTAGTCAATCCAAAAGACATGACTAAAACCTCATAATGTCCATACTTGGTATGAAAATTAGTCTTCGATATATCTCCCTCCTTGACCCTCAACTGATGATAACCAGAACGAAGGTTGATCTTTGAGAATATTGTCTTTCCTTGCAACTGATCAAACAGATCATTTATCCTTGGCAAAGGATACTTGTTCTTGATTGTTAGCTTATTCAGTTCTCTGTAATCAATGCACATCCTCAGAGAACCATCCTTTTTCTTCACAAACAGAACTGGCGCACCCCAAGTTGAGAAATTAGGTTTGATAAAACCCAAATCTACCAACTCTTGCAATTGTACCTTTAATTCTTTCAACTTAGCTGGGGCCATTCTGTAAGGTGCTCTAGACACTGGCTCCATCCCTGGTGCCAGTTCTATCACGAACTAAATCTCTCTGTGTGGTGGCAACCCTGGAAAATCTTATGGAAACACATCTAGGAATTAACAAACAAGTCTGGTCTCTTCTGTTCTCACTAGCACGACCTGAGTGGTGTCAACCACACTGGCGAAGAATCCAATGCAACCTTCTTGCAATAGATCCCTAGCCCTCAATATAGAAATCATAGGTATGCGAGGTCCATGCACAGTACCAACAAACACAAAAGGATCCTCACCTTCAGGCTCAAAGGTGACCATCTTCCTTCTGCAATCAATGGTTGCCCCATACTTCACTAACCAATCCATACCCAATATCATGTCGAAGTTAGTCATAACCAACTCTATCAAATCCACTGACAACTCTCTGCCCTCCACTGTCACTGGCAAAGATCTGACCCATCTCCTGGATACCACTAATTCCCCAATGGGTAATAAGGTTCCAAAACCCACAGCATAAAAGTCACAGGGTCTACACAATCTATCAATAATTCTACTAGCAACAAAAGAATGTGTAGCTCCAGAATCAATCAAAACATTATAAGGGATTCCAGCACTAAGAAGCTGACCTATAACTATTGAGGGAGAAACCTCAGCTTCTGCTTGTGTCAATGCAAACACTCGAGCTGGGGCCGAGCTGTCCGCTTTCCTGGGTTCTTCTCTTCTTGCTTTAGGGCAATCCTTCTTAAGATGACCTACTGCTCCACACGAAAAGCAGCCCCTTGCCCTACACTCTCCCAAATGACGCCTCTTGCATCTAAGGCATTTATGATAATACTTCCAGGCTTCATTACCACCTAGACGACCCATTAAGATACCACGGGGTCGTCTATCAGGACCCGGAACTGGGAAGGTGTCAGAAACCTTCATATTCTGATTACTGGGGCCTACACCCCTACTAGAACCCACAAATGGAGGACCTGTCCTCCTGAACTCCTTTCTGGCTAGTCTCGATAGATCTTGTTCTCCGCACTCTCAGCTGTGAATTCCTTCTCAACCACCTGTGCATAGGTAGTAACCCCAGCCACAGTGGTAATACGAACATCATGGGCTAATCTGGGTTATAGCCCTTGGAGAAATCTCTCCCTCCTGGTCCCATCAGTGGGCACCAGCTCCATGGGAAACTTTTCCAATTGATCAAACTTCAAGGCATACTTAGTCACTGACAAACCTCCCTGAAGTAGCCTGATGAACTCCTCAGCCTTTGTCGCCCTGATAGCATCATTATAATATTTCTCATTAAACAAAGTTTGAAACTCTTCCCAACTCAGGGCATTAACATTTTGGTCTGGGTAATAACCTTTCACCAAATTCGGGCATCTCCCGAAACATATAAGTGGCACAAGCCACCCTCTCATTACCAGTTACCCTCATGAAGTCCAGGATGGTGGTAATCATACTCATCCATTACTTTGCCTTGGCAGGATGTGCACTGCCTTAAAAAATGGAGGTTGCTGCTTCCTGAACATTTCATAGAGAGGCTCCCATTTATTACCAACCTCAGGCAGTTGCTGGCACAGACACAGGAGGTGCCTTTGATACACTGGCCACTGTAGGACCTTGCTGTTGTCTCAGGAGGCAGAGTTCTTCTCCCTGTCTCAACACTGTAGCCGCAGATCGTTAAACAACTGCTGCCAGTTTGCAAGAGTTGGCTATGGAATCTGTCCCTGGTCATTCTCTTGACCCTGATTATTATTATTATCTTGGCCTTGATCACTCTGGCCAGCTGATGTATCTGTCTGTCCTAGATTCATTCTTATCACTTATACCTTGCTGAAACAGTAGTCAATATGGCCAGTCAGGTAGTAATAACTAAACCTCTTGTTGCCTTATGGTCCAAGAACAAGCTTGTCTTCAGTGGTGAGTGTACATGCCTAGCCATTCTACAGGAACCCTAACCTTAGCATGCTTTGATACCATATTGTAACTCCCTGGTTACTTCAGGACAGTTACTGTGAACGTTGAACCATGAATTTAACTCGCTACCCGAGTTCTTTGGTTAAAAACGTGCTTCTAGGAGTTATTAATAGGGTAAGGTGAAAAACCAATCAAAAGGAAAGGATATATTTTATTTAAAACATAAAAATGTTCATGGGCCCATCAAAACATTTACAAGTTATTTACAACTCAAAATGGAAGCTACAGTTAAATTTACAACCCGCCGACCAAAGCGAAAAAAATAGGGTAAACCCCCTAGTTCCCCTGAGAACTCCTTGGCCGTGGTGGTCAAGCGGCCGCATATGTACACAGCACCACCTAAGCTCTCGACTCAAGGCTGGGTGAGCTTTTCTTTCCCTTTACCTGCACCACATAGCACCCATGAGCCAAAGCCCAGCAAGAAAACAGAATAACGCATGAATATAATATCAACAATGATCATAATAATCATTTAGGAATTTCAGTCCAAAATAGAGGAGTGACAGTTGGAAAAGTCACTAAAGTGGGTTCTGTCCCCATTAGCCATGTGACGATAGGGTCACCTGGCTTTACAAATAAGTGATCCTTTCACTAGTTTATCAAGATAGGTGCTCGATGAACTAGTCACCAATATAACCTACCAGATGACCATAGAGTCACAACCATGGGATTCCGCTCCCTAGCCACGTGACAAAGAGTCACCTAGGCCTTTGGCCCTGGCTCTCACTAACTAGTCCTAGACTAGTCAGGCGCTTATAATTTTCATCGACCTTAGGGTCGGTCCAGCATTAATGCTCCTAGAGTCATTCAACGCTGATATCGGTTAGATCTAATCTTTTATCAGATCTACGTTCACAACGTTTATGCCGTTTCTGACTCTCAAGTCAGTAATACGCGACCAGTTCCGATTCTGAATAGTCAATGCCATACACAGATAAGAAAGATTTGCTAAATATTTAATATGCAATCAATGTCCACATTTAATAACCAACATGCCTCAACAACAATCACGCATGTCATATACACAGGGTGTCATTTTCTTACCTCTGGTTCGAGCGAGAATGAATAAAGGAACGACCCTTAAGAACGATCTAACTTTAAGTCCTTTAGCAGTTACCTAATCATAACCAATTATAACCTCCATTAATAAAAAAAAAAAAGGATCTTAACCTAAATCCCACTCTCGAGACCTCGAAACATACCCACACGGTGAGTAAATTCGATCCTGGGCCTTAAGGATTGAAACCTCGAGCCAAAAACCCTTAAAAACACTAAAAACAGGATTCTGAAGGAATAGAGTAGCGCCCCAACGCTACTCCCTAGCACCCCAGCACTACTCCCTAGTGCCCAAGCACTACTCACTAGTGCCCCAACACTCATCTCAGAACCAAAACGCCCAAAACCAAACCTTGGGTAGTGCTGTAGCGCCCCCTTGTGGGCGCTGTAGCGCTACACCTAGCCTGATTTGCCCCTGAATCTTCTCCCTTCGACTCCTCCATTTCCAACTTGATTCCAATGCTGTCAAACCTCAAATTAAGTGCCAAAATTAACCCAAAAACCATCCCCACATGTCTTAGGCATCATAACCCCAGGAACCCTAGCCAAAAACTCCAAGCAAAACCAATCAACCAACCTAGAAATCTCAACTGAAAACCAAGACAAAAACAGAGCAAACCAGAGATTTATTTGCTAGAATCTTACCTCAAGCTCATATTAGGATGCTCTTCAATGGTGGAACACACTCCCAAGCTCCCAAGACTTATTTCCCAAGCTTGATTCCTCAACTTAAGCTCAAAAATCCAAAGAGAAAATGAAGAGAAATGATGCACGACAGCTAACTTTGATACTTTGTTTTCCCCTTCCTTCTACAGCCTTCAATGGCTTAAATCTATTCTAGGGGTGAAAAGACCAAAATACCCTTAGGTCAAATATAGGTTTCTAAAGACTACCAAGGGAAAAATTGACCTTTTTCACCTATTTCGTTAATCATAATTAACGCTCTCCAATTCCCATTATTCTGAAAACACTCAAACACCAATAATTCATATCCCATTACCCTTTAATTCCCGAAAACACTCTAATCATTAAAATCACCTCAAGACTCACCCCAAGCCCCGAAATTAATCCTGTTATGACTAAACCGCTAACTTAAATTCAAAAATCGTCTCATGCCGAATAGCTCGAACAAATCCACATTATAATGTGGCCTCAATAATTAATCACAACATGCATCAAAATATACAATTATGCCCTCAAAGGGCCAAATTACCAAAACACCCTTGTAATGAAATGTGGACCTACATGCATGCATTTAACATCATATTGTAATATAATTCACATAAACATGCATATATTCATTTAATGGCATAATTAAACAATTATGGCCCTCTCGGCCTACTAATCCAGCCATTAAACCGCGTTAGGTATTTCGGTGTGGGTGATTGGGGATAGGTACACCAAATCAACCAACTTTTTGCCTGTTAGGACAACTTTTACGGTAGAGTAGTATGCTGAATTATATGTGAAGGAAGTTGTGCGACTTCATGGGGCTTCGAGGTCAATAGTATCTGACAAGGACCCCACCTTCACCTCCATGTTTTGGGAGAGCCTGCAAAAGGATATGGGCACAAAGTTGTGGTTCAGTACCGCTTATCATCCTCAGACGGATGGATAGTCTGAGAGGATGATTCAGATACTGGAGGATATGTTGCAAGCCTGCGTGCTGTATCTTGGGGGATCATGGAGTAAGTATCTCCCCTTGATTGAGTTTTCATACAACAATTGTTATTAAGCGACTATCGGATTGGCTCCCTATGAGATGCTTTATGGGAGGAAGTGTAGATCACCTATCCATTGGGATGAGATGGATGAGAGGAGATATCTGGGTCCTGAGATGGTTCAAAGGACCAATGAAGCAATTGAAAAGATTAGAGATCGAATGCTCGCCTCACAAAGTTGACTGAAGAGTTACATAGACTTGAGACGCAGGGTCGTAGAGTTTCAAGTTGGTGATCACGTGTTTCTCAGAGTTTCTCCCATGATAAGGGTGAAATGATTTGGAGTGAGGGGCAAGCTGAGCCCTAGGTTTGTTGGCCCCTTTGAGATTCTAGAATGGGTTGGAGAGGGAGCCTACAAATTGGCGATGCCTCTAGCTCTATCAGGGGTTCACAATGTGTTTCATGTATCCATGCTCCGGAAGTATGTATCAGATTCTACACACGTGCTAAGTTATGAGAACCTAGAGCTGGATCAAGATTTATCGTAAGAAGAGAAGCAGGTTCAGATTCTAGATCAAAAAGATAAAGTCTTGCGGAGCAAGACCATTGCCTTAGTGAAAGTGTTGTGGAGGAACAACAGGGTGGAAGAGAAGACTTGGAAGCTTGAAACTGATATGTGGGATCAGTATACTGAGTTATTCAGGTAAATTTCGAGGAAGAAATTTCTGTAAGGAGGGGATAGTTGTAGCGTCCCAAATTTGCTAATAGGGCTTAGGGCCTTGATTAGTGTGTCGGGAGGGAAATAATTGATTTAATCATGGTAATTATTATGTGATTAGAAATGCATGCTAAGGTGAATTAAATATGCATGTGGGCCCAATTTGGTTATTAGGGGCATATTTGTAATTTTGGTCATTGAGGGCATAAATGCAATATATTTTTATGTTGTGATTGATCTCATCAGGGTGTGGTGATATATTGTGATGAGCAACCCGAGACAGTCCTAGGGAGCGGTTTAGCTAAATAATCACAACAGGGACAGATACCCGACTCGAGAGGAGCCTAGGGGTATTTTGGGAACATAGTTGATGTTCGAGAGTTACTGGGTAATAAGTAATGATTTAGAAATTGTTTAAGTATGTTGGAGATTAAATGGGGATTTATAGGAATACTCGAGGATTTAGCGGGATGTGGCAATTGACGGAATTGCCCTTGGTGGCATTATAGAATTGAGAATAGACATAGGGACCTTTAGGCCATTAGGCAGCTGAGATAAATTTAGGCAGCTGAGACTCTAGAGTCACTTAGAAGAAACATAAAACTTCAGCTCTTACTATCTCTCTATCTCTTGGTTCTCTCTCCCTCTTTTGGTGCTTGGAGGCTTGAAGAATTTTGAGGATTCTAGACTAAAGAATTGGGGGATTGGACATGCTGAGCTTGGGGACTAGCTCAAGATTGAACATATCTCAGAGGTAATGGCTGAAGCTCAATCTTTTCTGTATAATTTTGTTGAATTCTGTTAGAATTATAGAGCTTGCATGTGAGAGGATTCCAAGATTGGTTTTGGGTATTTTATGAGTGTATAGAATTGTTTATGGGATGGCTAAGATTTTTGGTTGTGTGAATAAGGATTCTAGGCTTAATTTTGAGTTTGGGTGGTGTTTGGACTATGAATGATGGATTTAGGCTCGGGGAAAACATAATAAAAAATGCTAATTTCTAGGTTTCTAAGACTCGCACAGCGACCCTGTTCTACAGGCGTCGCGACCTGTGTGTGCGAAAGGTCCTGGGAGCCCTGAGATTGCGCAGGCTCTACGACGCAGGGCTTAGCGTGCCGCGGCCCATGTCCTTCAGCAGAGAGGGCTTTGCCCTCTGACTTGTTGCCAGCTACGGCCCTAGGGGGCATACAACGACTCAAAATGGAAAGAAAGGGGAAATTGAGGTTTTAAGCTCGGGAACTCGAATGTTAAGGCTTAGGAAGGATTCTACTACCCTGGTTGTAATGACCAAACTAATTCTAAGACTTTGGACCATTAAAACTACTATACATAGACACTATTCTTAAGAATACATACAAAACATTCATAACTTTATTAAAGACGCTAAAGTAAAAGTTGAAATACATAAATTCGGGGTATGGGATCCCATTGTTTGAAAAATAAACCATAACTTTAACTTAATTAATATTGTTTACAAAACCAAGTGCGGAAAGTACATAGAAACATAATTAAAAAGACTAAAATAACATCGTCCTTGAATCATTCACGCAGTCCACCGAATCCATTCTTTCTCAATACACAACCCTAAGCTGCCAAGAATTCTTCCGCCACCATAACTATTTTCCTGTATACATAAAAATAAAGGAATTAGCCCAATGCCCAGCAAGGAAAACTACTAATAACATAAAACATACACATAAACTATATCATAAACATATACTATAAACATATGTCATATACTACTACAATGGCCATTATACTACTTGGGGCTTGTAAAGTAAACAAGTCATATGCTCAATAGATTGGTGAGGCTTGCTAGCCAAGTAAGTCATATGCCCATAATTTATTGGGGCTTGTTAGCTATACAAGTCATATGCCCAAGGTCTATTAAACATACTATACATAATGTAACATAAGATAACAAAACATAAGATGACATAACATAATATATCATAACATAAGATAGCATAACATATCATAAAAATATATAAAATTCTATCCTATTTTCCTTACCAATACTGGGATTTGAGAACAAGGACGGGATTTGGAACACTCCTAAAACCAATAATAATAAGAAGGTGAGTATTTCTAAAAGAAAGAGATGATCAAGAAATGAACTAAACCACCAAGATAAAACTTACCGAAAAGAAACCTTAAGTTCAAAGAACATAAATACCTAACCAAGAATGGAAACAATGAGTTAGGATTTGAGTGACGAAAACTAAGAGAAATTAAAGAAATATACAGAAATGAACTTAAGATTAGGAATACCTTTTGATGTACTAGAACCGAACTACACCCTGATATTGAAAAACACACTATTATCTTACTTCCCAAGTGTTTATAATGCTTATAACCCAACCCAAGTGTTTAACACTCTATAGTAAGCCTAGCAGCTTAAGGCTCTGAACACAACTTGAAGAATGAGAGAAATGGCTGGGTACTAGGTCCTATTTATAGAGTTCAAGGTGTGAAAAGATCTTCTTAGCTTGAATAAAAATAATGAATATTAATTGAAAAATATTTGAATATTCATTCAACAGAGGCTTAAGACTCGGTCAAAACATTCAAAGGCTAGTCAAGAGGTTAAGTGTTGAATTGAGCTCGGTTTCGAAAACATTTGAAAATATAACCCTAGAGCCAATATATCGCCCATTGTAGGCGATATATCGCCTGGGCTTATATCCCAGGGGTTTGTTGATGTGTTTGTGCGAAGTTCACGTGTTTTTTGTATTCCTCGTGTGGCGATATATCAGCTGCTAGGCTGCAATATATCGGCATACGTGAATATTTTAAACACATAATTGCACATTATCAGCTTAATTTGAAATGATAAAACAGGTTTGACTGAGTAATATGAGATTCTAGTAGGTTCTGGAAAGGTCCAAAGCTTTTAGAAACCTCTATTTTTTAATTATCCACTAAAAAAATGCTTAATTCCTCAAATAAACAAGATTGTGACAAATGTCATGCTCTTAATGGTCTTAGAAGGTTCTATAGTTTTCTAGAACTTTCTTTTATTTAAACTATAGTTAAATCCTTAAATAAACCTGCACACGACAAGTGTCACGTTCTTATTAATCCTATCTAAACTTTATAGTATAATAAATGACATCTTTATAATCGGCTATATTAATCAAACCTTATGTTATAATTAATATTCTTATACTATAGTTTAAACTTATAAAATCTATAAGTGTTGCTACGAGTGTTCAACTAAGTCCCGTCTTTAACCAAAATCCACAATAATAAACATACTATAGCTACTACTAACTATCTAGCTAGCTAAGTAAAGTTCTGGGACTCTACAATTCTCCCCTACTACAAATAATTTCGTCCCCAAAATTTACTTACCAAACCAATTCGGATACTAAGCTTGCATGTCCTCCTCCAACTCCCACGTTGCCTCCCGTTCAGAACTATTACTCCATAGGACTTTGACTATCGGAATACTTTTGGACCATAATTGCTTCATCCCTCTATCTAGGATGCTAACCAGTCGTTCCTCGTAACTCAAGTCTTTCTGGAGTGCTGTTGTATCGTACTTGAGGATGTGAGATGGGTCTGACACATACTTTCGTAGCATCGAGATGTGGAACACATTGTGACTATCTGCTAGAGCTGGCGAAAGGGCTAATCTATATGCAACTACTCCCACTTTGTCCAATATCTCAAAAGGACCTATAAATCGGGGACTAAGCTTGCCTTTCTTTCCAAACCGCTTTACTCCTTTCATAGGAGATATTTTTAGGAAGACTTGATCTCCAACCTTGAATTCCACATCACGCCGCTTGTCATACGCATAACTTTTCTGACGGCTTTGAACAGCGAGTATGCGCTTCCTAATTAGCGCTACTGCTTCCTGAGCTTTTCTGACAACTTCAGGACCAAGAAGTTTCCTTTCTCCTACCTCGTCCCAATGTAACAGCGATCGACACCGTATTCCATAAAGTAACCCATAAGGCGCCATCCCGATCATTGAATGGTAGCTATTGTTGTTGGAGAATTCTATTAGCGGCAAATACTTACTCCATGATCCTCTGAAATCAAGTACACAAGCGCGCAACATATCTTCTAAAATCTCTATGATACGCTCGGACTGACCATCTGTCTGAGGATGAAATGTTGTACCAAGACTTAACTTAGTACCCATGGATTGCTGTAAGCTTCCCCAAAATCTCGATGTAAACATCGATCCTCTATCGGATACTATTGTCTTAGGGATTCCATGCAACAGTACTATTTCTTGGACATAAATGTCTGCTGTGTATGAAGTCTTAATAGGCAGGAAATAAGCTGACTTGGTTAGTCTATCTACTACTACCCAAGCTGAATCATGCTGCTTACTTGTTCGTGGTAAACCTGTCACAAAATCCATGGCTATATCATCCCATTTCCATTCTGGTATGGTAAGTGGTTGCAATAAGCCTGCAGGCTGCTGATGTTTTCCTTTCACTTGCTGGCATACTAAACACTTAGACACAAATTCCGCTATATCCTTATTCATTCCTGGCCACCAATATATTGCCTTGATGTCGTGAGTCATCTTGGTCGACCCTGGGTGAACTAAGTATGGGGTACTGTGCGCTTCTTCTAAAATCGTCATCTTAATACTTTGATCATTTGGCACGTATACCCAATCCTTATATCTCAATAACCCTTGACCTGATATTGAGAAATCAATGGCCTTCCCTTCTCTTATTGCATCCATTTGTGCTACTAATGTGTCATCATGACTTTGCCTGATCCATATATCTTCTAACAGACTTGACTGGATAGACAAGTTAGCCAGCTTACCGATGACTACTTCTATTCCGGCACTAATCCGCTCCTGCTGTAACGACTTTCTATTCCAGCTAGTGCTACTAGACTTCCATAACTCTTCCTACTTAGCGCATCAGCAACTACATTTTCCTTTCCCGGGTGGTATAGGATTTCGCAGTCATAGTCCTTCACTAGTTCTAACCATCTGCGCTGCCTCATGTTGAGGTCCTTCTGAGTGAAGAAATACTTTAAGCTTTTGTGGTCCGTATAAAACTCACACTGTTCTCCGTAAAGATAATAGCGCTAGATTTTCAATGAAAAAATCACCGCTGCCAACTCCATATCATGAGTTGGATAGCGTTGCTCGTACTCCTTCATCTGCCTTGAGGCGTAGGCTATCACCTTGTCATTCTGCATCAGCACGCAACCCAACCCTTGCTTCAACGCATCACAGTAGACTACAAACTTGTCATTGGGTGTCAGTACATAGAGTACTAGTGCTGAGCACAACTTATCATTTAGCAACTGGAAGCTCTCTCCACACTTATCAGTTCAGTTGAACCTCTGCTGCTTCCGGGTCAGGTTGGTGAGCAGAGTGGCTATCTTAGAAAAGCCTTCTACAAACCTCTGATAATATCCTGCTAATCCCAGAAAAGCTCCTTACCTCTGACGCGTTCTTTGGTCTTGGTCAATCCTTTACAGGCTCTACCTTAGATGGGTCTACTGCAACTCCGTCCTGGGATACAATGTGCCTAAGGAATGCTACTTGCGAAAGACAAAAGTCGCATTTCTTGAACTTGGCATAAAGTTGATACTCCTTTAGTCGTAATAAGATCAACCTCAAATGTTCCTCGTGCTCGACTTCATCCTTTGAGTATACTAAGATGTCGTTGATGAACACTTTGACGAATTTATCCAAAAGTCCATAATGCCCATAACAAGTTCTAAAAGCTATCTTGGGAATATCCTCTTCCCGCACCTTGAGTTAATGATACCCGGACCGTAGATCAATCTTTGAGAACACGCTCGCGCCTCGGAGTTGATCAAATAAGTCATCAATCCGGGGTAGTGAGTACTTATTCTTAATCGTCACCTTATTCAGCTTACGGTAATCTATGCACATCCGCATGCTTCTGTCCTTTTTCTTCATGAATAAAACCGATGCTCCCCATGGAAAATGGCTTGGTTTATTGAAACTTAGGACAAAGGTAAGAAAACTGTTGTACCTGTAGAGCAAGGCATGGCCCTATTTTTTGTATTTTAGGGCGTGGGTCTATTGTTTATGTTTAATATATGTATGAATATTTGTGTATGTTATGATCTGTTACGTATATTTATGAATGAACGGTGAAGGAAAAAAATGGCATGAAGCCGGGTACGACAAGGGGCCGGGATCGAAGTTGAGCTAGCTGAGTGCAGGCCGTTAGGGTGAGACCTTACAAGGGTGCTCTATCTATTCTCTTGGTGAAGACTGCGAACCCAGGGCCTGGTAAAGCACCTAGGTCGGCATGGGCCGCTATGTGTTTAGTTTGTTGACTGTTTTGTTGTATACTGTTGGATTGATCTGTGATGTACTATATGTTGAGTGTTCTTGATGGGCTTCGCCTCACAGGTGCTCTATGGTGCAGGTAAGGGCAAAGGAAAGGTCAACCAACTATGAGTACGGAGAGTGTCGAGCAACGAGTACATGTTCGGCCTACCTGGCTGCCACGACCAGGGTTAATTTGGGAAAATTTTTGTGATGAATGCTTTTGTCGCTTAGGTCGACCGTAATTATATTTTTTTTGTTGTAACGCATTTTCTAAATAGTGTTTTGGAATCCCAAGTGTATAACATTTTATGATTCCAATGAGTTCCCCAAATCTCTTTAATTAATGTCCTTAAATGAGTTTTATTTTAACTTAGTGACACTTTTAAACTAAAATCTTGATTAGCGAGCTAATGGCACATTTAAAACTCACATAGTAATGACTCTAAGGAAGTTGGGCATTACAAAAGCTGACCCTGTGGTAGAAAAAGATTGGTTGAAGTTAGTAGAAGCTATATTTGACTACATGGAGTTGAATGATCATCAAAGGGTTTCATGTGTAGCTCACCTACTCAAGTTGGATGCAAGAATATGGTGGGATGTGGTGAAGCAGACGTGTGACTTGAACACTATGAATTGGTCAAACTTTGTTCAAGCATTTGACAAGAAGTACTACAGTGTTTCTGTATTGGCAACCAGAGTGGACGAGTTCGTGACTTTGGTTCAAGGGAACCTATCCATTACCGACTACGCATAGAAGTTTGATAGGTTGGCTAGGTTTGCACATCAGATAGTACAAATTGAAGCCATGCGTGTACAAAGGTTTATGAGGGGAGTTAAGCCAATGATTGCTAGAGATGTCAACATGACCAGTGCTGAGGTGGTTAGTTATGCTGAGGTTTTGGATAAGGCCCTTGAAGTAGAGTTGTAACAACCCAAAAATGCTAATGAGGTTTAGTGCCTTGATTAGCGTGTCAGGAGGGCATAATTGGATATGTGTGTGAATAATTGATTAAATGTGTGATTATGTTGCATGCATGATATATATGATGATATAAATATATTTATGTGCATGTTTATAAGTATTAGATATGCATGTGGGCCCGTTATTATTTATAAGAGCATATCTATAATTTTGGCCCGTTAAGGGCATAAATGTGATTATATGTGTTAAATAATTGAGGCCACATTATTATGTGGATACATTTGCGGTATAAAACTCGAGGCGATTCTAGTGAGCATATTAACGGAATAGGCACAGCGGGGTTTAATAACTGGCTCGGGGTGAGCCTATGGGTATTTTGGGAAACTTAACATATATTTGAGATTCATCGAGTAATGGGTAAGTATTTGGTAATTAGTTGGACATGACGAGATTAGTTGGGAATTGGTAGGAATATTCGAGGACTTAGCGGGATGTGGCATATGAAAAAATTGCCCTTGGTGGCACTTGAGGATTTAGATTGACTTAAGGGGTAATTTGGACATTTCGCTAAGGGATATACTTGGTTTTTGGGTGCTGAGACTTTAGGAAGAAATCAGAAGGAAGGAAACCACAGGAACTCTCAGCTCACCTTTTCTCCCATTCGGTTCTCTCTCCCACTCTAGAACCTAAGAGAATTTTGAAGATTTGAAGGAGAAAACTCAAGGAATTGGAGCTTGGGAAATCTGAAGAATTAAGGCTAGGATAGACAAGGAACAGCTGAAGGAATTCAAGCCACTAATAGGGGTAAGGTTTTAAGTCTTAACTTGCTGAATTCTGCTGGATGGTTATTAGAACTTAGAGCTTGCATGAAAATGGATTCCAAGACTGGTTTTGGGTGTTTGATGAGTGTAAGGAATTGTTTATAGGTTGGTTATGATGTTTAGGCTATAAGGATAAGAACTCTGGACTGAAATATGAGTTTGGATGATGATTGGGGTATGAATTTGGGGTTTAGGCTCGAGGAAAAACGCAGGAAAAAGGGTGATTTTTTGGGTTTGGGGGCTCAAGTGACGACCCTATTCTTCAGGTGTCGTGGCCCGTGTGCTTGAAGAGGCTAGAAGGCCTCTGTTTTGCCTAGGTGCCTTGTAGCCCCAGGGTCGTAGGGCGTGACCTGTGACCTCCAGCAGGGAGGGCCTTGCCCTCTGGCTAAGAGGCAGGCCACGACCCTAAAGGGAATGTCATAGCCCTAAGTGGAAAGGGACGGTAAACTTAGGTTTTAGGCTCATGGCGGCTCGGGGAATTTAACCTAAGCACTCGGGACGAGTTCTACTACCCAGTTTAGTAGAATTCGAGGTCCCGAAGGATAGTATTTGTTTCCAAAACATTTAATTGGATTAGACTTTGAAAGTCATCCATTATTGCTTGGGACTAGGGTTACTGTCAAGGCTCAGGACTTAGGATCGTGCTCGGGATCGCTCTTTATCCATTGCTCGAGACTCGAGGTAAGAAAACTGCTCCCATGTGGTTGTGAACGGGACTGAAATTCCATGTAATTGAACGTATGTGTGTTTTGTAACTTATATGACTGTTATGTGTAATGTAAAAGTACGGCCTAAGGGAGCTGGGGCTGATGATAAATATACTGAATGTAGCTCGGCCTAAGCGAGCCGAGATTAGCTAAATAACCAGAGGGCTCAGCCTAAGGGTGCCAACACCTAAATGTTTGTATTACATATTGGGTTATATGCTTGAAAGTACATGTTTATCGTCGTCTAGTTTAATACTTGTATTCTGTTGCTATTGAACTGATTGATCTGAGGTTTGCTATGTATGCTCTATTACTACCTATGTTTGTTGAATTTAGTTTTCTTGCTGGGCCTTGGCTCATGGGTGCTACTTGGTGTAGGTAAAGGCAAATGAAAACTGGACCAAACATGATTTGGAGAGCTCTGGGGGCGGAGTGTACATCGACAGCTGCTCGACGCCACGACTGAGGGAATTACAAGAACTAGAGCTCTAAACTGTATTTTGCAATTTAGATTAGCTACAGCTCTATTAACTTTTGAGAGTCGTTTTGCCTTGTAAATATTATTTTTGGGATCCCATGTATCAAACTATTATTTTAATGACTTGAGAAACACATTTCGGTTCAAACGACCAGATTAGCAGGTCTTGCACTATTTTAAACACACTGTGTAACGGTCCTGGTTACCCAGGGCGTTATATGAGTACTTGGAGGACAATATATGGAAATATAGTGCTACAAGAAGGGAGGCCAACAAAAACAAGGGCTTCCATGAGGACAATAAGAGGAAGGCCCATGAAGGGCAGACACGTGGCAATGACAAGATGCATAGACCCCAGACCACGAATGACAATAATCAGAACAATCATAAACACCACGACAACTGTAACAGTCACAACAATGATTGTAACTGCAAAAACCATCAAGACAAAAAAGTTGAATGCCCCAGCTGCCCTAAATGCTCTCGACAACATTTGGGAGAATGTCAGGCCTGTTAGGGTTTTATGCCATAATTAAAACTCATTTTCTTTGTAATCTCACTTTGTATCAATAAAAGAATAGAAATCATTTTTTGACTTGATCAATCACTTTGCTCACATGTTTTACTTTATTGATTATTTGTTTAATATAAACTTCTATTAAATCCAAAGCATATAACTAATCATATTTATAGTGACGTAATCATAGTGGAATATAAATATGATTATATGTTCAAAATAAGTTAGTCCTAAGATTAGTCACTGCACAAGATTTACACTGACTTGCCAATCTACGATATGATCTTCTTACACATGCAGTGTTATGTTCTTTCCAGAACATTAGCAAAGTAGATAAGATTGGATGTATTTGTTACATCGGTCAGAACCGATATTGACAGTTGATAGGATAAGTAAACATACCGTTATTATCTATTCTAGTCATATCATATAGTTGACCATAGGTTAATTCAATCTCAATTCTGAGTGGTTAGTATTCTAACTAATTGTATTATTTGAGTTCTTTGGCTTGTTCGTTACCAGCTTACCCTAGGACTAGCCCATACTTAGATCTTGGGAACTCGGTAGTATAATTGAGGGGGAGTGTTAATCATAGATATGAACATCTATAGCTTCTAATGAAGAAGTGAAATGATGGTTTCTTTTTAGTTTGGTTCAAGGTGCTAAATGATAGAGATCTCATTTCCGTAATTAATATTAGTTTAATGAAATATCATTTACAAGGAACTAAGTGTTTTAAGGATAAAATACAATGAAGGGTAAAATGGTATTTTAGTCCCATCTCATTATAGACTGTCTATAAAGGATTGAGTGACAATTATGGTTGTAACAATGGATAATTAGTAACATATTTATATTTTTTATAGAGCGTTCTATGAATTCAAAAGTGCAATTCCGAGTCTTTAGTGGAGTCAAGAGGAATTAATAAGTTAGTAAATATATTTGTTAGATTTATGATACCTTATTAGAGCTTGATTTCATAGGACCATGGTCCCCACTGTACCTTGGATAAAATCATCGAGATAGTCTCAATTAATTGATTTAATTATCAAAGTTGACTAGGTCAATTTTGGATAGTTTCACAGAGTTATACAATTCAGAGAAGAAAAGAGAAATTAGGGTTGATTTATTAATTAAGATAAATTGGTATATAAATTAATAAATAAGTTTAAATCAAGGTTCAAATTATAAATAATTAATTTTGTAAAGGATTTAAATAATTATTTAATTAATTAAATTAATAAAAAATAATACATGCCTTGATTTTAAGTCCAACGAGCTTATAATCAAATGGGAAATTTCACAGGCCTAAAACCCATGATAATTTTGTCCTAGGACTGTTAATTGACTATTATTTTATTGATTTTTTAATTAAATAAATGACCTAATTGATTCTATAAAAGGAATGTTAAGAGAGAGTTGAAAACACAAGTCAAGTCACAAGTGGAAACACAAGTTTCTGAAAGGTTTTAGATTCTCTCTAAACATAAGTCATTTTCTAAGCCTTATTGTTCTTTTCTCTTCTTCTCTCCGTATCTATCTCATGTGTTGAGAATTTCTCACTCTTCTCTAGGTGATTTTAAGGATACTTTGGAAGGCTGTGAAGAAAATTGAAGATCGGTTCAGTTTCTTGGTAATACTCTGCGACAGAAAGGATACAAGGGTTAGAGAAACTGAAGGAATGACTCATTCATTCCGGTGCGTATAATGGAAGTATTCCTCTCATTATTTCTCTTTGAATTAAATTTTAGAAACATGTTCTAGGTTATCTCATATTAATTTATTTAATATTACATCTACATGAAAATAAATAAAGATCTTGTATATGTTTCCCAACAATTGGTATTAGAGCCTTTAGTAATCTTTATTTCATGCACGAACATGTTAAAAATTGAATTATTTGATGTGTTTTAATAATTGGATGGATTTTAATGTTTTTATGAAGCATATTGATTTTATGTGATTATTAGCAATTTTTAGGTTATTTTGTTGTGTTTTCTATGCCATTAATTTTTATGTATGTTTTATTTTGTATAAAACATAGTAAAAATTAATTAGAAAATGGTTTTGTTTTGAAAAATTGGACCACAAATTTTTTCAAAATTTTTTCGTCAAGTTTCCAGTCACGCGCGTGCGCATGCATGCACCACCCTGCAGTCGCGCGCGCACCCGCGCACGTCCCTCGACGCTGTCACCCAGCCTTCGCGCGCGCCTTGCGTGAAGCTCCTGAGTGTGCGTGCGCATGCCCAGCCATCCGCAACCAGGTGAACAGTACCCGATTGTGAAAAATTTATTATTTATAATCAAAGCAAAAAATATCAGATTAGTTTTATCATTTAAAAATATTTTTTAAAATAAGATATGTTTGCTGGTTGAGATTTAAATAATTTGATAGTTTCTACAAAGATTCAAATTCAAATTTAAAAATAGACTAACAACTTAATTTTAAATATTTTAATATATTAAAATATTAAAATTAAGATATAAGATATTTAAGATATTTTCTTTTAAATACTTGATATTTTTATTAAATCTTTATTTGAAAATATAAATATATGTTTATTCTATAGTTTTTAATATTTAAATTATTTGAAATTTGTTAGTTAGATATTTTGATGGATATTTGAATTTTTTTAGCTATTTTAACATATTTTAGGGTTGTTATAACTATTAGTATATATATTTCAAATAGTTAAAAAATTAGCTTATTGTTGTAGCAACACAAGATATTTTTTGAAAAACAGTTAATATATTGATTTCAAAATTTAAAATTGGTTAAATTTTGAAAAATATCATTTTTTTCAACCAATTAATACAATATTTTTTTTAATAAATGAGATTTAAATTAACTTTGGTTAATTGTTGATAAATCCTATTTAAATTAAATTGATATATTTTTTTTTCAAATTAACCTAAACCAAGTTGATTGTTGATAAATGAAATTTAAATTAATTATTATTAATTTTTGATAAATTTCATTTAAATTGACTTATTTTTTGTAAAAATTTAATTAATTCGAATTTTTCGATAAATTATAGAAAATTAATTGTGGTATTTTTGCAAATGAAATAAATTGTGGTGTTTTTGCATAAATTCATAGAACTACTCATATAGTAGCATGATTAGACCTATCCAATTATAAAATGTCTGTTTGCACTATATGTGGTATTTTTGTAATTGGGCTTAGATACATATTGTGGCCCATATGTTTGCTAGATATATGAATTTTTTGCCAAATAAAATATTCATAAAATGATAAGTTTTATTTGGGCTCATTAGAAAATGTAAAGTTTAAATTCCTCTCTTGTGGGTGATTCCACTTATGAAGCCTCATTTGCTTTGCATGACTATAGTGGGCCTAATCAATTAATAACAATTAATAAAAGGAAGGTTTAAATTCCTGTCTTTTGGATCTTGTATGGAAGTATGGGGGCCTTTGTAGTGGGAACGACATACGGGACCCAACCATTCTCTATACAAGCCCAATTGTTAATGCCCATTTACCTGAGTTGGACATAATTGTATAGGTTCATTATATTAGTTAAACCTAAATATTTATTAGCAACGAATTAATTCTAAATTAATTGAATTTGTTTCAATGAGACACTTTAGAATTAATAGGAAATTATAGGACTTTGGTTTTAAAAATTTAATCTTTTCAATTTTTTGGAGAACCATAGTCATTAATTTTTTTGTTTAACAATGTCAATAGCTTAATGGGGCCTCGAGATGCTTTGATTCGTCCCCCTACGGAAGATGTTCATTAATTATTTTGACAAGGTTAGATTTCGAAAGATAGATAATTATAGGTCAAATTCTACTAGACTCACCCCTACGATGACTACTAGGACTAAATCTATAATTATTGAAACCGTGGGTCTAGCTCATAAAATAAGAGATTTTGTTTTCTTATTTTGATCGAATAGTAGGTTGTTAATAATAGTGTCCATTATTAAATAAGTTTACAAATGTATTTAACAAGTTGTATTTTTGACTCTTGCCAACCAGGACAAGGATATCATAGATTAGTTAAACACGTAAAGAAATAAAGATATGATTATTTTGGTATTTTTTCTCATATCTTACATATTTTTTATATATGCTGTGCTATTTCTTGAAATTTGTGTGAATAGGAGTTTTATTGAGAAAATGTGATTGATTTCAATTTTATTGATGATTTGTAGTTTTAAGTATGGCTGTGTCTACTCCCATCCTTTCTCAACTTTCGATGGAGAAACTCACTGGAGAAAAATTCCTTAAATGGAAGCAAAACATCAACATTGTGTTGATTGGTGACAACTCCAAGTGTGTCATGACTGAGAAATCCCCAGAAGTTCCGGCTGAAGGAGTTACCAAGTTAGTGAGAGATAAGTATGAACGTTAGCAGGCGGCTATTAACAAGTTGCGGTACTACATGTTGACTAGTATGGTTGACACTCTCAAGACAAAGATGGAGAATGTCGAGATGGCCTACGCAATCATGGATCAGCTCCAAGACATGTTTGGTGGCAAGTTAGCGCAGACTCATTTTGAGGCCACTCAGGAATATGCCAATGCTCAGATTGAACTTTCTCAACATGTCTGCGATCATCTGATCAAAATGACAAACTACTTTCAAGAAGTTGAACTGCATCGAGCAACAATAGATGAGGAAACTCAAGTTGGCTTAATCCTCAATAGTCTCTCTCCAGCTTTCCTCCGTTCACCACCAACTATGTGTTGAATAAACTCAACTATGGTCTGACGCAGCTCATGAACGAGCTTCAGACTTTTGAGTCTATCATGGGTGGACCGAGTAAGGGAGGAGAAAAGAAGACAACTACTACTACTGCTGCTGATCCAGCTAAGGCTAAAGCTAACTAAGCTTCATCTTTGAAAGTTGGAAATAAGAGGAAAGGTGGACAAAACAACAACCCCCAGCCTGCAGAGGCTGCAAAGACGAGTGAACAACCAAATGCATAGACACCTAAGGGGAAGAACAAGAAAAATAAGAAAAGTAAAGGTAAGTGTTTTCACTACAAAGAGAAGGTGCATTGGAAATAGGATTGCCTCAAGTTTCTGGCAGCAAAAAACAAAGGTAATGATTATAGTTCATTTATCTTAGAAACATGTGTTTTAGAGAATGATAAATCAGTTTGGATTATTGATTCTGGATCTACTAACCATGATTGCAACTCTTTACAGCTTCTTGAATCGTGGGAGGAAGTGGGCGAAGGTGGCTAAAAGCTTAGAGTTGGGAACAGAGCGTTCGTTGCGGTCTAAGCTAGAGGAAGAGCTCGTCTGAAGTTCAGAAATAAATTTTTAATTTGAAGTGATGTATTTTTTATTCCAGATTTTAGTAGAAATTAAATTTCAGTTTCCATGTTGCAATTAGAACGATTTGATATAGCTTTCACAAGTTCTAATATATCTATTTCTTTCAATGGATCAAAATTGTGTATTGCATGTTCGGAAAATGGACTTTATATTCTACGACCTAACAAACCCCTCACTCTTAACAATGATTTATTCAAAGTAGCTAAATCTAGGACCAATAAATGTCAAAAGACCCATAACGATAATATGACGTATTTATGGCACTTGAGACTATGTCACATTGGCTATGATAGGATTCAAAGACTTACTGTAATGCCCTAATTTCTCTTAGATTACCGAGAACACAGTGTTGGGTCATAATCGTAAATATTGCTCTTTTATTGAATAAAAACTTAAAAAAATAAATACATGGATCCATGGTTTTACAAAAATAAAATAATTGTCTTTAACATAAAAATGAGAAACATTTAAATAAAACTTTAAAATAACATGCTTTATTAAAAATAGGCCCGCTTGATCTTCCTCGACTATATGGTCCCCACGAGTACATCACAAAGCTCTTAGGTCCCACTCGCCACTGGCCTTTCTATCTTAATTGTCTAAAATAACAACATCATAATGAGTGAGCTTCTAAGCCCAGTAAGGAAAATACAAACAAGAGTTAGTCATATGATCAAACATAACATAAATTCACAAGAGTCATACAAACACAAACCTCTAGGTCATATCATAGCTTAAGTCATAAATTTACATCATAATCTAAGTCATAAATCATAAATCATACTCTAAGTCATAAGTCATAGGTCATAAGTCACAAGTCATAGGTCATAAGTCATAGATTATAAATCACAAGTCATGAGTCATACTCATTGTTGACGCAGTTCTTCGCCAACAGGTAATTAAGAAAAGAAGAGAAAGGGATTAGTGCTAATGTTGAACCGAAACAAATATATGATCTTTGGGAAAGGAAATGGTGACTCAAGACACGTTTTTTAAGTGGTTCAAAGGTTAAAATCCTTCTACTCCACTAGTCAATATTATTGCTATATTCTGGGTATACGATTACAGGGTATTTCTTACAAGAGAGAATCCAACCCTTATTAACTCCCAGGCTCTCCATATTTATAGGAGAAGGCACCTGGGGGTTGGTAAGAAGGTCATCCCGTGACCTTCTTACCTATCGCATCAACTCTGTGACATTCATGATTAATTCCTAAACCTGACACATAAGTGTGGTCAAATCAATAGGTAAGGAGATAATGGGCCGCACGACCCAACCCAGTCGTGGGTGTCTGAATACGCACGTTCCTACTACGTGTCCGAGAAGTCAGGGGCACATCAGACACGTGATGTGTGATATATGCACGTTTACCTTGCGTGTGTTGACTTTAAAAAGATTCATAGCCTCCATATCAAGCTCGTGCCACGTGCTTGATACCTAACTCGACCTTCGGCCCTCAGGGTCCGGACTCAAGTCTTAGGCAATCTTGGCGAACCCTTGGGTTACCTCGAGCTAAGGAGTTACGATCTTATGATGGCAGCTCCGTGTATTGGGGATATCCACGAGGTAATCATGATTAGGCCGCAGCTCAGCTCGCTAATCAACCCGTGGGAAAATTAGGGCGTACATCTGCCCCCCAAGCCCCTGCTCGTGGTAAACGACGTCGCACAAGGCCACAGTAGGGGCTTTTAAGCTTCTCCATGAACCATGCGCATTCCACACTTGACGCAGGCGCCTAATACGTGGAACATCGTGGTTGGTGATGGTACGTCTTCCGAGAACCGCATTTAATGCCCTAGCCTATGCCCAGCCGTCGTTTCGCATTTCGAGTGGAGGGCCTTGGATCCCACATCAGGACCATCCAACGGCCCTCTATACGTGATCCTTCATGTATATAAAAGGGGTGGCCACCCTACGCATGGGCCACCCTTTCATTTGATATTTCTCAGAGCTTCTTTCCTACTTCTCTCTTCATCTCAGAAGAAAAAAGAAACCCTCTTCTCCGCGACCACCATTCTCAGTGTTCAAGAAGCTCAGGCGTGAGGATTCCTTCGAATCTTTGGAGACATCAACTCCTACTAAGCTCCAATCTAGGCGACACCTTCATTCACCTCCCAACCAAACACTCTGTAAGTCTTCTGACCATGCATGTTTTGAAAATATTTTTCACTGTAGCTTAGGTAAATATTTACTGTAGCCACATGCAAGGGTTTACTAGTTTTTGTGGGTATGAAGGGTGAAAGCCTTTTAGGTTAGGGTATTTTGCTGTATGAAATCGTTTAGGAGTATGGTTTACAAGATGCATTTTCTGGGGAAAATTTCTGGGTAGGAGTTTTGGAATTTTGGGTGCAAAACCGGGTAGCTTAGGGAACACGATTCACAGGCGGTTTTGCAATCTTTGCCTACTGAAACTTTCCCCCCAAGGAAAATTCTATCCTGACCCTCCTGACACACGAATTCCGAGTAATCAGGGATCTGCTGGGAGCACAGGCGCGTGTTCATTGAACCGCGTGGTCCCACTCTCCACGGGCTGAGCTTACCTCAGCTCGTGCAAAGAACATTTGATTTTTCCTCATGCTTGGGTCGCCTTTTTTGAAATATTTTCTTTTGTTCGTTAGGTAACCAGATGGCACCGAAGAGGAACGCTCCAAAGAAGACCGTCGGCAGCTCGACCTCCCAACAAGATAAAGGAAAGGCGGTGATGTCGGATTCCCCGATTCCCAACTTTGGGCCGGCCGTGGAGCAGGAGGTCGAGGTGGCTCCTGATGCATTTTTTGAGGCCGAGAGGATCGTCTCAAAGATTACCGACCAGACGAAGATCAACAAAATCTTTCTCTTCCACAACATCGCCCTGGGGAAAGCATCTATGGTTGCCCGACCTCCCGCGGAAGGTGAGCGGAGCTGCGCGTCACTCGACGAAGTACTCGCGGCCTGGAGCGGCGAGCATTTCAAGGCGGGGCATTCCTCCCGCTGGACCAGTACTTTGCTGACTTCCTAAATTATGTGAAGTTGGCACCATTTCAGCTCCCCCCCAACTCTTATTGGTTGTTGGCAGGGTTGAGATATTTATTTTTGAAGCACGAGTGGGAGGTCCCCACTCCAGCGGACATATTGTACTTCTTCTGCCTCAAGGCCAGCCCGGATCAGTGGGGGCGAGGCGACGGGTTTTACTACCTAACCCGATTTCCCAATACGGTTGCGGTCATCGAGCTACCCAGCCACCCCAACGACTTCAAGGACCAATTCTTCATGTCGACAGGGTTCAGAAACTGTGAGCTCCACTACTTCAATTGTAGCGACCCAATTCGCTATTAAGGCTTAAGGGCCTTGAGTAGTGTGCTTGGAGGGCATAATGGGATTTTGTGTGTGACTTTAATGAGTTTAATGCATGATTATGATTTAATGCACGTTATATTACTATTTGATTATTTGAGATGCATGACTATGTGAATTAGTATGCATGTAGACCTGATTATCTTAGAAAGAGCATAATTGTAATTTGGCCATTTTGGGCATGACTGTGTTGATATTTGTGATCTGTGACTCGAGACGATCCTAGAATGAGCGAGTTAGTGGAAAAGTCAAAGCGGGAATCTATACCCGGCTTGGGTTAAGCCTGGGGAGTTTAAATGAGAATTTGGAAAATATATTGAGGTTAATCTTGATGATGAGGAATGTATAATTGGCGATTAATCAGGTATTGGGTAGCGAGCATGAATTATTAGGAACACTTGAGGAATTAGTGGGAATTTGGGTAATATGACTAAAATGTCCCTTATGGGCAAAAAGGTTTAGAATTATTAGGGAGGGCATTTTGGTCTTTAGGCTTGTTAGAGATAAGTTAAAGGGAGCTTTATACTTAGTGGATTTTGTAGAAAAAGAGTTAAGGCTGAAAAAGAAAGAAAGAAGGAAGAGAAAGGAAAAGAGAGAAAAGTTGAAGGGTTTTGTTCCAAAAGAATCGGTTTGTGGCTCTCCCGCCATTTTCCTTCATTTTTCTTGGAGTTAAGCTCAGTGGAGAGCTAGGGTAGGCTGAGCATCAAGGATCCTAAGCTAGACTTGAGGATTGGCAAGGGATTAGCAAGATCACATCAGAAATTTGAGGTAAGTTCTTGGAGATTTCAGTTTTAGGGCTTGACTGGTTTGAGCTATGTATTTGAGCTAAATAGATGGGATTTTTGGGGAAATCAGGTCAAGGTTGTAAAGGAGCAAGCTAAGGAGGTCTAGGGTTCAACTCAAGGTCGAATTTCCATCCACGGTATGATTTCTAAGACCTTATCTTTGTTGTTTGAATGAATTTCTGGTTTTTGGGTTCATTATGGTAGATCATGAGTTTTGGGTTGCTTGAGCTTGGGGTATGAGTTCTTGGGATGCTTGGGATGAGTGTGAGGTGTTGATAAGTTTGTTTTTGGGCTTGGGAAATATTTGGACAAGTTTGGGGTTGAAATGGTAGAAGGAAATCGCAGGAAGCGATTTTGGGTATTGCTGGTCTACAACTAGCGCTAGTCAGTGGGCGCTGTAGCGCTAGCCCCTGTTTCTGGGGGGTGTGGTTCTGCTTGTAGCGCTACAGCACCCTCTTTAGAGCGCTGTAGCGCTGCACTGTTCACAGAAGGGGATTTTTGGGTTTTTGTTGAGGGATTTTGACCTAGGGTTCGGGGCTCGATTCCACCACTTTGTTTTGGGGATCTAGGACTTCTCGGGGGCTCGGGATTGGTCCCGAGGCAAGGTTTTGGACTTGAGGTTTGGTAATGACTTTGACTTATGGATTTTCCTTAGGTAAGCGCTAGGGCTCGAGTAGGATCGTGCTCAAGGAGTCAGGTGATCAAGGCTATCGAATTTAAAGGTAAGAAAATCGTAACACCCGAGATCAGGGCATGGGCCCACAGTGCTATTGCAGGGCATGGCCCTAGATTGTATTATGTGCAAATGTATAACCTTAAATGAATTATTATATGTTTGAATGATTATTTCGAAATGTACTATATGTGTGATTATAATGAAATGAACGGCTAAGGCCGAGAGCGGCGAAGGCCGGATATGGCCTTGGGGCCGGAAGTAACACTCAGCACATGGGGTGCTTATAGCCAGGGTGGGACCCAAGGGAGACATGAGTTATCCTTACGGTGAGGACCGAGACCCCAGGCTTTGGTAAGGCCTCTGGGGCGGCATGGCCGTGCTTGTTCAGTCTGATGGTTTTCCTATTTATCAGTGGATTATGTCACCTATATTCTATGCGTATGTTATGTACTATTTGGGTTTTCTTGCTGGGCTTCGGCTCACGGGTGCTCCGTGTTGCAGGTAAAAGCAAAGAGTCAGTCAACCGGCCATAAGTATGGAGAGCGTGGGGGCGGCGCGTACATGTTCAGCCTGCCCGACTGCTTTGGTTGGGGGCATTTTGTATATGGCTGTATTAACTTATTCTTTTGATAGTTAACCTGGTGTAAATCTATTTTTGAGTTGTAAATATTTTGTAAACCTTATTTTTGGGATCCCAGATGTTTGATACTTAATGTTTTTAATGAAACTAAACATTTTCAAAGAGTACAGCCTTAAATTCTGGTTTAGTCACACTTTTGGTTTTAGAAACCACGTTGAGTCAGTTAAAAGCACGATTTCTGTTTTAAACTCACTAAGTAACGACTTTAAGGTAGTAGGGCGTTACATCAATCGTCCTCGTGGAGGCCCGAGGGGCTTCCCCCAGCTCGTGACACCAAACCCATCATCGTGGAGGAGGTCGCGAGAAATGAAGATGAGGAGGACAAGGGCGACGAAGTTCTACTCGTGAGGAACAGGAAGCGGGCTTTGGAGGTCGCCCAGAGGACGGGCGAGGAGAGGATCCAATCTGGAGCAACCGCGGGTCCTTCTGGCCAAGGTAACCCTTACATGTTTAGGAGTCTAGATAGGGCTACAGAAGACCCCCGGCTAGCTAGGTTCAATCCTAGGCAGCTCGTCCATCGTCACCGAAGTGATCCGGACCTGAACATAACCTTGCTCCACTGTGTCGACCGGCTCGTGCTGGACTACCAAGATAGCCGGCCTAGGGGTACCGTAGTAGTAGATAACACCCTAGCCTTTAGGTCGATCCTATTCGAGGAGTATGGGACCAACCTTCGGTCATGGCCATCACTCCGGAGGGGTGCCGTAGCTCCGGGGCTTAGGCAATATGTAGAGGAATCTAGCCCTGAGTCAGCCTCGGACCCAGAACTTGTGCCAGCTCGAGAAGTAATCAACTTAGATTCTTCTACTAGCTCGGGGGGTAGGATTCCCTTTAGTATTCATATACTTGAATTTTTCTCATTACCCCTTTGTTTTTGTTTCTGTATGATTGCCAACTCTTGTACTAACCATGCTTTCATTTTGACAGAAGAGATGTCTCAGCCCGAGGAGAGCCTGCGAGGTGCGTTCTTCGGGGGGAACCTCACAGCTGGGGCCGCTGGGCCAAGAATGAAAAGGATCCAGATGTCCAAGCACGCCGCCAGGACCCCCACCAAGTCCCCTGCAAAGGAGAAGGAGCAAGCCCCAGCTGCCCAGGTCGTGGGAGAGGTTCCTCTTGCTGCAGGGGGAAGCAACATGCCTCCACCCCCTCCGCGAGCTCCGGCCGTCGCCCGAGACGCAGGAACAGAGCACGGGACTTTGGCAATTGTACCCTCCGATGTAAGCAACCCAGTCAATCCCCAGGTCCTGGGGAAGATCCCCGAGGCCTTCCGGGGAACGGTGTATGAGTCGGCGTACTACGCCGTCAGCCATATATACAAGTTCACCGAGAAGGAGCTCCGGGCCATCGAGACAATGAGCCTGGTGGGCGTGCTGGAGTCTTCACTGGGCATGGCCATGACGGTAAGCTAACTAACCTTTTTGTGGATTTTATTATTACACTTTGCCCTGTTTTTTCACTCTTTTTTCTAAGGAAATTGTCTTTTCATCTTCGCAGAGCGCAGTTGCCCTTCACCGGAGCATCGCCAGGACCAAAACTTAGCTCGAGGACATGAGGAGCGAGCACCAGACTACCCTACAGGCAGCTAAGGATGCCTTGGCGGCCTCACAGGTTGAGTTGGAAAAAACCCACTCGAAGGTCCAAGAGCTTGAGACCTCCCTTGCCACCTCGCGGACAGACCTTGATGTCGCGAAGGCTGAGGCCCAGGCCGCCCTAGAGGCCGAGCAGACAACTTTGGAAAAGTCCCTGAAAGACTTGTTCTACCATTGCTGGGCCTACAATCCAGATGCTGACTTCTCCTTCCTGTCAGCGAGCCTCTGGGAGAGCTTGCTGGTGAAGTTCCAAGCTCGCCTTGATAAAGAAGCGCCCTCCGAGGCCGGGGGAGGCTGCGGCGCAACTGAGCATGGCGAGACGGCGACCTCCAAGGGGCCACCTGGCGGAGCTTAGGGCATTTCTTCTCTTGTGCCCTTCACTATTTTTTAATATTTTTTGTGTAACCTTTGCATGAGGTGCTTCCACCTCGAGACAATTTGATTCAATGTTTTTAATTGATCCTCTTTCTTGCCCTTGCGCATTTTGGTTACAATTTTTGAAAAACTTAGTTCGCGTTAATCTTTTATCCATATCTCGAGCTCTTTAGGAAGAGCAACGATCAATAGATTTAAATCAACTTCTAAGTTTTATGACCCGGTTATGACCAGGAACTTAATTTGAAAACTTAGTTCGCGTTAACTTTTATCCATATCTCGAGCTCTTTAGGAAGAACAACAATCAATATATTTAAATCAACTTCTAAGTTTTATGACCTGGTTATGACCAGGAACTTAATTTGAAAACTTAGTTCGCGTTAACTTTTATCCATTTCTCGAACTCTTTAGGAAGAACAACGATCAATAGATTTAAATCAACTTCTAAGTTTTATGACCCGGTTATGACCAGGAACTTAATTTGAAAACTTAGTTCGCGTTAACTTTTATCCATATCTCGAGCTCTTTAGGAAGAACAACGATCAATAGATTTAAATCAACTTCTAAGTTTTATGACCCGGTTATATTCAGGATATGACTTAGTTAGCGTTAATCCTTATCAATATCTCGCGTTTTTTAAGAAAAACAACGGTCAATCGATATGAGTCAACTTCTAAGTCATTAAGGAGACCTGGTTATATCCAGGTACCATATGCCCCCCAAGTAACTGGGAAAGGGTCTTTCGTGGTTACTTTAGATTACACTTGAAAACATGTACAAATATAAACAAAAAGATGATTCTCATTGCTTAATACATAAAAAATGGCCTTCTAAGACTTACAAGTGAATCATTGATAGTATTTCTTTAAATGGATGGCGTTCCAAGTCCGCGGGACTGCCCCTCCATCAAGTCGAGCTAACTTATAAGTTCCCTCCTTAATGACCTCGATGATTTGATATGGTCCTTCCCAGTTTGGTCGCAAGACTCCATCTTTGGGGTCCTTACCGGCTAAGAATACTCTCCTTAGGACCAGGTCGCCAACGCTGAAAGCGCGCTTTTTGACTTTGGAGTTGAAATAGCGAGTGATCTTCTGTTGATAATGGGCGAGCTGGAGTTGTGAATCTTCCCGCCTTTCATCAACTAAGTCGAGGGAATTGCACAATAGCTCATGGTTACGGTCCTGGTCGTAAGATTGGACCCTATGCGAAAGTACCATAACCTCCACGGGGAGGACTGCCTCACTCCCAAAGGTTAGGGAAAAAGGAGTATGACCCGTAGGAGTCCGATGCGAGGTCCGATATGCCCATAGGACCTGGGGGAACTGTTCCGGCTAGACCCCCTTCGCCTCATCTAATCTCTTCTTGAGGCTCGCCTTTAGAGTCTTGTTGACAGCTTCGACCTGGCCATTCGCCTGAGGATAGGCCACGGAGGAGAAACTTTTCACAATTCCGTTCCTTTCACAAAACTCGGTGAACAGGTCGCTATCGAACTGAGTGCCGTTATCGGAAACGATCTTCTTGGGCAGGCCGAATCGGCAAACAATGCTCTTAACCACGAAGTCAAGCACTTTTTTGGACGATATCGTCGCCAGAGGTTCTGCTTTAGCCCACTTTGTAAAGTAGTCGATGGCCACCACGGCGTAACGGACCCTGCCCTTTCCAGTGGGGAGGGCGCCAACCAAGTCTATCCCCCAAATGGCAAACGGCCATGGGGACGAGATCATCTTTAGCTCAACTGGGGGAGCTCGGGCAACTGCGGCGAATCGCTGGCACTTGTCGCACTTCTTCACGTATAAAATCGAGTCTTTGGACAGAGTTGGCCAGTAATACTCTTGCCTCAGGACCTTTAGGGCCAGGCTCTATTCTCCAGCGTGATCTCCGCAAAAACCCTCATGCACTTCCTGCAGGATGGCCTTTGCTTCGTCTGGAAGAACACATCGGAGGAGAGGTAGGGAGTGCCCACGTCGGAATAGCACCCTGTCTACCATCGTATACCTTGGGGCTTGGTACAGGACTCGCCATGCATCATTACGCCCCTCAGGCAGCTTTCCCTCAATGAGATACTCAAGGATGGGGGTCATCAAGGTCGGCCTGGCATCGATCATCTCGACCTCCGTCCTAACATCTTCTATGCTTGGTTTTTCCAGGAATTCTATTGGCACTAACCCCAAGGTCTCCGTTTCCCCAGAGGTGGCGAGCTTGGCAAGAGCATCTGTGTTAGCATTCTGCTCCCGAGGTATCTATTCGATTGAACCTCACTCAAACGCGGCAACTCAACTTTTACCTTTGCCAGATAGGCGGCCATCTTTGGTCCCCGTGCTTGATACTCGCCCAGAACCTGATTTACCACGAGCTGGGAGTCACTGAAGCACTGGACGGAGCTCGCCTTCAACTCCTGGGCTATCCTCAGCCCGGCCAGCAAAGCTTCGTATTCGGCCTCGTTGTTGGAGGCCTTGAATCCGAGTCTGAGTCCCGAGTAGAATCTACGTCCCTCGGGGGATATCAAAATGATTCCAGCTCCGGAGCCATTCTCGTTGGATGAACCATCCACAAAGACCCTCCACGACGCCTGGGACGAGGTGACCTGGGGTGAGCCTTCTGCGTGATCCTCCTGGAATCCTGTGCACTCTGCCATAAAATCGGCCAGGGCCTGACTTTTTATGGCAGTTCGCGGAGTGTACAGAATCTCGAACTGACTGAGTTCGATTGCCCACTTTAACAAACGTCCCGATGCTTCAGGTTTTTGCAAAATCTTCCTTAAAGGCTGATCGGTCATGACATGTATCGAGTGGGACTGGAAGTATGGTCTGAGCTTTCGAGAGGCTGTGATGAGGCAGAACGCCAATTTCTCCATCAACGGGTACCAGGATTCAGCTCCGAGAAGTCTCTTACTGATGTAGTAGACTGGTCTCTGAACTCGGTCTTCTTCTCGTACTAATACGGCACTAGTTGCATCCTTCGTGACAGCTAGGTAAAGAAAAAGAGGCTCTCTTGCCTTTGGTTTGGACAGTACGGGCGGCTCGGCCAGATGTGCCTTCAGGTCGAGGAATGCGCTTTCACACTCTTCTGTCCATTCGAACTTCTTGTTTCCTCGGAGTAGGTTGTAGAATGGCAAACACTTATCGGTGGGCTACCACTCTTCCTGTCAGGCCTTGGACATCTTTTTGCGACCTGGGCGAGGGAAGCTCAAGCAGTGATCTGATCTTGTCGGGGTTTGCTTCGATTCCTCGGGTATTGACGATGAACCCCAGGAATTTCCCTGACGCGACACCAAAAGTGCACTTCTGTGGATTAAGCCTAATGTCGTATTCCCGTAGTATCTTAAAACATTATTCCAAGTCGGAAACATGGTCGTCGGCAGTCTTTGACTTGACTAGCATGTCATCAACGTAGACTTCCATGTTTTTCCCGATCTGGCTTGCGAACATTCTGTTTACTAACCTTTGGTAGGTAGCCCCGGCGTTCTTCAGCCCGAACGCCATGACCTTGTAACAATAAATGTTAGTCGGGGTCATGAAGCTGGTGTGTTCCTGGTCCGCCAGATTCATGGCGATCTGATTGTAGCCTAAGTACGCGTCCATAAAGGACATGAGCTCCTGCCCCGCCGTGGCGTCTACCAGCTGGTCAATCCTTGGCAGTGGAAAACAATGCTTGGGGCAGGCTTTATTCAGGTCAGAGAAGTCTATGCAGGTCCGCCATTTTTCATTGGGCTTCGGGACCAGCACGGGGTTGGCGACCCATATTGGAAACTTGGCTTCATGGATAAAGCCGCATTTCTTGAGCCGGGTCACCTCTTCCTCCAAGGCTTCAACTCGAGCTGTTCCTAGGCGTCTTTGCTTCTAGGACTTGGCGGGAATGCTTTTATCCAGATGAAGTGTATGCATGATGACACTCGGGCTGATTCCCACCATGTCCTCGTGGGACCAGGCAAACACGTCCAGGTTATCCCGCAGAAACTTAGTCAGCTCCGCCTTCCTCTTGCTACATAGGTTTTTCCCGAGCTTGACCATCCGTGATGGATTCTGCGGATCAATGTTCACTTCCTCGAGCTCCTCAATTGCCCGGAGCTCGGATCCGTCCTCGCCTATTTGGGGGTCAATATCCTCACTTAAGATGACATTTTCCCCATCGACGCTTTGAGGTTTTTCAATCTCAGGATTAGCTAAGGGTTCCTGAGATTCCTCTTCACCACCTTGAATGGCCATTGCCAGCTGCCCGGGTTTAGATTTTCCCTTCATAGAAATACTGTAGCATTCCCTGGCAGTGAGCTAATCGCCACGAACAGTGCATATTCCCGTGGAAGTGGGGAATTTCATCGCGAGGTGGCGAATGGAAGTGACGGCCTCAAACGCCATTAGCGTAGGTCGCCCCAAGATCGCGTTGTATGCAGCAGAGCAGTCGATGACCACGAACTCGAGGAGCTTGGAGACTGTCCGAGATCCTTCTCCTAGGGTGATCACCAGCTCGATCGTCCCTATTCCTGCTGATCCCTCTCCCGAAAAACCATACAGCACCATGGAGGTCGCCTTCAGCTCAGCGACAGTTAAACCCATCTTTTCTAACGTGGATCGGAATAGGAGGTTCACCGAGCTCCCGTTGTCGATCAGCACCCTCCTCACCCTCCGATTGGCGAGCTGAACTGCCATGACCAAAGGGTCATTGTGAGGGAACTGGACATGGCCCGCATCTTCCTCCGTAAAAATGATTGGTTGTCTCTCCAACCGCTGTTGCTTTGACTGGCGCTGCTCCAGGACGAACTCTACTCCGTTATGAGCCTTTAGTTCATTCACGTACCTCTTCTGGGCGCCCCTGCTCGGATCGGCCATATGCGGACCTCCAGAGATGGTGGATATCTCTCCTCCAACCACGAGAGGAGGGACGTCCTGATCTACCCGAGGCCGGGCTGACTGGCCGGGACTTCTGGAGCAGGTCGACTCGCTGGAACCCTGTTCCGTGCGTTGAGCCAAAGGGCCGGCTCGGATGAGAGTCTCGATCTCATCTTTTAGATGCCTACAATCGTTGGTATTGTGGCCAACATCGTAATGAAAACGACAAAACTTGGAGGTATCTCTCTTCCCCTTATGGTGCGTTAATGGCTCCGGCCTCTTCCAGGGGACTCGAGTAGAGTTAAATAGGAAGATATTCTCCCTAGATTGGGTGAGCTCTGTATAAATCGCGAAGACGGGCTTGACTTTTTCTACGGACTTATTCTTCTTTTGGCCGTGCTGACCGTTTTCGCCATTTCCCTTTCTTTTGCCTCCACCGGGCTGGTTGTTCTGTGTGACGTTTTGGGTCGCTGCCATGACCTCCGTCCCCACTCCAGTGGGCTATTCGGGGACCTGGCTGGTTCCCGCAGTTGAGGCTTCGGCTTCCTCCAAGTTTATCCATTCTTGGGCCCTGTTAAGGAATTCGTTAACCGAGCTAACTCCCTTCCTTTGTATATCCTTCCAGAGATCTCCTCCGACGAGGATTCCAGTTCTCATGGCCATGAGCTTGGAGCTATCATCTGCGTCTCTGGCTCGAGTAGCGACGTTCGCAAATCTGCTCAGGTAGGCCTTCAGAGTCTCACCGGGCTGCTACCTCACGTTAGCCAGGGAGTCGGCCTGAACACGGGCGGCCTGGGAGGCTCGGAATGCCCTTTTGAAGTCTGCCAAGAAAGTCTTCCAGGAGCTTATTGACTTTCTTTTACTTTGCTTGAACCACTGCCTGGCAGGTCCAATCAGTGTGGAAGGGAAGATCAAACATCTTAGCTCGGGGCCAATGTTTTGGGCCATCATTAGGGTGTTGAACATCCCTAGATGGTCTGATGGGTCTCCGTCCCCATTGAACTTTGACAAGTGCGGCATACGGAAACCAGATGGGTACGCCATTGATGCTATACTGGGGGCGAAGAGTTCCATCTCGTCCCCTGAATCATATTCATCTTTTTCTTTTTCTGACAGATGCTTCCTCATCAGCTCCTCCTTCTGAGTCATGCGCTCGAGGGTTTGGTCCTGATGTCCTTGGTTACTCCGGGGCTGTTCAACAGCTCCGGACCCATTGTACATATTTGGTGGGTTATTGCCCCTCCTATCTTCAGATAGGTTATTTGGGACATTCCCTCTATTACGTACTTCGGACAGGGCTCCCCCTGAGCGAGCGTGGCCATCTCCTCCTGCTGGTTCCCCCTATGAGAGTTAAGGCGATCTCGCAGGTCTCCTCCCTGGGTGGTTTGATGACTTTGTGCCGAACGCAGACGCTGACGCGGATCTCCCCCAGAGAGATCACTCTGGCAATTGCCGGTCCAGTGGCTCCTGCTAGATAGGCTTGGAGTCCGCCTTTGGTGGTGAGGATCTGGGCTTTCCCTTGGCGCCCTGCTGCACCGGGAAGGTCCAGCTGATGGCGGGTTTCTCCTACTACTCCCATAGGCTGGGATATCTTGGACGGGCCGAGGAGGAGACGGATATCTAATTGGAGACGGAGGATGCCTGACTGGAGAGGCGATCCTAGTTCTGTCAGGACGAATCAAATTTGGTGGGGGCCTTTCGGCCCTGCCAACCTGCTGGTCCCGCGCCTGGCGGTCTGGACGAGGCGCAGGACGGTTGTTGGGGACGGGCTGATGCTGCGAGCCCTCCCCGGATCTCCTTCAGGAATTTCCTTGAGCTCCCCTTGGCGCTCTCGAGGATGGCTGGGAGCTAGGAGTTGACGTTTTGACCGAACGGCTGTATTGTTGTTGCCTGGCTTCAGGCATTTCTTCGAAGTTTGCCTCTCGGTGGTGTGATGAAGGAGTGGAGTTGGCTGTCGGAATTCTATCCGAGCGGCTATGCCTGGACCGGTTACCCCGGCGAGACTTAGAAGCCTCGCCTTGCCTCTTTCTGACATTAGCGTCGGTTGTGAGAGGGCGTAGTCGGGCCAGCACATCCTTGATCTGCTGGTTAGCTATTGCTAGCTGGCTCCTTAGCTGAGCGTTCTCCATATCCACCGCCGTGTAATAACACAGGTTTGGATTAGGTGGCCAGGGCGCCGAACTTCCGGTGTCATCTTGGCCCGTCGGTTGCTTTCCTGGCCGCTGCTGGGCTTCAGGAACTTGCTTACCAGGGATGGCAGTATGATGAGCCTCCTGCCCATCATGCTGTTCTACCTCGTTACCGTGCCTGGATCGAGTAGTCACCATAGTTGGATGTTTGCGACAACACTTAATCGAACTTGCTCTCAATGAAAGCACCAAACTGTTGACGTGGTTCTTCGCCAACAGGTAATTAAGAAAAGAAGAGAAAGGGATTAGTGCTAATGTTGAACCGAAACAGATATATGATCTTTGGGAAAGGAAATGGTGACTCAAGACACGTTTTTTAAGTGGTTCAAAGGTTAAAATCCTTCTACTCCACTAGTCAATATTATTGCTATATTCTGGGTATACGATTACAAGGTATTTCTTACAAGAGAGAATCCAACCCTTATTAACTCCCAGGGCTCCATATTTATAGGAGAAGGCACCTGGGGGTTGGTAAGAAGGTCATCCCGTGACCTTCTTACCTATCGCATCAACTCTGTGACATTCATGATTAATTCCTAAACCTGACACATAAGTGTGGTCAAATTAATAGGTAAGGAGATAATGGGCCGCATGGCCCAACCCAGTCGTGGGTGTCTGAATACGCACGTTCCTGCTGCGTGTCCGAGAAGTCAGGGGCACATCAGACACGTGATGTGTGATATATGCACGTTTACCTTGCGTGTGTTGACTTTACAAAGAGTCATAGCCTCCATATCAAGCTCGTACCACGAGCTTGATACCTAACTCGACCTTCGGCCCTCAGAGTCCGGACTCAAGTCTTAAGCAATCTTGGCGAACCCTTGGGTTACCTCGAGCTAAGGAGGTACGATTTTATGACGGCAGCTCCGTGTTTTGGGGATATCCACGAGGTAATCATGATTAGGCCGCAGCTCAGCTCGCTAATCAACCTGTGGGAAAATCAGGGCGTACACTCATAATCATAACTATGGGTCATAAGTCATAATCATAACTATAGGTCATAGGTCATAAATCATAATCATAACTATAGATCATAATAACAAGTCAGATATAATAAAATGATAAGTGTTTATACAGGGGTAGCAATTAAGCCTCGGACAATAGTCCGTCATACACCGGACATCACTTAGGTCCGTCATAAAGTTTTGGCAACCGAGCCTACCGTACATAGTCCATCATACATCATTGGACACCTTAGGTCCAGACACACTTACCCCTTTATTGTACCTGAAATGTTAGGTCATACAAACACAAACTATATCATAAACTACATAAACTAAGTCATAATACTAAAATACCTAATTTTCCTTACCAAAAACTGGAATATTGGAGACAAGAGCGGGATTGAAAACTCCTAAAACCAAACATAAAGAAACCATAAGTTTCTAAAGAAAAATAAGATGAAGAGAAGATCTAAACCATCAAGATAAGAACTTACCAAAAACTTTATGTTTCAAAGAAATTGAACACCTAACCAAAATCACTATCACAAGTTAGGATTTGAAGAAAATGAAAGAATAATAGAAACTATAGTGAACTAAACCTGAAGACAATGGATACCTTGAATAGCTTAGAACCTTGATCTATACCTCAAACACCAAAATCACACAAAGCTTACTTCCTAAGTGTTTATAAAAGCTTTAGATTAGAAAGCTTTAACCCCAACACCCTAGTGTTTCTCTCTAGAATGAGCTTAGCAGCTTGGAGGCTCTGAACTGTGCTTGAATGATGAATGAAATGGCTGAGTGAAGGGTCCTATTCATAGACTTCACGAAGTGAAACTAACTCCTTTAAAATGAATAAATAAATGATTAAAAATGAATAAATTTGAATTATCTATTCAACAGATGCCCAGAACTCGGTCAAAAACGTTCAGGAACGAGTCAAGGTTGTTGAGGGTGGTTTCTAGTTCAAAATTCTATGAAAATTAAAAAATTGGCCACTAGAGCCGATATATCGCCTAGGGTAGGCGATATATCGCCCCTACCATGATTCTGAGAGTCCGTGGTTTTGTTCGTATGAAGTTGACGTATTTTTCGTATCAATTATAGGTGACATATCGACCCCTATATATGCGATATATCGGCATACGCTGATATTTTAAACACGTTTTTGTACATTTCAGGATAATTTGAAATTGATTAAAACTAATTTGACTGAGTAAAATGTAATCCTAACATATAATGGAAGGTCCTCGAGCTTCTAGATCTTTCTTTTAATTAAACTATTCATCAAAAATACTTAAATCCTTAATAAACATGCTTGTGACAAGTGTCACGTTCTTAATTATTCTATCTAAACTTTAGGTTATAATAAATAATATTCTTAGGACTATATTCATTAATCAAACCTTATGATAAATTTAATATTTCTAAACCATAGGTGAAACTTATAAAATCCATAACTATTTCTACGAGTTTCCAACTAAATCCTAGCTTTGACCAATATCCACGAAAACTAAAACTCTACAGATACTACTACTATTACTACTACTATCTAGCTAAGTAAAATTTCGGGACGCTACACTTACAAAGGACGGGCCTTTCAGGGAACTCACCTTAGGTGAATTACTTGTCTGGGAATCTTGTCTAGAAGGCAAACTGACCAAGCGTACATTCTCTGCAAAGGGTGATAGGGCCAAAGAACCACTTGACTTGTGCATTCAGATGTTTGTGGACCTTTGAATGTACAAGCCAGGGGTGGTTTTGAGTATTTCGTCACTTTCATTGATGATTACTCTAGATACTCATGTCTTTACCTAATGCATAGGAAATCAGAAACATTTTCAAAGTTTCAAGAATTTCTTTATATATGTTTGTTTCCCCTTTACACATTAAATATAAATTCTAAAATTTATTGAATCAAGGAGCCAAGAATTCTATAAAAAAAATGAGTCTTTGCATTCTTATTTGGGAGACATGACCTAAACACTTATACCAAAGTATGATAGAATTCTCACGAGTTAATTTATATTTTGTACCATAAGATGATTTGAAAGATTTCATTATATGAGGCAAATGTTACTAATAAATATAGATTATAAATCAAAGAACTTGTAAAAATAAGATTGGAATCTCGAAAAAAGACTAAATTTTCAAATTCTATATGAACAAGATGACTTAATTTGTTCAAAATAGAACTCAAAATCAAATGTCATCTAGGTGATGATATTATATAAGTCTTTGCCAAATCCAAAAATAATTAGTCTTTAACCATAACCTAAATATCCTTATATATCTACTGTAACTGTTTCACCATTGCCCACAAAAATAAATCTTTCATCATCACTTGGCCTTTGGCTTCATAGGCAACCATCAATAATCATACTTACATGAGTATTGTCACAAAACCCACGCAATAAGTATATTTAGGTACAAAAAATTAAATAAACTACATCACAAGCCATAGTGAGAAACCCATTTTCTTTATATGCCTATTTTCATACTTGGAACACTCTACCCTTATTTTTAATTTCCTCTAGCAAAAGTCATAGACAATTCCTATTCCAATGTCTTTTGCTCTTTCCTTAATGGTGTTTCTTCTACAACTTCTTGATTATTACCTATACCTTTATCTTTCATTGAAACAAGATGGCTAAAATAAGCATGTATGTCTCTTTCCTTTCATTAAAATTTATCCCATTTAGCATGAGAATGACATTTATGTTGGCACATACACCAGAAGAATTAGCTTAATATAGAGAATAAGATAAACAAGACTCGCATAAGAATCTATAAAAATAAACAATAAGTTCAAATAATGGAAAATCCCATCTCAAGAGACCAAGCACAACATTAATATCAAGTCTTTGGACAATAATATTAACTCTAAGCAGTACTCTTATTGTAGCAGTCAAACATTGACAATAAATCTTGTCAAACAATGAGTCTTTGGATTGTACATATTATTGGCATGAAATCATTGTAATTGTCACACATTCATCACCACAAATATGTGTGGAATCTAGATAAGGATCAACCTTTCTTTGGGCTGATATGTTGTTATTAAAAGTGTAAATCAGAGATATGCATCGGAAATCGAGTTTTAATTTTTTTTATTAATACCCGCTAGGATCATACATATATAAATATATTAAATCATATATAGATATATTAGAGATTACCTATTGAATCATATCAAGTATCCACAAATTTTTTTGTATAAATCAACGATCTTCCAATCCAGATTCTGAAAGCCCACACTTTAATCTTCAAGCCAATCCTCAAACACACAAGGACATGTATGGGCACGTAGGATTCAAAATGTTGATTTAGGACTCTCTAGATGTACTCAACACATGAGATCTAGAGAGGTTTGAGTGAGAGAAGATGTATTGGATAGTTTTTCAAGTATAGAAAAACTGTTGATTTATTTTCAGAGAGAGTGTCTAACAGTCAATGAAAAATACTTCTTGTTTTTCTCCTTGAAAAATATCGATTCTTTTCAAGATTATAAAGATAAGTAACATATTTAATTAATCTTTATTTTATTTAATATAAAACTGATAAGTTATAACCTATTTAATTATTTAATTTAAGTCATATATTAAAAAAGAATGATTAAATATATACAATTAAATAAACAAATTATTTGAAATTCAAAATTCAAATCTCAGGGATAGGAAATTCATGTGTGTTTCGCCACTCACTGTGCAATACAATGAGTGGCGTGAGCCACATTAGAGTTTTTCCTAATTTTCTCATTTTTTTTATTTAATTAATATTTAAGACAATATATTTATCCAAAAATAAATATCAGTTAATTCAAAATTAACTTTATCTTAAAATATCAGTTTTAAATAAATAAATATCTTATTCTAAATAAGATAATTATAAATCTCTCCTTATATTAATCCAAACATGGTTAATATTTATTTTAACCTATATTTTTTTTAAAATAAAAACTATATAGTTAAATAATTAATTAATTGCCCATAATTATTTCTCTGCCCTGAAAAATTAATTTCTTTGCAATTAAGTCATTCTCTCTACAAAAAATTCTTTTGGCATCCTTACCCTTGACAGTATAGGACAGAGGTGATCTGGGGACCATGGACCTATAAGACGAAACTCCAATAAACTAGATTATGAATTAAACACATTAATCTAATAATCTTATTTATTAATTCCATGATTACTCCACTATAAATATGGAATTGCATTCTAAGTATTTATAGAATTATGTTTACATAATTTTCTCTTGTACTCCATTAATATAATCAATAAATGTAGTTTTGTCCTTCATTTATTAGTTCGTTAATTAGAGCTAGTCAAGATTACTGTTTTACCCTTCTAGTTACCTCTTGATCATTGATACCATTAATTCACTAATGAATAATTAATCTATAATCATATTATAGATTTGAGCTCAATAACTATTCAGTTCCTGAATTATCCCTTAAAGGAATCAATATTCGACCTGTTAGGAAAGTATGAATTTCATTATTGTAAATCATGTTCCTAGAAATTCATGATATTGAATCTCCAAAACAAAAGTCATTAGCCTCATTATATTAAGAAACCTTAATTAGTGAATCAAAAGATCCAATAAACACAAACAATAGTTCATGAATACTCAGGATTTAGACTGATTTACAAATGATCATCTATTATGATAAGAATTAAATCTTTATGTCAAACAATAAGTCTACAAAGATAATTAATTCTCACCGACCTTGTCATATATAATCTCTATTATACACAACAAATTTACTAAGATGTCTATCCACATCAGTAATCCGAATCTAGATCACTCGCATCCCGTATGCTTAGTAAATCACCCTAGTAACCATTCATTAATGATTCCTTACATTAATATGTTATTTACTATTTTATATATCATATATGATCTTAATTCTCTTATACTAATACAAAATCATATTCTCATTAATGAATAAGGAATTTTCTTGATATTAATATATAATTAATTTAAGCATTAATTATAACATTCAAATATAATAAAATTGTACTTTTATTTAAAACAATAAAATATCTTTACATGCTTTTAGGACATTAATCCTAACATGATAAACACTTACATGAAAAACACACGCATAATTCCAACTTTCCTCATGAACAATCTATACAAAGAGAGGTCACTTTGAAAACTTCTTGTTTCAACTAACTCACTTAGAATGAGAGACAAACTTTAGTGTTTTAGTATGCCAAATTTGAACATAAGTTGATCCAAAAATATATCTATGTTATCATCATAGATGTGCATGAAATTCAACCAAATATTATCTTTCCTTTACACCAGTTAATATACGAATGAATTACATACACACAATCATCTTGATATTTTAAATAAATTAAATTACACAAACGAGGTTACTTTAGTAACATTTTGTTTCAATTAATATATTTAAAATATTAGACATCTTTAATAAAAACCAAAACCAAAATTTGAATTTATTGATCCTTAAAATATCATTCCTTGATTTTTTTTTCCAATTAAAATTAAATAAATTATTTAAATCAAATTGAAATATGATCCGTATAAAGAAATATCCATAAACTGTATAATATATATATATATATGAAATACTTCTCAATGGTTATTACCTATGGATGGTTACCACAAATCACTAAACAAGTTTTTGATGAGGAATGATTATAATGATGATGAAAATAAATAAATAAAATATATAAAATCAATAATTTCAATTTTTTAGACTAATTACGCAATAAACATTAGTTGAAAAGATAATGGTCACATTAATTATTCCCATTAATTCCAAATTGATTTTTTTCTCATGGAATATATAAAAAGAATGAATCAAGAGTGAAGAAGAAATAAAGAATGAATATTAAATAAGATTCTTTTTTTATTATTTAATTAATAAATATGTGACCGACATGTTATTAGGTAGCCCTTCCAAAAGTTTGAAAAAATCAAAATTTATTTTTATAAATATTAATTAACAATTATAAATATGAACCATTGATTTTAATCCAATGATTAATATTAAAGTAACCATCCATGAGTAGTAACTATTAAGAGTGCCTCCATATATATATATATATATATATAAATCATAATATCACATATATAGTAACTGTAGAACATATATCTAGCTGAAAAAAAACAATTGCACATGAATATATTGTAGCTCATCAAATTTATTTATTTATTTAATTAATTAAATTATGTGCTTTATTTGAATTAATCTTTGTTAAATATTAACTTATTTTGTTAACTGTACTGTTTGGTAGAAATTGTGTAAATATAATTGTTGATAATTGTTTTATTTAATTATTGTATTTTAAGAGATTTCTTGATATTTGGTTGTCTACCTTAGGGTACATGGTTAGTAGAGATGCACTTGAACACTTGTGTGCGTGCATGTGCATGTATGGATGGTGAGCATGCAATAGTTTCCCATGAATTATGCATTTTATTCTCCTTTTATTTTTGTTATTATTAATTATAAGAGGAAATAATGGGGAAAATAAATAGGGAATGCTCTGGAAAATGAAAATGGGAAATAAATGTGTAGAGAGATAGTGAGAGGGTGGCGTGAATAATAAAATGGGAAACCACAAAATAGCATGACTCTACCGGATAATAGTGGATAGACTCACTAAGTCTTCTCATTTCTTGCTAGTTAAGACTACCTATTAAGCAGACTAGTACACAGAGTTGTACGTTAGTGAGATCATGAGACTTCAAGGGGAACCAAAGTCAATTATCTCTGACAGATGGTCAGTATTTACGTCAAACATTTGGAAAGGATTGTAGAAAGCGATGGAAACTAGATTGAAATTTAGTACCGCTTTTCACCCCCAGACCGATGGGTAGTCTGAGAGGACTATTCAGATTCTAGAGGATATGTTGAACTGTTGTGCTTTGGACTTCTCGAAGTCTTGGAGTCTGTACTTACCCCTGATGGAGATCTCCTACAACAATAGTTATTAGTCCACTATTGGGATGACTCCCTGTGAGATGGTTTATGGGCGCAAATGTAGATCTCCCTTGCACTGGGATGAGGATGGGGAGAAGAAGATTTTAGGCCACAAGGCTATTTGGGAAGCCAAAGACGCGATCAAGAAAATTCACCAAAGGATGCCTACCGCTCAGAGTAGGCAAAAGAGCTACGCATACCTCAAGAGAAGGGACATTGAATTTTGGAAGACTTGATCACTCTCTCCCTACCCCATCTCTCACTCTCTAGCTCCAAGAATCTTTAGTTTTCTCAAAGAACTCTCCAACAAAGTGCTTGACTTTGAGAGTTTAATTCTTGTTCAATCTCGATCCTCATTTCCTCAAGAGAAGACCTAAAGCATCAATGGTGGCTGCGAAATAGAGTATTAGGACAACATTTCGCAACGTGTATAAGCCTTGGTTTGTGTTTGGTTTTCTCAAAGGACTTGCTCAAAATGGTGGTCTTTCCTAGGGTTTTTTAAGCTTCGTCAAACTTGAAGAACACCATTGTTAGACTTGAGTGTGCATGTTATTTCTCAATCATTTTTAAGTCTCTGTCAATCCAAATTTTGTGTAGATTATATTTCTTGAGGTGGTGTTATCTCACTCTCCCCCAACATTCTAATACTCTATAATATGAGATAGCATATCATGGAAGAATCTAACTCTCTTTCGACATTGAAATTCATTACTCAAGACTTTGTTAGATTGGATAGATTTAATGGGACTAACTTTGTTCATTGGCAAGAAAATATTAGATTCTTGCTCACTACTTTGAATGTTTTCTATGTCTTGGATAAAGACCTAAAGACCTTGGAAGAGCCCAAGGAAGATGATACACAAAAAGTTGTCAAAGAAAGGAAAAAGCGCGAAGAATATGAGTTAATTTGTAGGGGTCACATCCTCAATGCCCTCTCGGATAGGCTCTATGATCTCTACACTAACACCAAGACGACCCAGGCAATTTGGGAGGCCTTTGAAAAGAATTGCAAAGTGGAAGAGGAAGGTACTTAGAAATTCCTTATTACTCAATATATGGAATTTAAATTTTATGATGATAAACCCCTTCTCCCTCAAATTCATGAGCTGCAAATTATTGTGAATAAATTGTATACTTTTAACATTGTATTGCCAGAACAATTTCTTGCTGGTGCCATTATAGCAAAGTTACCTCCTTCTTGGAGAGACTATAGAAAGAAGATTCTCCATAGAAATGAAGAGATTTATTTGGAGGAAATTCTCAAACACTTGAGAATTGAGGAGGAATCTCGCTCAAGAAATATGAATATTAGAGAAGTCCTATGGAGAGACTTCTAAGGTCAATATGGTGGCTAACCCTCCTAACAACGGAAAAGGAAATGGCAAGAACAAGGGCAAGGCTAAAATACTCTTAGGGCCCAAGAAGAATGAGGGACAATTCAAAAGTTCCAAGGGACCTTGCTTTGTGTGTGGCAAGAATGGCCGCTTTGCTAGAGATTGTAGGTTCAAGAGGAGTGATAAGTTAAATTTTTATCATATATTTTTAATTTCTTCAGGCTTTGAAATTGTTATTTTGTAGTTATTTTAATGATTTTAATTTTATTTTTGGTATTTTGTGATTTTTGGTTTAAAACGAATTTTAAGAGTAAAAGTACACATTTATTAATATAAAAATAAATTAAGTTTGAATTAATATTTCTGATTAAATATATTTATATTTGGAAATATTTTATTTTATTTGATTTATTTGGTTTTATAGAAAATTGTGTATTTTTATGAAGAAAATCAAGTATGGAAATGTGAACAAGAGTCTGAGACAGAGCTGAAGCTGAAACTTCATGAGTGATTTTGAGACTTTTCTAGCCATATTTTGAAAACTATTCAAGAAATAGAAGTTGTAGATATTTTTCTAAGATTTCCAAAACATGTTGAATTGTCAAAATGGGAGTTATATCTAGGGAGATATGACCAAAATACGATTATCTGTGTGGGAAAATTCAGTTTCATGATGAATACGAAAATATCAGATTCAAACTCCAATTTTGCAACCAACAAACATATATTTTCACTCCAAATTCAAAAATTAGAGATATCACAATAATATTAAAAGAAAATTAATATCTATTAGTTTTAGTTTAATTTTAAGTTTTAAATTTTAAATTTTATTTTCATTAGTTTTTGTTATTATGAGACTATTATAAATAGAGGTTTGTCATCTCATTTGAAAACAAACTCTCTATTCTCTCTTTACAGAGAGATATTCTCTTCTTTTCTTTTTTCTTTAGTAATTTTAGTTTTTATTTATTGTTGTGCTTATTGTTAAGGGTGATTTCAAAGCCCTAAATATGATTTCTTGGTTTTAATAATTTTCATTGATCTTTTATTCCCTTATATTAAATTGTTTCTATTTTTCTATTTGAATGTCATGGATCTTGTAAAATCCTATTTAGATGGCCACTAATTAGGGTCTTGCATTGTTCTTCTATCATCTTAGGATTTCTATTCACCTAATAGTTTAGGATTCTAAGTAGAGTGATAAATTGCAATTAAGGTATTGTGACAGATATTTTAATTGTGATGAAAAATAGAACCTAGATTAAATGAATTGCATGCTTAATGAATTTGTTGCCTAGATTAACTTGTTTTCATAGAGTGTAATAATTTTCCTAGGTTAAATAGATCTCATGCTTAATGAGTTTATTGCTTGGTAAAAATGGTTAATTAAGAGCACTTAGCTTTAATTAATTATAATAGGGAAACTGGAATAATTGACTGGTTATGTATTATCTGCGGGGTTAATAGTTTAAGTAGGAATATAGATCAATGTTATTATTAAAATGCTTGAATGAGTATTTAGTGGTGGAGAATGACCTCTTAATTATTTTAACTATTAACTTTATTTTTTATTATTTTTATTGTTATTTTTATTTTTATTTTCAAAAACTCCTTCTTTATAAACTTTTTATCTTTTGAATAATAAACTGAATAGTAGTCCCCGTGGGTTCGACTCGTATTTACCGCTATGCTGAAGTAGTTGGTATAAGTGAATAAAAAAATTAAATTAAAATTTGATGCAGCAAGGGGCCAAAACAATGAGGCAAGAGTCAACTCAACCCAAGAGGAACTAGTGACAACACTAAGCGAGGTTAATGCCATTCATGGAAAGGTGAGTGAGTGGTGGTGTGATAGTTGTGCAACCATTCATGTTACCTATGATAGAACTCTATTTAAGACCTTTGAATCTGCAAAGGAAGGGCATGCAAGCCAAATGGGAAATAAGAAAAGGTCCAAGTTGAAAGAAAAGGAACCATTGATTTGTTCTTCACATCCGCCAAGAAGGTTCTACTCAACAATATTTTGTATGTACAGGAAACTTTGTGAGTGGCAATTTACTTGGCAAACTAGGAATCATGCTTGTGATAGATTCTGACAAGCTCATTTTATATAAAGACAATGTTTTTGTGGAAAAAGATATTCTTGTGCTGGCATGTTCAAACTTTGTACTTCCATTGACCATGTGAAAAATAAAGCTTATTGTAATGCCCCAACTCCTGGAACCGTTACGGTGTGCCTTGCAAACAGTGCTAAACTCGCTAATCGAGTCATTTGGCCCAAATCGTGAACTAAGTATGATTAGCGGTTTAAGGATTAAAAACTTTGGTTAAGATGTAACGTTTCACTAGAACGTTTAATATATACATTGGGATCTCGAAAATAAAGTTTTAGAGTTTATTACAGAAAATATTTACAACAAGCCGTTCTAAGCGGCAAAACAGGGTTTAACCCTAGTTCCACTTTAAACCTTGGCCGTGGCGGACGAGCAGCTGCATATGTACACGTCATCACCTAAGCTCTCCAACTCAAGGATGGTCCAGCTTCCTCTTGCCTTTACCTGCACCACGTAGCACCCGTGAGCCGAAGCCCAGCAAGAAAACCCAATAAAGCATGATATAATGTCAACAACGATCATAATAACCATTCAGGACTATCAATCCAAGCAAATAGGTGACAATAGCCAAAAGTCACAATAATGAGCATCGCTCCTTCTAGCCATGTGACGAAAGGGTCACTAGGGCTTAAGTGATAAATGATCCTTTCATAGGTTTGATTAGGATAGGTGCATGGTGAATGGTCACCAACATAACCTTCCTCCCGACTCTAGTGTCGTGCCATGGACAGCGTCCCTTGGCCGTGTGACCTTTCGGTCGGTTCAGCATTAATACCCCATATGAGTCATTCAATGTCGACCTTGATTGGATCCAATCTTTATTTGGCCCGGCGTTCACAACGCACTGCCACTTCTGACCCTTGGGTCGGTGAAACACGACTAGTGCTCAACCCGTGGTGAACTTAACTAATAAGTCACAGCTTCACAGACGGATCTGACACCATTATCGATTCTGACTAATAAGTCAGCGCCATACACAAGTAAGCCATGCCACCAAACATATATCACATGTCCAATATCCATAAACAAGGTATTTAGCATGCTTACCAAGTTGTAGGATACCATCAATAAAAATGATCAACACAAGTTCCCAAACCAATATCTAGCCTCCTGGACATCAATCCCCACTTAACCAAGTTGTAGGATCAACCCCGAGGCCTATGGTAAGCATCCCCAAGTCAAAAACCCTATTCTGGCCAAATCTGCCCTGATGGGCCGCGGCTCGCCATAGCCACGCCGCGGCTCACCTTCCTGACAGAGCCAAACCCTTCACAAAAACGCACGTAGGCCGCGGCTCACCATAGCCGTGCCGCAGCCCATTACCAAAACCAGCAAGCACCAGCTTGCTTTCCCCTGCGTTTTCCTTCGAAACCAACCCTTCAAACCAGTCCCAAACCTCAACCTAATACCCAATTTAACCACCAAACATCATCTACAACTCACCCACATCAAAACCCAAGTTAAACCTCAATTAAACTTCCATTAATTCCAACTCTTTTTCAAGAAATCACAAGCTGAAACTTAAATAAAAAACAGAGTATAACCAGGGATTCCATGGCTGAAACTTACCTCAAACTTGGTTTTGATTCCCCTTTAATGGCTGAATCATGACCCTAAGCTCCCACCTTTGATTCCCTAGGTTAACTCCTCGAAGTTGGCTCCAAAATTCCAAAGAGAAAAGGAAGGAAAATGGTACACGGGTGAGGGAGAGGAAGAAGGTTATTGATGCTTTGTTTTTTAACAATTCCACAGCCTTCTAAAACTCAAAAGTCTGATACATATCCTTTGTCAAATGACCTAAATACCCCTAGGTCACTTAAGGCTTCTAAAATCACCCCAAGGGCAAAATTGTCCTTTCCAACCTATACCGTTAATTATAATTAACGCTCTCCAATTCCCACTATTCTCAATATTCTCAAATACCAATAAATCATATCCCATTACCCTTTAATTCCCGGTAATGCTCTAATCATTAAATTCACCCCGAGCCTCGAACGTAAACCTGTTATGACTAGACCGAACACTTACATCTCATGATCGTCTCATGTCGATTAGCTCGAACCAATCCACCTTATAATGTGGCTATATTAATTAATCACATTCATGCACCCAAAATATACAATTACGCCCACAGTGGCCAAATTACCAAAATACCCTCATAATTAACATATGAGCCCATATGCATGCATTCACCATCATATAATAATATAATTCACATAACACATGCATATAATCATTAAATACTATAATAAATAAATTATGGCCCTCCCGGCCTCCTAATCAAGGTCCTAAACCTTATTAGGAAATTTGGGGCATTACACTTATTCTTCTTGTTATATGGTTGACTCAAATTCTATTACTTTGTGGCATATATTAGACTTGTACATATAGGATTTAGCACAATTAAAAGGGCTATCAAATGTGGATTAATTGATTGTGATAATGTTGAACATGAAAAATGTGAATTATGTGTTAAATCTAAAATGGTAAAGAAACCTTTTCCTAGTATTGAAAGGAACTCTAATTTGTTAGATTTGATACATAGTGATTTATGTGAACTTAATGGAATGTTGACTAGAGGAAGAAGTAGATATTTTATTACTTTCATTGATGATTTCTCTAGGTTCACATATGCATATTTGCTTAAAAATAAATATGAAGCATTTGATGTATTTAAGGTGTATAAAGCAGAAGTTGAAAATCAACTTGAAAGGAAAATTAAAGTGCTTAGAAGTGATAGGGGTGGTGAATATTTTTCAAATGAATTTACCTTGTATTGTGAAGAACATGGAATAATTCATGAATGTACAACCCCCTATACTCCACAACAAAATAGTATATCGAAAAGAAAGAATAGAAAATTTATTGAGACGATTAATGTTATCCTATTACACTATAAATTTATTTTTAATTTGTGGGGTGAAGCCTTGGTATCCGGTTGTCATATTTTGAATTGTATTCCCATGAAGAAAAATAATATATCTCCATATGAGTTATGGAAAGGAAAGAAACCAAACATCTGTTATCTTAAAGTGTGGGGGTGTCTTGCTTATTGCAAGAGCACCAATCCTAATGACTATAAGATGTGCATTTGTGGGTTATGACCAAAATAGAAAAGCTTACATATTATTAGACTTGGAGTATAATGTGATAATTGAATCTAGAGAGGTTAAATTGTTTGAGAACATGTCTTGCGATGACAACAAATTAGAACCAACTCAAACTAGAGAGCCTCAAGAAGAGACTCCTACAATAGATGGGGAGCAACCTCAATTTCTTAGAAGGAGCCAAAGGCTCAAAGATTTAGGATCAAGTGAGAAGTGTTCTCCAATAGAGACACTATACCTTGTTGAAGGTGATAATGAGGAAGTTACTTGGAAACATCCAATAGTACTTCAAATAGAATATGATCCCAAAACCTTCAAAGAAGCAATGTCCTCAAGAGACACCGCTTTTTGTAAGGATGCAATTAATGATTAAATGGATTCAATTATGTCAAACCACACTTGGGAATTGGTTGACCTTCCAAAGGGGTCTAAACCTATGGCACCATACAAACCTTCAAGGCTAGGCTAGTAGCCAAATGATTCAAACAAAGAGAGGGAATAGATTACTTTGACACATATGCATTGGTAGCAAGAACTACTTCTATAAGGTTGTTTTTTCCCTTATCATCCATATATAACCTTTATGTTCACCAAATGGATGTCAAAACAACATTCCTAAATGGGGATCTCGAGGAGGAGGTCTATATGGAACAACCAGAAGGTTTTGTTCTTCAAGGAAATGAACATAAAGTGTGTAGACTTGTCAAATCATTATATGGTTTGAAACTTACAAGCTTAAGAGGATTTTGGTTAGAATTTTAAATGGTTGGGTTACTCTGAGTAGACTATTGAGGAATAAGGGCTCAAATTCTTGTCCTAATGCATGTTGGGTTAGAATTTGATGAATTAGGTTGAAAGAAAATGCAGGAAAAGCCCCAAGATTTCAGGGATCATGGGGCTCGTGTGACCCAGTTCTTGGGCACCGCGACTCGTGTGACCCCAGAAGCCCTGGGGGGCTTGCTGTTTCGTAGGTGTGCCGCGAACCTAAAGGGAAAGTCATGGCCCTCCTACCCCTGGGACATGGGGTTGTCACCTCTAATTTGGAGTTGCTCCGCAGCCCTTTGGGTCAGGTCACGGCGTGCCTAAGCAGCCTTAGCCAAAATAAGTTTTTGGGCTTGGGAACTTAAACCTAAGCACTCAAGACGAATTCTACTACCCGATTTAGTAGAATTTGAGGTCCTAGAGACTAGTATTTTATTCCAAAGAATTTAATTGGATTATATTTTAATAGTTATCAATTTTCGCTTATGACTAGGGTTACCGTTAAGGCTCAGAGGATCATGCTTGGGACCACTCCACATCCTCCGGTCAGGACTCGAGGTAAGAAAACTGCACCCGAGTTGTGAATGGGGCTAAGATATCCTATAAATGAACATATGTGAGATTATAAATGTTTTTGAGATTGGAAATATCTGGATAGGCAGGTTAGATCATGTTGCTTTCGATTGCGTGTTTCGCAACTTGTATATCTACGATGTTTGATGTGAAAGTCCGGCCCAAGGGAGCTGGGGCTGATGTTAAGCGTGTTGAACGCAACTCGGCCTAAGAGAGTCGAGATCATCTAAATCACTAGAGGGCACGGCCTAAGGGCACCGACACATAACTAATTGTATTAAGATTGAATTATATGTTTTGATTAAACTGTTTACTGTTGCCTAGCTTATTGCTTGTATTATGCTATTGATTGAACTGGTTGATCTATGTTTACTATGCACACTTTGTTATTATCTATTCTTGTTGAATTTAGCTTTCTTATTGAGCCTTGGCTCACGGGTGCTACGTGGTGCAGGTAAAGGCAAGGGAAAGTTTGACTAGCCTTGAGTTGGGGAGCTTTGGGGGCGGTGTGTACATCGGCAGCTGCTCGACCGCCACAACCGAGGAATTTACAGGGACTAGAGCCAAAATTGCATTTTTCCATTTAGTATGGTAGCAGTTGTATTTACTTTTAAGAGTTCTAGCCACCTTGTAAACATTATTTTTGGGATCTCGTATACCAAAATCTTATTTTAATGAAAGTCAACTATTTTATGATCAAAATCTTTTATCCCTAACTTGTCAGTTAACTTTAGAAACTTGTTTATGTTCGAACGACTTGATAAGAAAGTCTTGCACTATTTTAAATACACAATGTAACGGTCTTGGTTACCCAGGGCGTTACATACACCATTTGTTTCAAACATGAGGGTTAAAAAGAATGAAGGAAGAGCGTTGGCTCAATTGGAATATGCAAGTGCAATAGGAAGTCTAATGTACACCGCTCATTACACAAGAGCGGATGTTGCATGTGCTGTTAGTAAACTTTGTAGGTTTACTAGCAACCTAAGTATCAAGCATTGGAAAGCTATTGAGAGAATTCTTGGTTATCTTAAGGGTACGAAAGAGTATAGTCTTCACTATACAAAATTTTCAAAGATACTTGACGGATATTCCGATGCTAATTGGATATCGAGACTTGAGATAATCTCTCCACCACTGATTGGGTGTTTACTCTTGGAGGAGGTGTAATCTCATGGGGCTCCAAGAAGCAAACGTGTATATCACACTCAACCATGGAAGCAGAGTTCATAGTTTTAGCAGCGACAGACAAAGAGGCCGAGTGGCTTAAGAATCTGATGATGGATATTCCTTTAACCACGTATATGGTATCAATAATTTCAATACATTGTGATAGAAAATTCACACTTGCTAGAGCATATAATAGTGTGTGTTGTACCATAAAATTAGAACGAGTCCAATTACTCAGCTTGGGTACAGCTGGCAGATGAATATGTGGAAAAAAAGGCAAGTAGGATATTTGGTTAACGATGATGTGAGCAGCTCGAGACTCAATCCAGTTTGTACATGATACACATGCTATTATCAGACCGCCTCTTAGGATGACAATTGAGTTTGAGACTTATAATGAATAGATCCAACTTTGGGCACTCTGAGTTTACTATGAGCTAGGGTTCAGATAGAATTTGAACACGAGCTCAGGTGAGATATTTAGCTCGTGGAAACCTGGATATAACGCACACTGAAGGATCCCAAGAGATTCGGAGGCTCCTTATACTCTCATTAATGCCCAGGTTGTATCACATATCTATCATTTATTATCCGAGATAGCAGAAGTATATTTTATTCTGTTATCAAATCATATCCAAATGTAAATGGGAATAATCTGTATTAAATGTATACCTTATTAATTCACGCGGTTACCCAAACCTATCCAGGAAATTCCTTTATAAATATCAAGAATAATGGATAAGGAAAAGGACGACCATTTTTGTATTACTAAAACTTTGCAAAAATTGAGAGAGAAAAGCAATAACATTAATGTGGACTAGGTGGATTTTAACCACTGAACCACGTTAAAGGTGTGTGTGTTTGAGAGAGTTTTTATTATTTCATTACGGTTTATGATTTAGCACAAATCTACCTATTTGATTTCTTAATCTACTGTTGGTGAACAACCGCGTCAACATTTTGGTACTTTCATTGAGAGGAAATTAGTGCTTTGCAAGTTTCAGTCAACATTCATCATGGTGCTCACTCGGTCAATGCATGACAATGAGATGGAGCAGCCAGGTGGGCAAGAGGCCCATCATACTACTGTTCCCTTTGTGAGGGGCCCAGATGTTCAACAACATATGGGAAAACAACCGGTGGGTCAGGACGACGCTGGGAGTTTAGCATCACTCCCACCATATCCTAACCCAGGATATTTGATTGTTGTCGAGATGGAAAATGCTAAATTAAGAAGCCATCTCGCTAAGGAAAACAGGCAAATCGAGGAGGTCTTGGCTCGGTTTCCGTCACTCCAAGTTCTATGCCTTTAGAGCGAAACCACCAGAGTGCTCAGCCCACTAGTCATCATAGGGATTATCACAAACATGTTACTCGGTCAGAAAGAACTGTAACCCCCAACTCCGTGCCTTGTTTGCAAATTCCCAGGGGTGCCCGCATTAACCCACCAGGGCGGGATGGGACAATATAAAACGCCCTAATCTAATACTTTGTAAAAAATTTGCATTCTCATAAGCGTATAGAAGAAAGTCACTTATAATTTGAAAAATCCCAGTGGGGCCTTGCTAAAATATGCAAGTTGGGCCCAATAGTTTAAAGATAAAAATAATAGTTTCGTGCAGTGTTTTAAAAACAAATAAAGTTCAAGTCCCACTGATAAGTTCTATAAAGTTAAAAATAAACATAACATTATTATTTAGAAATTGGCGTTAAGCTGATCGTTTTCTCGCCCATAGGGTACCCCCAGACCATACACATCCTGACGTTGGAACTCCCCACATCACCACGTGTGCCAAGGAGAAATTCTATTTGCTACCTGGAAGGGAAAGTAAGGGGGTGAGCTAAAACCCCAGTAAGGAAGTGCAAATAATACACAAGTAAACACAACAAAACATATTCATATACATACATCGTTATACATCTTAAACATCATTATCATAAACATAATCATCATAACGTAATCATCATAAACATTATCATCATATCTTTGTGAACATGGCCCCCTATCTTGTCCATGTCACATCTTGAGGTAAACAGGAACTCTGGTCCTTGAATAACCTCGACGCGTCCGCCCTAAGAGTGTCTTTATATCCTTAGTAACTCGGGTTACGTCTTCATATCTTTAGTAACCTCTTTGTTGTGTCGCGTTCAACACGCTAGCAACCATTACATATCATACAACATACATAATTACATGCAATCCAATCATCTCTAAGCCAAGGAAAACTACATGAATTTCTACAATCATCATATCATATCAGAATAACATTTCATACATGGTACATCATCATATATAACATTTATATTCATACAAGCCAATCTTACCGTTCATAGCATAAACAAATAGAATTCTATCTAACTTCCTTACCTCAGGTCCAAGCAAAACAAAAATTGACAAACTTCATAACGATCATATAACCATAATCAAATAACATTCTTTAGCATCACATAAGACTTTCTTGTGCCAAACTCATATACCCCATGTGTGCATGGGCCATGCACACATGGTGAAAACTACACGTATTTTCCAAACATGCATATTTACACATAAAGTCATCAAAAGAATAATGCAAATTATACCTATTTTACATGCATGCTTTTTAAGTAAAAATCACATGGTTGAATATTTTACATATTTTTTAACGTAAAAGTGCATTTGCATGCGACATGCATACGTGGGAACGATGTTAGTTAAAAACGATAATTCCTAAGCACTTATTTCTATCGTTTTCAAACAAGAATTTAGCAACATACTTTCCTTACCATTATTTATCTCTTTAAAATCACTAAGTTGATTAAACCTCAAAAACATAATTTTTATTTCATAAAAATAATTTATTTAGCCATAAAAAAATAATAAATCCATTTATTATTTTAAATTACATAGAAATAATTAAGGCTTGACATTATTTAAAATACTTATAATTATCAGGTTTCTTTAGAAAATCACAATTTTATCTAAATTAATAAAATTACAAAAATTGATGTGAGAAAATATAATTTTTAGGTGTGAGAAAAATATACTTTGTTCGTATTATTTTAAGACTAAACTTTATGTAGTATAAATTCATATGTGATAATCAAATAATTAATTTTAATTTATTAAACTAAACTTTCAGCCACCATTTAAATTATTTAAAAATCACAAGTGAATTTACCTCAACATTTTTCTCAATTAAAATGAAGAAAATCATATCTATTAAAATGAACACTCATGGTTACATTAAAATACCATTTTTAATATTTACATAGTTTAGGTGTTATATTATTTCACAAACACAAAAATTTTCTTTCAATTAAAAGAATTTCCAATATTTTTACCAAAAATTCCAGCAACAAAATAAACTAAAAAAAAATCACCATCTTGAAATTAAAATCCCATACTTTCTCTAAAATATAAAAAAAAAAATCCGAAGGTATTTGTTTGAGTAAAAACACCATTTTTAATGTATGTTAAAATTCCCTTTAATTTCTTAAAAACATCATTGCACTTGCAAAATCATTTAAGAATGCAAAATCATTATTTTCATCATATTCTAAATCTTTTAAACATCAAAATCAGCAAGTTTAACAAATCAAGAATCCATCTTTTTCATCATGCTTCACAAAATTTTCACAATAAGCATACATGTTTAAATCTATACAATTAAATCACAAACTCTAGCATGTAACTATTATCATATTGTTATTCTAAGAAAATCTATATCATCACATAGACAATTAAATCATGCTACTCTCATGCAATATTATACCTCCAACAAACCATGCTTATATTTATGGGCAAGTGAAAAAAAAATACAAGAAACTCTAACATGCACTTATTATAACATTATTTCATGATTTCTTTTATGCAAAAATAAAGCAATTAAACCTAGGCCTAAGGCATGCTATTGCTGAAATACACATAGAGTCCAACAACCAAAATTTAGAAATCACCTCATCATACTTCTTGTTCAATTCAATTAGACAAATAACACCAATAACAAAGCATACTATCCACACTTATCACCTCTTTTTTTTTTTTTTTAAAGCCACAGTAACCCATAATGCCTTTATCCAATTTATCTAACCAATACATGATATAAATATAGCAACATAGAAAATAATAATAAAATCACCACACAAGCTTGGCCGAAACCCTCATGCATCAACCATTCCAATTTCTTTTTCTTTCACCTCACATAAAATGCACCCAAACATGTTTCTAGAGAAATAAATAAATAATGCCAACATCAAAAATAATACCTAAGACTCTCATCACAATAGTAAACAACTCCAATAAATAAATCAATCAATAATGTTACAAAACCACAAAAATGATCAGCACGTCCAAACAATGATAGATCAAGTACAAGGGTTAGAGATTCCAATACCTCTCTTGATTGTAGAATAAAGAACACAAAAGCTATGACCAACCCTCTTGGATACCCTATGAATTTCGAAACCCACAACAAAGAGAAAGGAAAAATGTTCTTAGAATTTAAGGAGATGAGAGAATAACTTAGAGGATTCAAGGTACTAAAAAAAAATACCTATACCAAAAATCTCTTTCTTCTTCTTCTCCTTCTCTATGTAGTCTCTCTTTGCACGATAGCCCCAAAGCACAAGTGAGACAAGAGCTCACTTGTTTCCCTTCTTATTCTAGCCAAATAAAAACCTAGAATCAATTACCCAATCTCTCTCTTATCCTTTCCTAATTTCCCTCTCCCAAATTAATACAATAAAACCCTTGACTTATCTAGAAAATAAATATTATTAGGAAATTAGATATTCCTTACCCTTGTCTTTCTCTCTCTCCTTGGATGTCCATGACCAATAAGGGAATTGGTGCTATTCTCGTAACTCAAGGGTCCTATGACTTGGGACTCGATTTTAACCCCTTTTTGTTGCATTTTAGGGAAAACATTATTTCCCAAACTTTGTAGGAAATTTCATTAAGGTACTAATTGTGTCTAAATATGATATCCACAACCCAAGTTATGCTCGTTTTACTGAGGCTGGATCCAGGGTTACGTGAAATCATAAAAAGGCAACTTTTTTTTTCTACACTTGTTTCTCAATTCTCCTTTGTGTGAACAAAAAAGCTTACCCTATTAATTATTTTCTTAATTCCTATTTATAATATATATTATTTAAAAGCATAAAATAAAATAAAAGGAAAATACAAAATGCATGGAAAACTATTGCATGCTCACCATTTAACCATGCACATGCACCCACACAATTGCTCAAGTGCATCATTACTTACCATGCACCTTGGTGCATTCAACCAAAACTCAATTATTCACATATTAAAATAAATAAATAAAAAAAATTAACAATTAAATTCACAAAAAATTCTCCCAAACAATTCTAACAATTAATTTAAATGAATAAAACAATTCTCAACACTTAACAATTAAACAAAATAAGACACAATATTTAAATAAATAAAAAAAATTGGTGCGCTACAGACAAGCTCATGAAGGCAAAGTGCTCCAGTGAATCCTCTTATGCCACGATCAGAACCCTAGGCACAGAGAACTAGGGACATTGGAGTAGAGCCGAGGCGGGCTAATTTAGTTCGTCCTGGATAGAACGAGGATAGCCTCGCCAATAAGGCATCCTTCGTCACTGATAAGACATCCTACACTACCTCATCCACAACGAAATGCTTCAGCTCATGGGAATAGTAGGAGAAATCCTCCCCCGTCGGTAGATACATATGCCCCACGGGAATGTGCTGAGACTTCAGGTCCTCGATCTCCGCCACGGGCTGTAAGTTTTGCAAATGGAAGTTACTGGACGGGGAGCCAGCATGGAGGGAGATTCGAAAGCAACCTGAGGAATCATCTGAGCTCAATGCAAAGTCTACGATATGATCCACAACCTGACCTATGCGATCTTTTAAACTCACAAAGAAGGTATCCAGCTCGGAGTGAGGGTGTTTGTTATACTCGACATGAGGGAGGTCTGTCTATCATACTCGACAATGGGAATGTCCCACCTAACCAAGCTCAGACTTGGAGGGACAATAACCCAAAAAATGCGTACAATAGGATGGGAGCTTTTCAACAGCCCCCAGCTAACCTAGAGACCAAAGACCCAATCCTTGAGTGATTGGCCTTGATGGAGGAACAGATGGAGAGGCTTTTATCTGGAAAGGGAGCAAATGATTATGACTCAGATGAAGAGCTCAAACCTTTCGCTCCAAACATTGCTGCAGCAACGTATCCTATTGGCTTTAGGAGGCCGACTCATTGGCTAACATAAAATAGCAACCTGATGAATCACTGAAGGTATACCTGAGCAGATTTGCTAATGTTGCAGCACGAGCTAAGGAAGCTGATGATAGCTTCAAACTCATGGCAATGAGGACAGGAATCCTGGTGGGAGTTGACCTATGGCAAGAACTCCAATGAAAAGAAGTTAAAAGTGTAGATGAATTTTTGGCCCAAGCTCAGGAGTGGATAAACCTAGAAGAGGCGCGATCTGCTGTCGCAGGACCCAGCCACACCCCTATCTAGCCAACTGGAACCATGGCAGATGTTGTAACTACGACTCAACCTGTTACTCAGAATAACCAAGCGAGAAACAACAAGAGGAAGGGGAATGGTGAGGGCGACAAGAACGGGACGAAGAAGAACAAGACTGTGGAGAAATTCAAGCCCGTTTATGCCACATACTCCAACCTAACAAACACCCAAGAACATATCTTCCTGGCTAATTCTAATCGCCTCCCGTGGAAGAAGCCAGAACCTTTAAGGCATCAGAGGGCGAAGAGAGATCCTTCAAAGTTTTTTCGATTCCACAATGACATCGGTCATAACAATGATGATTGCCGACAGCTGAAGGATGAAATTAAAACTCTCATTCGGGCTGGTCCATTAGCTTAGTACACCCGAAATCGGGTAGTCCCCAATCATCCAGCCAGACAAAATCCTCAGCTAGCTCAGGAACCCATGTCAGGTTAGCCTGGAGCTCAGATGAATCAAGTCGACCCTCCCCTAATAGTAGGAGGAGATATTACTACTATTTCCGGAGGACCTCAATTGGCGGGCACGAGCAGCGAGGCACAAAAGAGGTAATTAATGAGCTGAAACTTCATAATGGTGTAGAATCTGTCCCAGAGCAACGATTATCATAACAATAGTGGTTGGAAAAACAACCAATCATTTTCATGGAAAAGGATGCTGGCCACGTTCGATTCCCACATAATGACCCACTCCGCGTCAATAACCGGAGGGTATGGAGAATACTAGTGGATAATGGATGTTCTGTAAATGTGCTCTTCAAGTCCACCCTAGAAAAGATTGAGTTATCCGTAACCAATTTAAAGGTGACATCAATGACTTTGTACGGGTTTTCAGGTGAAGGAATGACGGACATAGGAATGACCGAACTGGTGGTTACATTTAGAGAAGAGTCACAAATTGTCTCCAAGATACTTGAGTTCGTGGTAATCGATTTTTTGGCCGCTTATAATTTGATTTTGGGACGACCCGCGCTGATGGCTTTTAAAGCCATCCCATCGTTCTGACATCTAGCAATGAAATTCCCATCGACCTTAGGAATATGCACAGTAAGAGGAGACTAGCTCGCTGATAGAGAATGCTACAGTATTTGTATGAAGGGAAAATCACAACCCGGGTAGTAGGCGATGGTTATAGGTGAAGGAGATGAGGAGTCTCGGGAAATAGAAGTTACTTGTAGGACAGAAGAACCTCAAGAAGGAAATTATGAGGTCTTCAAATGGGATGACATTGATTCACGGGTAGGCGAAGATAGATCTGAACTTAAGGAAATAGAAGATCTCGAGGAAATAAACATTGACCTCGAAGAACCTTCAAGAGTTGTAAAAATTGGGAAAAATCTTGAAGTCGAAAGGAAGAAGGAGCTGGTCGAGTTTCTAAGGAAGAACCTGGATGTTTTTGCCTGGTTGCACGACAATATGGTGGGAATTAGTCCGAATATAATAATGCATACTTTAAACTTGGACAAGAATGTGCCACCAAAGTCCCAAAAATGGAGGCTCTTAGGGACAGTACGATCTAAAGCGTTAGAAGAGGAAGTAGCTCACCTACTTAAGTGCGGGTTTATCAAGGAAGCAAAATACCCGATCTGGGTTGCTAACCCCGTGCTGGTCCTGAAGCCAAATGGAAAGTGGAGAACTTGTATCGATTTCTTCGACCTCTACAGGGCTTGTCCCAAGGATTGTTTCCTACTACCAAGAATTGATCAGTTGGTAGAAGCCAAGGCTGATCATGAGCTCATGTGTTTCATGGATGCGTATTCATGATATAACCAGATTGCGATGAACCTTGCAGACTAAGAGCATACCAGTTTCATGACTGAGAATAATGTATATTGCTACAGAGCTATGCCATTTGGGATGAATAATGTTGGGGCTACATACCAACGATTGGTCAACAAGATGTTTGCTAACTAGATCAGGAGAAACATGGAGGTGTATGTCGATGATAAGCTCATCAAGTCAAAGACTACCAATAACCATGTATCTAACCTGGAAGAATGTTTTGGTATATTGAGGAAGTACGACATGAAGCTGAATCCCCATAAGTCAATTTTCAGAGTTGCGTTGGGAAATTTTCTGGGGTTTATAGCCAACACAAGGGGGATAGAGGCGAATCTGGAAAAAATCAGGTTTTTGTTAGAAATGCCTTCGCCTAGGTCGCGTAAGGAAGTACAAAGCTTAATTGGAAAGGTGGCGGCATTAAACCGTTTCGTTTCAAAATCCACTGAAAAGTGTCTACCATTCTACAACTTGCTCAGGGGAAACAAGAAATTTGAATGGATTGAAGAATGCGAACAGACATTTCATGATCTGAAAACGCATCTAGCTGAACCCCCGTACTATCAAAACCGATGTCTGGAGAGTATTTATTTCTTTACCTGGCCATGACAGAGAATGTAGTCAGTGCCATATTATGTCTCATTTTGGCTTCAAGGAAGCTCAGGCCATACTTCCAGTCCCATTCTATTCACGTCTTAACCAACCAAACTTTAAGACAGGTTTTACAAAAACCTGAATCATCAGGGCGTCTATTAAAATGGGCCATCGAACTCAGCCAATTTGAAATATTATACATGCCACAAACTACAATCAAGAGCCAAGCCCTTACTGATTTCATTGCTGAATGCACAGACTTTCAGGATGGACTGATAAGGGAGTTGATACAAGAATTATGGAAAATCTTTGTTGATGGATCATCTAACAAAAATGGGTCGGAGCAGGGATAATCTTAATCTCACCTGAAGGACATCGGTTCCATACAACTCTCAGGTTCGAGTTTGAAGCATCCAACAATGAAGTAGAGTATGAGGCCTTGTTGGAAGGGCTAAGGGTGGCGAAAGAGGTGAAGGGAAAAGCCATCCAATGTTATAGTGATTCTCAGCTCATGGTCAATCAGATATTGGGAGAGTATCAAGCTCGAGGCATCAAGATGGTGGCCTACCTGGCTAAGGTAAAGGGTGACTTGTCTGAGTTCGAGTTTAGCTCCGTTGAGCAGGTACCCCATGAGCAGAATTCCAACATTGATGCTCTGGCTCGACTCACTACAACCAAAGAGGTCGATACATTGAATGTAGTTCTGGTGGAGTTCTTGGAAAGCCTGAGTATAATGATTAACATAAAACTGACCTGGATGACTCATCTAATGGAGTACCTCACAACCAGAAGGCTACCTGATGACAGGAAAGACGCAAGAAAGGTGTTGTATCAAGCTTCGCGGTATGTTATTGTTTAGGGAATCCTATATCGGCGATGGCATTCATTTCCCCTCCTACGATGTGTTCTGCCCGAGGAAGCAAAATCTATTTTACAAGAAATACATGAAGGCTTCTGTGGAGATCATGCTAGGGGGAAAAACCTAGCCCTAAAGGTACTGAGACGGGGATATTTTTGGCTCACATTAACAAAGGGCTCGATCTCGTATGTCCAAAAGTACGACAAATGCCAGTGTTTCTCCATAGTTTCGTGAGCTGCTCCAGTCGAGCTAACCATGATCTCATCCCCTTGGTCATTTGTAGCGTGGGGAATTTTCTTGATAGGTTCCCTGCCAATGGGAAAAGGAGGGGTTCATTATGCAGTAGCGGCGATCAATTATTTCACGAAGTGGGTAGAGGCTGAACCTTTGGCAACAATCACCTCGAAGAGAGTCCTGGATTTTCTTGTGAAGAATATCATCTGTCGATTTGGACTCCCTAAGAAGATCGTGTCAGACAATGAAACTCAGTTCGATAGTGATCTCTTCACAAAATTTTGTGAAAAATATGGCATAACCAAGAGTTTCTTATCGGTAGCATACCCACAAGCCAATGGGCAGATCGAGGCTGTAAATAAGACCCCGAAGGCAAGCTTGAAGAAAAGACTATATGAGGCCAAGGGATTATGGCCCGAGCAGCTCCCACAAGTACTCTGGGCCAATCCAACCTCACATAGAACTTCTACAGGACGTACCCCTTTTTCCCTAACCTTTGGAAGCGAGGCTATGCTCCCAATTGAGGCAATGGTAACAACCCACAGACAAAATACATTTGACCAAGATCATAAACACGAGCTGCTTAGTGCGTCCCAATTGAGGCAATTATAGCTTACCCATTATCAGTAGAAGATAACTCAATTTTTCAATTCAAAAGTTAAGGGACGCAGACTCAGATTAGGCGATCTGGTTCTCCAAAGGGTCTTTTTGGCAAATAAAGATCCCAAAGACGGGGTGTTAGGGCTGAACTAGGAAGGACCATATCAGATCATAGAGGTCCTACGTGAAGGAACTTTTAAGCTAGCCCGACTAAGTGGGGAAATAGTCCCACGGACCTGGAATGCCCTACACTTAAAAAAGTATTATCAATAGTTTTGTTGTCTTTAATGTATTCAGAGTTATCATTTATGTAAGGCTTATTTATAAAAGGCATTTCAATTTAATAACTATTGCATTATTAAATAACTAATTTTATTGTTTTGTTATTGCGAGCTTGCTTTGTAAAAGCAATCAAGAACATTTATATGTTCTAGTTACTTGGGGGGCACATAACCGAGGAGTGTTTTTGAGAGAGTTTAGCTTACTTGGGTAAGGATTAAGAACTTAGAGTTTGGATAAATTGATAATTCAACAGCTTTCTAAAAGCTCAAATTTTCAATAAACCTAATGCAAACTAAGTTTGAGAAATCACAAAAACCCTAGATATAACCAGGTCTAGGCCTAATTATAAACAGGAATGATGCTATTACGCTTATAAAAAAACACCTGGAGATAACCGGGTCCGAGGCCTGATTCTTAACAGGTATGGCAAAAATAAGCGAGTAAAATCTTGGATACAACTAAGATATCGATAAAATCTATCTCGATCTAAAAGAGAACCCCTAAGATTTTGAATGTACAAGAATCTAAGGATTCATAAATGTTGACTGTGATTTTAGCCAACGACGTAAGAACGTCAAATACGACAAGCCTTCAAGAGAATTATAAACGACAAAAGACAGTTTTTATCAATGAAAGTAAATAACACAAGATTTTATAGTGGTTCAGCCCCGATAATCGGTAATAGCCTAATCCACTTAGAGATTTTATTACTGTATTCAAACTCAAGATCAGATGAACCAGTGTCAACTGAGTTTCTTCAGTGAAAATATTCCAGAATACAAAAAAGGGGTTCTCTCAGGGAAAAACACTTTCTCTCTCTAGAACACAGGTTAACTCTTAATTTTGCCATAAGTCCTTTTACGATCCTCCCAACCCTCTATTTATAGACCTGGGATTCTCAACTGATATCCCCTTTAGATAGGGATATTTTATTATTCACCTTATATTTATATTACAATAAATGTTTAAAATACAACTGATCCCCAAATTCAAGTGAGGAGCGAGAGATTCCCGGATGCCTAGACCAATTCTCACTGAAGTCGTTTCGGGAAGTTTGACGTAGTCTCACATGCATGTTGATTACTCCTTCAAGCTTTTCCGTGGGTCAAAGATGGTATATGGATGGCTCTCCTCGGACCAAAGATCATATAAGTTTGGCTCTCCTCGGACCAAGGTGGTCCGAGCCCACCTCCTTTGCTCCTTACCTCGGGCAAGTCCGAGGTAAGCTCCTCCATGACTTGTCCGATCGGACACAATGGTTTCCTCCTTGGCTTAAGGTAGTCCGAACCACCCTCTTTGGCATCTCACCTCGGTCAAGCCCAAGCCCATTTCCTTCAATCAAGGTCCGATCGGACCTTGTAGTTTTCTCCTCGAACCAAGGTGGTCCGAGCCATCTTTTCCATACCATCTCCTCGGACCATAATGGTCCAAGGCACCTCTCCCATGGGCATGTCCGATCGAACATGATGCCCTTCTCCTCGGACCAAAGTGGTCCGAGCCTCTTTTTCAACCAAGGTCCGATCGGACCTTGTAATCTTCTCCTCGGACCAAGGTGGTCCGAGGCTACCTTCCTCCTCCTCACCTTGTACAAACCCAAGCATACCTCTTCCATGGCCTATCCGATCGGCCATTATGTGACCTTCCCATTGACTAAAACTTAAGTCTTAGTCATTCTCTTCGGACACGTCCAAGCCAATACTTAGGAACCCTTGAGAGGTTTACCTCGGACACACTCGAGCCAAAATATCAAGAGGCTCCTCAAGCTTAGGTTCGATCGGACCTGTTGCTTTTATCCCTTGAACCAAAATCCAAATCTCTCCTTCAATCTTCTTGGACTTGGCTTCAAATCAATTACTAGAGTCTTCAAACTGGGGTCTGAGCCAAGCAACCCTTAGACCAAATATTCTCTTCGGTTGGGTGTATTTGACTTGACTATCTGTCCAATTTCTTAACTTGTGTATTGGGCCACTGCTAAGCCAGATCACCCTACTAACTCATGCCATGTGCCAATTTTATTGCCACATCATTCTTTTCAAATTTTTGGGATAACATTTGCCCCCCAAGTTTATTATATGATTCATTCACGTAATAAACTTTTTCTCCAGCTAACGTCATTATAAAAAATAATAATTGTTCATCTCCATGCAGCAGACCCACGATCACTGCAAAAATCCACCCATGATCGTGGAGAGAAAAATAGTCCCAGAATGCCAAAGGTCCAAAAGTAAATAAAAATCCACTTTTTTCCCTTTAAATATCCCCACTCTACACACTTTTCTTCACACATACAAAAATCACTCTAAAAAAGAAACCTCTCATCTTCTTCTTCTCTTTTGGCCGAAATCCCCAAGGGTTTCCTTCTCCTTGCCGATTCCAAAAGCTTCAAGGGGAGCTCTTCATCTTCAAGCAATCTTCAAGCAAACCAAAAGTCCTCTAACCTTGAGTAAGCCTTCTTTTCCATGCCTTTTATATTGTTATATTTTTTTTTTTCAAAAATTTTCTAAGAAAAATATGCCATGGCCGAACCCCCTAGCATTGCTTGTTCTTGAAGTTCTTGTGAATGTTTTGTACAATGTGTTAGCTTGTTGTCTTGACGATGTTTGTGGCATGGGAAACCCGAAATTACTTCTAATTTCATATGAATTTCAAGACAAATGGGCTATTTTGTCATGAATATGAATATGGGTTTTGAGGGTTTTGATAGTGTAATGGGTTTCCAAGAACATGAAGAAAAACCTTTCATTTCTATGCTTTGATCTTGTTTTTGTATGTGTGAATGAAGGAATGTGTTTAAACTAGGGATTTTAGGGCTTTGCCCATTTGATTTGGATTTGGGGTAGGCAAAGTGTGCAATTAGGGACTTTGTCTATATGGTTTTGCCAAAAATTCTGGGCATACGTGTGGTCCGATCGGACCACACTTTTATCCTCCTTGGGAGCTCACGTCCGATCGGAGACGGTGGGCTGTGGCTAAGGCTTAGGCGTGCATTTCTTTGAACGGGGCAAGTGATCACTTCCGATCGGGCATTGAAATCCTTAGGCAAGTGTGTGGTCCGATCGGACCACACTTACCTTTCTTTGCATTGAAGTGCCCAACTCACTTGGCAGCAAATTTTGAACCCCCTTAGATGCCCATGCCCGATCGGACATAAAGTGTTGCTGCTGGCTAGGAGTTTCGGAGGCACAAGGTATACCAGGCGCTGGACACTCGGACCGTGGGTGCGTATCCTCTCCTCAGGCATGCTACGTCCGATCGGACATCCTGGGGGACTTCACGCTGGGTTCGCGCGGTGGCAAGGCTGGATGTCTCCTTGGCCAGGCTGTGTTCGATCGGACCAATATTGTTTTGCTCTGGGCTCGCATGGATGCATGGTTCCTTGACTCCATTAGCTCTGAACGCCCCTTTGGTCACGCGCATTTGGTGGGTCTAGGCATCCGTTCGAATGCATTAGGTAAGACCACTTCCTTGAGCCCAAAACGTGGTCCGATCGGACCACACCTAATCTCTTTGGGCCTTGGCCTTCTTTCCTTCCAAATGCACACCCAACCCCTTAGCATGTTAACTTACACGCATAAGGAATTTAGGCTCATAGGAAAACCTCAAAAGTGCCCATTTCTATAAACTTTAATAGGTTCAACACCCCAAGTACTTTTTAGGCACTCTTGAGCATTAAAATGATTTTTTCCATATGTGTTATATTTTTATAACTTAGACAAAATTAAGTATAAAAATAACTCTTATTTTTGGTGAATTTTTCCTGTATGGTTACTCACCTCCCCATGTTTTATTCATTTTTGTAGATGAATCGCTCTGACTATAGGGGAGGTGACAATCATGCGGACTTCGACACATCCGTCCCGCAAATAATTGAGACTCCCTTAAATAGCGATTCCTCACCAGACTCGTCTACTGGCTGCACTCCAGAGGACCGTCTTCGCCGCTTCAAGCAGATTCTCCCTCGCTCAGCCTTGTATCTTCTCCACGAGGAACAGTTCCTTCGACAAGTCTCTCAGTCGACGATGAGGGTGAAGCAATCCAACAGACTTCCTCAGGAACATGATCCACAGGTTGCCCGCAGAGCGGTGCAGAAGGTGGTAAAGCGCAATCATACTCGCACTACCACAGCTTCAAGAAAACCTTCTCAGGAATTTGCTACGGCGATCCACAATTTGGCTGTCCAGAAGCCACGTAATGAGGGAGAAGAAGAACCCTCCTGGTTCATTGCTGATGCTTCAAAACTTAATCCCGCACTGTTTCAAAAACACATTGAAGCTTTAGGCTTGAGCGGGGCAAACGTGATATGTCCGGGCTCGAACCAAAGAGCCAATAGGCCCAGTGGAAGATATTGCGCCTGGTCCAGGCATCATGTGCACGCTGGAGCAACACTCCCGCTACACATCTATTTCCGGTCTGTATCAGATTACTTCAACGTCTTCCCATTCCAGATCGCACGGAATGGGATCCAGCCACTCTCGGCGTTGTACATCCTTTACTTCCTGAATGGTTGGGACGAGCCCACCCCTCATGAGGTGCATTACCTGTTTGATCTTAGGACCAATCCTTCCCACAACAACTCAGGCTTCTTCCACTTCTATCATAGGCAAAGGGGGATTACATATCTCAATGGTATTTCTCACAAATCAAACCCCAGGAAGTATCATAAAGAATACTTCCTTACATTAGACATTGAGGCCAACAACTTGGCCTTTACATGCTCGGGTCCATTCGAACGACCATTGCCTACTAAAGGGATGTTTAAGCGGGCCCAAAAGTTAGCTAATATGAGCCTTAAAGAGAAGGATGTGAAAAAATTGGTCACCTTGGACCTCCTTCAGATGGTGGGCCTGGTGCCGTGTGACCAAGATTTGGCGGTGGAAAGTACCACCGGGGAGAACGACACTACCGATCAGTCCAACGCGGGAACGGAGCTAGTGACCGATCAGCTTTCTCCTGGACCTTCTCCGCTTTTTCGTAGACCTGGCGACTTAGTCATTAGAGAACCCGAACCTCAGCGCAGATCTACTATTCCTGCTCAGCCTAGGAAAGGAAAGGCTATCCAGGTTGAGAGGGAACTTAGCTCATCCTCGGACGACGAGGATGAGTTCCTTGATCAGATCCTCAACGCAGGTAAGACATGTCTAGTGAACATAGGAAAAAAATTTATAGCTTGGTGATTCGAGAGTAACAAAATTGTAGTATACACTTGTACACATTTCATTATGTTTATATCTCTAACAACCTTGTGTTTTCCTCCTTTGCAGATTCAAACATGTTCAGAGAGTGCATTGCTTCAAAGAGGAAAACTGGTGATGGAAGTGGCTCTATGCCCCCACAGAAGATTCAGAAGGTAGCACCGCCCAGTCAAGGGAGGCAAACTGAGGGACCGACTACACTTCTGCCATTGACTCCCTCTTCCCTTCCTCCTTCTGCGAGCCTAACTCCTACTCACCAGGGTAGCTTGAGCGAGCTCTTTCGTGCTGTTAGTGACCTAGGCAAGGGACTTCTTGAGGAGATCGGCCACGATGCTTCAACGCTCCAAATCTTAGAATCCTACCCTCGGCTTAGCGTTGAAGTCGTCTTGAAGAGAGGGCTTGCTCAACTGATGAAGGTAAGTATTTTCTCTTAAGACAATTTATTATTAGTATTTTCGCTTATAATAACCTTTTGTCTTCCATGTAGTCACTTGTCACCATTGGTCACGCTCAGCTCCGAGCCGTAGACTACAAGGAGTTGATCAAGGTGCTGAACGATCAACTGGTGGAGGCCAAATCCAAGCTGGAGCAAGCAGAGAAAACCGTAGCTGAACGGGACGAGTCTCTCAAGAAGCTTTCTGATGAGAACCAGAAGCAGGCTCAAAACAACGCTTCCTTGACAATTCAATTGGAGAAGCAGTCCCTCGAGAACAAAGAGTTAGCTCGGGACAATGAGAGGTTAATCAGCGAAAATGAAGAGCTGAAACAAGAAAAGGAGCTTGACTTGATTCGCTTTGAGGAGGCCAGTTTCGACTGCTTTTATAAGGTCTAGAAGTTGAACAAACCTCTCAATCTTGATTGTTTCTCCAAGGAGGCCCAGGCAGAGGAGCTTGCCAGATGTGAAGCAAGGGCCGCTGAAGAAGCTGCCAATCCTCCTGCACTCACTCCCACCTCCTCTGCTTTATCATTCCGAGCGAGAGGGGCAGCTGATGCCGAGGAGGGGGTCGATCAACCCATTAGAGGAGCACGCCAGTGACTCCCTCTCGTAGTTCATCATAGTTTACTTTACTTTGTATTTTGTTGCTCGAACTAGTGAGCTATTTTGACACTTAGCACTTTACTCTTTCTTTTTCGACAACTTTAAACTCTTAAGTTTTTATTGTACATAGCAAAGTTCTTAGATGCCTTTAATTTTACATGAGTATTTAGTTTTCTAACTTAGAAATTTTTACCATTCCATAAGTCCATACTAAATATACTTCCTCATGCTCTTATTGCTCTAACTTTTTATGAGCATAAATTTTATATTACACGAATATCCGTTTCTAACTTAAAATTTGAAAAATTATAAGTTACTTAAGCTTTGTAGAACAAGTTAGCTTAATGGCTTTTTTTTTTAGACTTCCAAACTTACAAGTCAGCATAAATTTTTTTAGACTTCCAAATTTACAAGTCAGCCCAAAAACAAATATATTTGCTCGTGCTCTTATTGCCTGTGTTGAAATACATATCAGTATACCCTATGTGCCCCCCAAGTGATTGAGGGTTGATAAATCCTTGATCACTTGCTACTTGACCGAATTTGTTCGAGTAGTTTCTACTCGTGAAACACATAAAATATATGAACATATTTCAGTAGTTGAGCACTACAAAAACATTATTTAAACGTTGGTCCTTCATGTCATGATACCGACCAGTTGAACACTGTCTGGTATACATTTACACTTAGCTTTTAGAAGACCTGTTTTGTTTAAATTATTATGACAGTTGAACACTGCCAAGCAAAAATAATCAACACATATGCAAAATTTGTAGCAAGATTCGACCACGCTGCGCATGGTCTCTTTTATTACTCGTAATAATAAGTGACAAAATGTGTCTAACAACGAGTTCCAAACAAAATAACATTGTTCAAAATAATGTGACTGGGTAGCAAATAACCAATTCACAAACAAAAAACTTAAATAACAAGTTAAGCACTTGATACAAAACTACTACTCTGCAAGTAGTATTTATTGATAATATTTTCTCAAGTGCTCGCCGTTCCAGTAGTTCCTTATTAGCTCCCCATTCAACCGAGCGAGCTTGTAGGTGCCGGGTGGTAAGACTTGCTCAATTTGATACGGTCCTTCCAAGTTTGGTCCTAGCACACCAGCTGATGGGTCTCTTACAAACACCTTTCTTAGGACTAAATCTCTGACCTGGAACTTTCGATCTCGCACTCTGGAGTTGAAGTAGCGTGCCACTTTTTGCTGATGAACGGCTACTCTGAGGTTTGCCTCCTCTCTTCTTTCATCGAGGAAGTCCAATGATTCTGCTAATAACTGATGGTTCTCCTCTTGGTTGTACATGGTCCTTTTATGAGAAGGTAGGTCTATCTCCACAGGTAACATGGCTTCATACCCATATGCTAAAGAGAATGGGGTATGACCAGTTTCCGTCCGAGCAGTAGTCCTATATGACCAAAGGACCTCTAGTAACTCTTCTGCCCAAGCACCCTTAGCTTGCTCCAGGCGCTTCTTTAGAGTGTCCTTCAACGTTTTGTTCACCGCTTCAACCTGCCCATTGGCTTGAGGATGGGCTACCGAGGAGAAACTTTTGGTGATGCCATGCCGAGTGCAAAAATCGATAAATATGTCGCTGTCAAATTGGGTGCCATTGTCAGACACTATCTTCTTAGGTAGACCATAGCGACATATTATGTTTTTAACCACAAAATCTAATACTTTCTTCGATGTGATCGTGGCTAATAGCTTGGCCTTAGTCCACTTAGTAAAATAATCTACCGCGACCATCGCAAATTGCACTCCTCCTTTTCCCTTGGGCAACTTCCCAATCAGATCAATGCCCCACACTGCAAAAGGCCATGGACTTTGCATTTGCTTCAAAAGATTTGGGGGCTCTCTGGGCACTTTACAAAATCTTTGGCATTTGTCACACTTTTTCACATATTCCATAGAGTCCTCGTTCATAGTGGGCCAGAAAAATCCTTGCCTCAAGATCTTTTTAGATAGACTCTGCCCCCCAGCATGATCTCCACAAAACCCCTCATGCACCTCAGTTAATAAGTTCTTTGACTGGTAGGGCGTTATGCACCTGAGTAGAGGTAAGGAGTATCCTCTCCTATACAACACTCCATCCACCATGGTGTATCTAGCAGCTTGCCTCATAACCTTCCTTGCTTCATTACGACCATCTGGGAGGGTCCCTTGCTCAAGGTAAGCAATGATGGGAGTCATCCAGGTATCGGCTATCGTAATTGGCATGGCCTCTTATCTATCAATGCTCGGCTCCGCCAAGTATTCTACTGGTACTATATTTAGAGTTTCGGCATCCTTTGCACTAGCAAGCTTTGCTAGAGCATCAGCATTGGAATTCTGCTCCCTTGGTACTAACTTGATGGTATACCCCTCAAACTGGGCTAACAAATCCTTGTTTTTGTTTTAGTATGCCACCATGCGTAGGCCCCTTGCCTGGTACTCCCCCAATACTTGATAAACCACCAATTGGAAATCACTATTTATCTCCACTGATCGGGCACATACATCTCTAGCCAGTCGCAAGCCTGCTAAGAGGGCCTCATACTCCGCTTCGTTGTTAGAAGCATTAAATCCGAATCTTAGTGCACAATGAATTCGGTGCTTCTCTTGTGTGACTAGTATAATCCCAACTCCTGAATGGTGCTCATTCGACGATCCATCAACAAAAAGTTGCCAAGTAGGAATTTCTTCTTTTAGCCCAGTAACACTCTCCTGCTGGTCGGGGACCTCAACGATTCCGGTACATTCAGTGATGAAATCTGCCAAGGCTTGACCTTTAATAGCAGTCCTTGGTTGGTACTTGATTTCAAACTGGCCTAGCTCAACCGCCCATTTAAGTAGCCGACCAGACGACTCCGGCTTCTGTAAAACTTGGCGAAGAGGTTGGTCAGTAAGGACCTTGATGGGGTGTGCCTGAAAGTACGGCCGCAATTTTCGTGACGCAAGTACCAAGCAGTAAGCCAACTTCTCGATCATGGGGTATCGGGACTCCGCTCCTATCAAACGCTTGCTAACGTAATATACTGAGTGCTGTACCTTATCCTCCTCACATACTAAGGCAGCACTAACAGCGTGTTCCGTGACTGCTAGATACATGAATAGGTCTTCTCCATCAACTGGCTTAGAAAGAACAGGAGGTTGGGCCAAATGCTCCTTTATCGCCTGGAAAGCTTGTTCACACTCTGCGGTCCATTCAAACTTCTTGCCTCCTTTAAGCAGGTTAAAAAACGGGACGCACTTGTCCGTTGATTTCGAAACGAACCTGCTTAGAGCCGCAATCCGCCCAGTCAAGCTTTGCACATCCTTTATTCTTGTCGGAGACTTCATCTCTATGAGAGCCTTGATCTTCTCTGGGTTTGCCTCTATTCCTCGGGAGTTAACAATAAACCCAAGGAATTTTCCAGAACCCACTCCAAATGAACACTTGAGGGGGTTTAACTTCATGTTATACCTCCTTAATATTGCAAAGCACTCCACTTTCCATTGGGTTTGGGCACCAAGACTGGGTTTGAAACCCAAGCTGGGTAGTATGCCTCTCTAATAAACTCGTTCTCCTTCAATCGCTCTACCTCCTCCTTAAGAGCCTTTGCTCGATCCTTGTCAAGCAACCTCCTCTTCTGCTGTACCGCTGGATATCTTTCATCCACGTTGAGCACGTGGCTGATCACAGTTGGTGAGATACCCACCATATCCTTGTGAGACCAGGCGAAGACATCTTGATTTCTTCGCAAGAATTCTATCAGCTGTACTCTCACCTCAGCTTTCAACTTCTTCCCAATCTTGACACCTCTTGTCGGGTCATTCTCATCTATAGGGACCTCCTCTAACTCCTTGGACGGTCCCACATCACTCTCATAATCCCCAAAGCGAGGATCAATATCTCTTCCCTCGCTTTGGGCAACGCCCTATTTGGTGACTTCATCACCTGATGGGGTCTTCTGCTCTTTTAAACTAGGAGTGCTCTCCTGGCCACACTCCTCCAACATCTCTTCATCGTTCACTACTACAAGACTCTGGTCTACATCCATCTCATCCACCTCCTCTTTTTCAACACTCACAATCATGTTGTTCTCCTTGGCACCTTTCTTCGCCTTAGCTATCGAGGCATTATAGCACTCTCTAGCTTCCCTTTGGTCTCCTTGGACACAGCCTATGCCAGCGCTGGTCGGGAACTTCATAGATAAGTGCCAAATTGAAACTACTACATGCAAATTGGTGAGTAGTGGTCGACCAATAACCACATTGTAGGCAGATGGGCAATCAACAATCAAAAACTTAGTCATCACGGTCTCATGCTTGGGGGCTTCCCCCGTGGTGACTGGTAACTTGATTGTCCCAGTTGATGACAATCCCTCTCCAGTAAACCCATAAATGATGTGAGAGCATGGCTTCAAGTCATTGATGGATAGCTTCGTCTTTTCAAAAGAGGACTTATAAATAATGTTTACGGAGCTTCCCGTATCAACTAGACATCTTTTCACCTTCATATTAGCTATTTGGACTGTCACAACAAGAGGGTCATTGTGAGGATACCTCACGTGTTTAGCATCTTCTTCAGTGAAAGTGAGGGACTCACTTTCATACCTTGGGTTCTTGGATGGTCGCTCCTCCACCGTCATGACCTCGGAGGTGGATGTCGCACCCAACTCATGACGAAGGGTGCGAGCATACCTCTCCCTCACCTTGTTGCTATCTCCAGCAAGATGTGGCCCTCCACATATTGTATCTAGTGTGAAGTCCACAGGTTCAGGATGCAAAGGTGGGGACCGTTGCCGCTTGAACCCAGGATTATTGCTGCTCCCCTCTCCCTGGGTCTTCTCTGCCTTATACTTTTTTAGTTTCCCCGACTGGAGGAGAAATTCTATCTCATCCTTAAGGTGATTACATTCATTCGTGTCGTGACCATAGTTTCCATGGAAACGACAGAACTTGTTCTTATCCCTCTTACTCATTTCCTTCTTGATTGGTGAGGGTCTCCGGTAAGGGACCTCCTGATGGCTGGCTAGATAGATCTCCGCTCGGGTCGCCGAAAGAGTGGTGTAGTTGGTGAATCGAGGTTCATACTTCGTTGGCTTGTCATTCGATCCTGACTTAGCTTTTTTCTCATTGCGGCAGTCAAACCCGTTATTCCTACGTTTCTTACTACTACCTTGATCATTTCTGCTATCCTTCGGAGTTTCATCTGATCCACTTGTTGTTCAACCCGTTCTCTTCTTTCTCAATGGCATCGTCCAACTTCATGTACTTATCTGCCCGGTCTAAAAACTGCTGTAAAGTTGAAATTGGATGGCGGTGGATGCTATCCCACAAAGGACTTCGATAAATAATACCGGAGGAGATTGCAACCATTTTCCCTTCATCTCGAACCGCGGTAGCCCAATTGGCTTCTCTCATAAACCTTTGAATGTAGTTCTTGAGAGACTCATCTTTACCCTGCCTAATGTCAACCAAATGGTTGGCATAAACAGGAGGGGTTCCGGCAGTACTAAACTGCCTGCAGAACTCCTTCCTAAAGCTCTCCCAAGAGGTGATGGAGTCGGGTTTGAACTTCCAGTACCACTCCTGGGCAGTGTCTGACAAGGTTGTGGGGAAGACTCTGCAACGGTAGTCATCACTCACCCCAAGCAGCTCCATCTGGTCTTCGAACTTCCCAACGTGTCTCACCGGGTCTGCCTTTTCTGTATAAACTGGCAATACCGGCGCTTTGTATTTCCTTGGTGGTTGGGCTGCTCTTATTCTAGCACAAAAAGGGCTACCACTTCTGTGGTCTACCGGATCAATAACTGGTTGTTTCGACAAACTTTGGACTGCCGCCGTTAAGGCATCAAGCTGGGCTTGGATGCCCGGGGCCACTGCTGGGGACGCACTCTCGGGACTGTTTGGTCGGGCACTCCTATCCGGCATATCAACATCAAGTATTTCTACTCGACTGGTAGGACGGATTGGCTCCTGCCCTTCGATCGGAACGGTCCTCCTTCTGTCATCAATGACGTCCCTTAGGTCCTTCTGAGCAGTGTTCTTTCCCAACCGGTCGAACACCGTACTCCGAGTCTTCTCGGAAGGTCTACTAGGTGGAGCGTGCTCTTTGCCATTACGCTGGTTGGGATGCCGTGGTGGCTTCCCCGTTTGAGCCGATTGATCCTCTCCTCCTCGTCGGTTATTATTATTCTCCTTCGACTGGTTGGTGTGGTCACTGTCAGCTTCATCACGCCCATGTCCATCTTTGAAGTGGGAAGTCTCCTTGCCACGAGGAGCTTTGTTGTGCCCCTGCTCAGAAGGTGTTTTCTTGCTGCCTGACTTATGACTCCCTAACCTGGAAGTCTCTGATCTGGGGCTCCTTGAGGGGGTCTTGGAGTTCCCCCTCTGGGTTGAGGCAGTGCGCGATCGGACTCCCTCTTCCTCATGACCAGGTGGGTTACCACCATTCCTGCCTGGCCTATCAGTTTTCTTATGACCAGCCTCTGTGGTCCTTGCCTCCGGGGTGGGTGTCACCCCAAGCGCAGCTTGAGCATTGGCTCTGGTCAATTGCATAGCTGTCTCCAGAGCAAGTGCAGCTTCACGATGTCACCTGTCGGCCTCCTCTTGCTGTCGACGGATCTTCTAGCGTCCATATCCCGTCTCTGCTTGGCCATTTCCTCAGCAAAGGCCTCCTGCCTAGCATTGAACTGGGCTAACTCCTCCTGGAACGCGCTCATGGTCTCCTAGAGCTCCTCAACTTCAGAAGCTACATCCTCTAGCACGACCCTAGGCTCATTCTCACGATCTTGAACGTTGGGACCTTCTGATCTGGCATGTTTCCTAGAGGTGCTTGCCCTCTTGGAGGCCGCAGTGGTGTTCTTAGGCGCCATATTGCTTCAGGGACTGTCTGTCTTCTCTTCAGGCTCTCAATGAAAGCACCAAAATGTTGACTGTGATTTTAGCCAACGACATAAGAACGTCAAATACGACAAGCCTTCAAGAGAATTATAAAAGACAGCAGACAATTTTTATCAATGAAAGTAAATAACACAAGATTTTATAGTGGTTCAGCCCCGATAATCGATAATAGCCTAATCCACTTAGAGATTTTATTACTGTATTCACACTCAAGATCAGATGAACCAGTGTCAACTGAGTTTCTTCAGTGCAAATATTCCAGAATACAAAAAAGGGGTTCTCTCAGGGAAAAACACTTTCTCTCTCTAGAACACAGGTTAACTCTTAATTTTGCCAAAAGTCCTTTTACGATCCTCCCAACCCTCTATTTATAGACCTGGGATTCTCAACTGATATCCCCTTTAGATAGGGATATTTTATTATTCACCTTATATTTATATTACAATAAATGTTTAAAATACAACTGATCCCCAAATTCGAGTGAGGAGCGAGAGATTCCCGGATGCCTAGACCAATTCTCACTGAAGTCGTTTTGGGAAGTTTGACGTAGTCTCACATGCATGTTGATTACTCCTGCAAGCTTTCCGTGGGTCAAAGATGGTATATGCATGGCTCTCCTCGGACCAAAGATCATATAAGTTTGGCTCTCCTCGGACCAAGGTGGTCCGAGCCCACCTCCTTTGCTTCTTACCTCGGGCAAGTCCGAGGTAAGCTCCTCCATGACTTGTCCGATCAGACACAATGGTTTCCTCCTTGGCTTAAGGTGGTCTGAACCACCCTCTTTGGCATCTCACCTCGGTCAAGCCCGAGCCCATTTCCTTGAATCAAGGTCCGATCGGACCTTGTAGTTTTCTCCTCGGACCAAGGTGGTCCGAACCATCTTTTCCATACCATCTCCTCGGACCAAAATGGTCCAAGGCACCTCTCCCATGGGCATGTCCGATCGGACATGATGCCCTTCTCCTCGGACCAAAGTGGTCCGAGCCTCTTTTTCAACCAAGGTCCGATCGGACCTTGTAATCTTCTCCTCGGACCAAGGTGGTCCGAGGCTACCTTCCTCCTCCTCACCTTGTACAAGCCCAAGCATACCTCTTCCATGGCCTATCCGATCGGCCATTATGTGACCTTCCCATTGACTAAAACTTAAGTCTTAGTCATTCTCTTTGGACACGTCCAAGCCAATACTTAGGAACCCTTGAGAGGTTTACCTCGGACACACTCGAGCCAAAATATCAAGAGGCTCCTCAAGCTTAGGTCCGATCGGACCTGTTGCTTTTATCCCTTGAACCAAAATCCAAATCTCTCCTTCAATCTTCTTGGACTTGGCTTCAAATCAATTACTAGAGTCTTCAAACTGGGGTCTGAGCCAAGCAACCCTTAGACCAAATATTCTCTTCGGTTGGGTGTATTTGACTTGACTATCTGTCCAATTTCTTAACTTGTGTATTGGGCCACTGCTAAGCCAGATCACCCCACTAACTCATGCCATGTGCCAACTTTTTTGCCACATCATTCTTTTCAAATTTTTGGGATAACAATAAAGATGAGAAAATAATAGACTAAGGGAAACAAAAATAGATCACAAGTTAGATGTATATTCAAAAGTACATTGTCATGTCAAGGAGGAAAAACCTCGACCTAAGCCCGAAGGCAATTGTTTTGGTCCCAAGGGACTTAGTTACACAAGTTTTTTTAAAAAATAATAATAAAAGGAGTGAAAACAAAAGTCACCGGGCCCCGTCTGCTCAGTCCAAAGAAGTCACCTCCTTGCAATCCCCCTCAGCAGCTCCAGAAGCTTTGCCGATCTTTGAGGGTTCCTGTGAGAACCAAATCTTGAACCGAGCAAGATATGGGTCCCATAGCACGAGCTGCATGAAAGACAAGTTCCCATCCTTGTTGAAAGCCCAGCAACAGTAAAGCATCTCCTCCATTTTATTCGATAACTCCGCAACTTCCTCTTTGGCCTTAGCCTTGATCTCGATCAACTTCTTATTGAGTTTTTCATTTTGGCCTTGAAGCTGATCCACGCAATGACTCACCTCCACGACCTGATCCTGGGAGATAGAGAAGGCGACTTTTGCAGACTGCTCACCCTCTTGGGAAGAAACCAAGGTGGCTTTTGCAGCCTGTTCGCCGTCTTGAGTGGTGCCTAGGGCAACTCGAGCAATTCCTGGCTTTAACTCATGCAATTCCTCAAAATTGGGCCAGGATAGACTGCAGAAGGATGAAGCCAGTAAAGAATAGTTTATAAAAAAAATACTAAGTAAAGTAAAAGAAAAAGTTAGGAGAGGTAGAGGGACTCACAGTGAGTTTCATCCCCATGGAAAATTTGAGGACGTCCTCAGGATTCTGCTCCTCTATAGCCCTTAAGTCTCTAGCTTGGGCTTTGTAGGCCTGGCTGACCATGTGGCTTGTTGTCTCATACACAATACCCCAAAAATCCTCGGGGATATTGTCTAGGTCGGGTGGCATGACCGGGATCAAGACAGTAGGAGCTTTGCCTTGGATCACGTGAGGATTTGAGGGAGGTATGTGTCTAGGAGGAAGAGGAGGAGGAGCTTGCTAAACTGTGACCATTGTTATTAGATCTGGGGGAAGTTTCTTTTGTGGCTGCTCTCAATTGGAGATGGAACCCTTGTCTTTAGCCGAAGACTCGGAGGTACCCCAAGTCTTCAAAGTTTTTTTCTTAGTCATCCTCAGTCTCTTCACCATGGGACCAGCTCTAGTCCTGCCAACCTTAAAAGCAACCCTCAAATCTGCGGCTCCTGGATGCTCCATCTCTTCACCTGAAAAAGAGCGAGCAGAGGATTTGGTTTACAGAAGTAATTATTCAAAAGTATTATAAACACAAGAAGAAGAGCAAGAACCCTACCCTTCGGGCTAGGGGAAAATTCTATTATGATCTGCTCGCGGTTATTGACTAGGCTAGGGAGAATTTAAAATTATGACTTCCTAGATCCTAGGGGATTCAGGTCCTTCCTCGGGGCTGGACTCATCTACATACTTCCTAAAACCAGGGGCATACGCACCCTAACGCAGGGAAGGCTAGGACCTACAGTTTGTCCCATTCTCCTAAAAAATGTTGGACCTAAAATGAAGAGTGTTGTCAACTATGATGGTACCTTTGGGGTAGTTGTGGTCATAGCGTACCACCAAATGGTCCATTCATTGGAGGAGGGTTGTGTTTAGGTTTGGGTAAGTGGGGTGACGACTAATGAGCTTGTTAGGGTTGAACCGAATTACCCTATAACTGGCAGCAGCCCGATCTAACTCTTTATAGGGGTATGGATTACCTTGGTCGGAGGGGCTGGTTGCTGCCCCGGACGCAGCTTGCTTGGGATCGGGCCCCTGATTATCTTCAAGAGCTCACCTTTTTCACACCAGCGGTGCCACGTCTTCTTCCTTCTCGACGTCCTCATTTTCTGGCAAGGCCTCTTGAGGAGGAGGGAGCTCTGGGATGATTGAAAGAGGAGCTCGGTTTCTCAGAGCTACATTTGGCCCTTGCTAATCAAATTGCAAGCCACCATGGTGGTGTCATTCACAATTTGACAATAGTCTTTCTCCCTGGGAGGAAGACTAGACAAGGTCTCGTACTAACCCCAAGGGTCACAGATTGCTCTGTCCTTGCGAATATAGTTGCATAAAGAACGAATTCAGTCAGAATCCTTGAACAAAAAAAATATATAGTGGATAAGTGGTAAAAATATCACGTGCTGAATTCATAAAGATAGAAGACTTACGAGGGCAGTTGAAGTATCGATGGTCGCAGTTCTTGAACCCATTTGACATAAATAACAAATCTTTATAGTCATTTGGGTGGCTGGTGAGGTCGATGACAAAAGCGGAGTTGGGAAAACGAGTGAGGTAGTAGAAACCATCACCTCGCCCCTTCTGGTTGGGACTGGCTTTGAGGTAGAAGAATTACATGATGTCTGCTGGAGTGGGGACCTCCCATTCGTGCCTTAGAAACAGATACTTTAACCCTGCCAAAAGCCTATATGAGTTTGGGGGGAGCTGGAATGGAGCCAGTTTGACGTAGTACAGAAAGTCTACGAAATTCTAGTCCAATGGGAGGATGGCACCGACCTTCAAATGATCATCACTCCAAGCCCGTTGTCATCTTGGAGGGGGGCGCAACTCTGCTCTCCCTCAACGCAGGTCAGGCAAGAAGGCCATTAGCTCCCATCTCTATCCTATGACTCAGCAGGATCTTGTTAACTTTCCAGGAGACTATGTGCTCGGCCTCGAAGAATGCGTCAGGGTCGACCATGATTTCTCTCTCCACCACAAGACCGAAATGAGGGATGGAAAAGTCAGAGGTGACCTGCTTGACCTTGTTTATGTTCTAAGCAAAGGAGCTCGCGATGTTCTTCTTTGAGGGTGCAATAATTCGGATTGCCTGATGACAAAGCAACCTATTAGTAGGCGACCTAAGATGATTTCTAGCTACGGTTGTGAAGATATGGAAGTCCAATAGTTTAAGTGGTTTACTTTTGATATTTAAAAAATTATACGAGCTAAGCTGTATCCTAGCCTCAACGCGCGGTCCCACGCGCTTCGATTTCTTAAAATTTCCTGATACTTCGGGATATGTGTGTCAGATCCGTCACACCCACTACTTTCCTTTTGAAAGCAGTTTAATGCAAAACCGCCTAAGGAATTGTAACCTTTAAGCTACCTAGAACCAAACCTAAAACCCCTTCGGTTTCTATAGCCCAAAAAAGTATTCAAACCGATTTACCATTAGAATTTGTTTGAAAAACCCAGAAAGTTTTCCCAGTTTTATGAAAACCTTGTTTCTAAATAAGCCTAATATCGTTCATTTAACCTAAACTGAATCTTATTGCCGATTTACAAATTGACGTATCCTAAATGACATTGGGCAAATTATGTTTTTCACAGTAGAAAGAAAAAAAAACTCACTGGAAAACAAGGAGTTGAACAATTAAAACCAGGTGAGGAAATACTTACAGTTGATATGATCGATTCAGAGAAGTGTCGATACGTCCACATGAAAGCCTCTAAGAATCCAAAAGGCGATGGAGGGTTTTTGAGAAGAAAAAAGGAATTTTGTGTTTTTAAAAGGAAATCTTTTGAATGCAAAGGTGGTGAGGGTTCAGGTCTGATCACCCTATTTATACGTAAACTACAGGAACTAATTCAGGCAATCTGATTCGGTTAGCTCAAGATCCAATGCCAAGATTAAATGAACCATAAGGCGGCAAAAAGTTAACAGGACAGTTGTCATAATCCTCGAAACCTGAACGGATGCCAATTGCAGGCAGCCACATGTCCAACACTTGAGAAGTGGGCAGACACGATTTTACATGGAAAATGCCTAAATTCCCTTGTTGTGCATGTCAGAAAGTGACGACATCAAGCACGAGCAGGAGCTTGAGGGAAAATGTTGTACCCTAAAATTAGCACGAGTCCAATTACTCAGCTCGGGTACAGTTGGTAGATGAATATGTGGAAAAATAGCCAGGTTGGATATTATGTTAACGAGATGTGAGCAGCTCGAGGGTCAGTCCAATTCATACATGATACACAAGTTATTATCAGACCGCCTCTCAGGATGGAAATTGAGTTCGAGACATATAATGACCAAATCCATCTTTGGGCGCTCTGAGTTTACTGCAAGCTAGGGTTCGAATAGACTTTGAACATGAGCTTAGGTGAGATATTCAGCTCATGGAAACTTAGATAGAATGCACACTGAAGGATCCTAAGAGATTCAGAGGCTCCTTATACGCTCATTAATGCCCAGGCTGTATCGCATATCTATCATTTATTATCTGAGATAGCAGGAGTATTTTCTATTCTATTATCAAAACATATCCAATGTAAATGGGAATAATCTATATTAAATGTATACCTTATTAATTCATGTGGTTACCCAAACCTGTCTAGGAAATTCCTCTATAAATATCAGGAATAATTGACAGGGAAAGGGATGACCATTTTTGTATTACTAAAATTCTGCAAAAATTGAGAGAGAAAAGCAATAACATTATCTCGTGGGCTAGGTAGATATTAGCCATTGATCCATGTGTATCCTAATTTTAGCACAATTTTTTCACTCAGAACGTGTGTAGCTGGCAAATAAATGCATGGAAGAAATAGCCAAGGAGTCCATGTACTTTCCATATAGACAACACGATTTTCATGATGGTTGTACGAGCTAAGGATGCATAAACTGATAAGCGCGAGCTTATAGTATTTATAAGGCATGGCCTCCATGATACGAGCTTGGTGGTGTGTTCAGCACGGAGTGAATTGAACATATGGCATGACTACGGATCCCCAAAGACCCAGATACTTTATACGATTGTTTATGGACAGCCTGTAATAGTTAATGCCCCAGATATTAGGAGTCTATTTATTTCATGATCAGATCATATCCTAGTATAAATGGGAATATTCCATAATAAATGTAATAAATATGCAAATCCGTGATTGACTCATGGGGGTACCCAAACATGTCCAAGGAATTTCTCTATAAATACTGAGAATATTGGACAAGAAAGGGGACAATTATACTGTAATACCGAAACTCTATCAAAATAGAGAGAGAAAAGCAGTAATAATATAGACTCGTGGACTAGGTGGATATTAACCACTGAACCACGTAAAAAGACCAGTGTTCTTAAGAGTTATTTTCTTACTTCGGTTTACCGTCAAGCATTAATTCAACCTTGTTATTTTCTTAATTCACTGTTGGCGAAAAAACACGTCAACAATTTTGTGCTTCCATTTAGAGGAAAATTAGTGCTTTCATCAAAATCTCAATCAAATCTCATCATGGTGGTCACTCACTCGATGCACAACAATGAGATGGAACAGCCTGGTGGGCAGGGGGCCCACCATACTGCTATTTCAAATGAGCATGGCCCTGAAAATCAGCAACGACTGGGAAAGCAATCGATGGGCCACAACGATACTGGGAGTTTGATGTCTTTGCTGCCGAATCTAAACCAAGACTACTTAACTGTAGTAGAACTCGAAAACATGCAGTTAAGGAGCCATCTTGCTAAGTCAAACAGGAAAATTGAGGAGGTTTTGGCCCGATTACCCCTTCTTGCAACCGACGTTAATATCGGAAAGAGGCAAAGTGGGTCTCATAAGTCCCATAGGAATAACCGATCCAAACCAAGTCGGTCAGCCAGAATTGCCACCCCAAGTTCTGTGCCCACAGTGTGAGATCGCCAAAATGCTCAGCCTGGAGTACATCCCAGGGGTCATCAGCAGGTCGTTCGATCGATTAGAACCGTGACCCCATGTTCGGTACCACTGTTGCATGCGCGTGGGAATACCCATGGCAACCCACGAGGGGGAGTCGGGGCGGCACAGAGACAAAATGTTCTGACCAATCTTCCTGCATCACGATCGGATCGACAGGCGCAAAGAGCTAGAAATGGTGGGGTGGAGCGACCGTGGGCTAATTTAGTTCGCCTTGACGGGACAAGAATTTCCTCGCCTGTCAGGCATCCTCATCTCCAATAAGACATCTGACACCGCCTCGTTCTGCAGGGGATATTCCTATTCATGGAAACTGCAGGCGAAATCCTCCTCTGTCTGTGCGGGACATTCCTGCTTATGGGAACAGTAGGAGAAATCCTCCTCCATCTGCCCCTACTTATGCCCCGTAGACCCAAGTCAATAGTTCGGATTCTCAGCCTCAACCACGAGCAGTGAGCTTCGCTAATGGAAGTTATTGGACTGAGAGCCACCAAAGTTGCACGTCCGAAGACAATCTGAGAAATCACCTGAGTTTGGTTTTGAGTGCCCAATTCGATCCACAGCCTGATCTGTGAGATCATTTAAACTCCCAGAGAAGAAATTCAGCTCGAAATGAAGGAGTTAGTTACACTCATCACGGGGGAGGTCCTTCCGAGGTACGTGATAATGGGAATGTCCCACAAAAACAAGTCGAAACTTGGAGGGACAACAACCCGCAGAACACGTACAATAGAACGGGAGCTGTTGAACAACCCAGAATAACCAAGGAACCAGGGACCAAACCCTCAAAAGGTTAGCCCAGATGGAGGAGCTGATGAAAAGGCTCCTACTGGAAAAAGAGAAAGATGAGTGTGATTCAGAGGATGAGCTCAAGCTTTTTGCCCCGAATATTGCGACGGTTGCATATCCACAGGGTTTCAGGATGCCACATTTGTCAAGTTTGATGGAGATGGAGATCCATTTGACCTCTTGGGAATGTTCAACACCATGATGATGGCCCACAACATCGGGCCTGAGCTAAGATGCTTAATATTCCCCTTGACTCTGATTAGGCCAGCTAGGCAATGGTTCAAACAGTACAAGAGGCATTCAATAAGCTCGTGGAAGAGTTTTTTCGTTGATTTCAAGAGAGCATTCAGGGCTTCTCAAGCAGCTAGGATTAAAGGTGACTCTCTGGCAAACGTAAAGCAACAGCCCAGTGAACCATTGAAAGCATACCTAAGTAGGTTTGCTAATGTTGCTGCATGAGCTAGAGACGCCGATGAGAGTTCTAAGCTCATGGCAATGAGAACGGGAATTCTTGTTGGAGGCGGCATGTGGCAAGAGCTAGAAAGAAAAGGAGTTAGTACTGTTGATGAGTTATTGAACCAAGCTCAAAGGTGGGTTAACCTAGAAGAGGTGCAAGCTTCTGTCACAGGAACCAGCGAAGTCCTTGTCTAGCCCGTTGGAATGGTAACGGATGTAGCGGCTACGACTCAAACCGTTACCCAGAATAATTAAGGGGGGAATAAGTAGTGAAAGGGAAATGGTGAGGGAGACTAGAACAGAACAAAGAAAAACAAGTCTGTGGAGAAATTTAAGCCGGTCTACACAACTTATACCGATCTCAAGGATACTATAGAACACATCTTCTTGGAAAATTCTGCTCGTCTTCCGTGGAAGAAACCAGAATCGTTAAAGAATCAAAGGGCGAAGAGGGACCCTTCAAAATTCTGTCGATTCCACAATGATATCAGTCTTAATACTGATGACTGCAGACACCTAAAGGATGAAATCGAGACTCTCATCAGGGCAGGACCTTTGGCTCAGTACGCCCTGAATCGAACAACTCCCAGTCAGCCCACTGGACAAAACACTCTGTCAGCTCCGGAAGCTTGAATGAATCAAACTGGAGCTCAGGTGAATCAGGAAAATCCTCCTCCGATAACAGGAGGAGATATAGCCACCATTTTGGGAGGACCTCATTTGGTAGGCACGATCAGAGGTTCCCAAAAGAGGTATATCAACGAGCTGAAATCCCATAACGGAGTCGAGTTTGTCTTGGAGCAACGATTGTCAAAGCAGCAACAATTAGAAAAACAACCAATCATTTTTACAAAGGAAGATGCTAGCCATGTCCAGTTTCCACATAACGATCCTCTGGTGATAACCGTTCAGCTCGCCAACCGAAGAGTTAGGAGGATGCTAGTAGATAATGGAAGTTCCATGAATTTACTTTTTAGGTCCACATAAGAAAAAACAGGATTGTCTGTAACCAAGCTGAAGGCCATCTTCGTGATTCTATATGGGTTTTCTGGTGAAGGGTTGGCAGCTATAGGAACAATCGAGTTAGTGGTAACATTGGCTGAAGGTCCATAAACTATCTCTAAGCTTCTCGAGTTCGTGGTCATCAATTGTCTAGCCACATACAATGCGATTTTGGGTCTACCTGCATTGATGGCATTCGAAGCCATAACCTCTATCCGCCACCTGGCAATAAAATTCCCCTCATCCATGGGAATATGCACTATCAAAGGTGATCAGCTCGCTGCCAGGGAATGCTATAGTATTTCCATGAAGGCAAAATCACAACCCAGGCCGCAAGCAATGGCCATAAATGACGGAGGTGAGGAGTCCACGGAAGTGAAAGTTGCCTCCGGAAAGGAAGAACCTTAAGGAACAAAGGATAGAGACATTGCCCCAAATGATAACATCGATCCACAAATAGGCGAGGACAGGACAAAACTCCAAGATATGGAGGAGCTCGAGGAGGTAAAAATAGATCCCAAGGATGCTTCAAGAGTCGTTCAGATTGGAAAAATATCTTGGTGATGATAGGAAAAAGGAGCTGGTTAAATTTCTGCAAGGGAATCTAGATGTTTTCGCCCGGTCTCATGAAGACATGGTGGGAATAAGCCCGAGTGTGATCATGCACACACTAAACTTGGATAAAAGCGTGCCTGAGAAATCCCAAAAATAGAGACGTTTGGGAACAATTCGAGCTAAGGCATTGGAACAAGAAGTAGCTCGGTTATTAAAGATTGGGTTCATAAGTGATGCAAAATACCCAATCTGGGTCATGAATCCTGTCCTGGTACCAAATCCAAATGGAAAATGGCGCACTTGTATTGATTTCTCCGACCTGATCAAAACTTGTCCTAAGGATTGCTTCCCATTGCCGAGAATCGATCAGTTGGTAGACGCCATCGTGAGACACAAACTCATGTATTTTATGGATGCGTACTCTAGATATAACTAGATCGCGATGAATCCTGCAGACCAGGAGCACACTAGCTTTATGACTCTAACGAATGTATACTATAATAAAGTTATGCCCTTCGGGCTAAAGAATGCCAGGGCTACCTACCAATGGTTAGTTAACAAAATGTTCGTTGATCAGATCGGGAAAAATATGGAAGTGTATGTAGACGATATGCTAGTCAAATCCAAGACTGCCAATAACCATGTTTCTGATCTAAAAGAATGTTTTGAAATCTTGAGGAAATACAATATGAGGATAAATCCCCATAAATGTACTTTTGGAGTAGCGTCGGGAAAGTTTATGGGATTCATAGTCAATATAAAGAGGATAGAGGTGAACCCAAAAAAAATCAAGTCATTATTTGAGATGTCTTCGCCCAGCTCGCGTAAAGAAGTTCAGAGCTTTACTGGAAAAGTGGCGGCGTTAAACCGATTTATTTCAAAGTCCACTGACAAGTGTTTGCCCTTTCACAACTTGCTTAGAGGAAATAATAAATTTGAATGGATTGAGGAGTGCGAGTTGGCATTCCTCACACTAAAGACACATTTGATCGAACCCCTAGTATCTAAGCCTATATCTGGAGAGCCCCTGTTCCTATATTTGGCCGTGACAGGAAATGCAGCCAGCGCAGTGTTAGTTTGGGAAGAAGACCGTGCTAAAAAACCGGTGTACTATATAAGCAAAAGACTACTTAGGGCTGAATCACGGTATCCGCTAATAGAAAAGATAGCATTCTGCTTGATATTAGCTTCCAGGAAGCTTAGACCATACTTCCAGTCCCATTCAATCCACGTCATGATCGATCAACCTCTAAGGCAGGTTTTGCAAAAACCTGAAGCGTCGGGACGTCTTTTAAAATGGGCAGTAGAACTCAGCTAGTTCAAGATACGGTACACACCATAGACCTCGATCAGAAGCCAGGCCCCTGCTGATTTTATGGCTGAATGCACCAGATTTCAAGAGGAGATTTTGAAGGAGCCAGTGCAGGAGTTATGGAGAATATTCGTGGACGGCTCGTATAATGAGAATGGATCCAGAGCTGGGATCATAGTGATCTCTTGACTGATTTCTTTGAAAAATACAGAGTTATTAAAAGTTTTTCTTCTGTTGCATACCCACAGGCCAATGGACATGTTGAGGCTGTGAATAAGACTTTAAAGGAGAGCCTTAAGAAAAGGTTAAATGAAGCCAAAAAAGTATGGCCCGAGCAACTCCCGCAAGTACTTTGGGCATACCGAACTTCCCACAAGACTTCCACAGGACACACTCCTTTCTCCTTGACTTTTGAAAGTGAGATCGTCCTTCCCGTCGAAGCAAAGGTAGCCATGCACAGGTTAAGGACATTCAGCCAGGAGCAGAATGATGAGTTGTTTAACGTGTCTCTCGACCTGATTGATGAGAAACGAGGGGATTCACAACTACAGATCACACATTACCAACAGAAAATCACTCGTTATTTTAATTCCAAGGTCAAAAGATGTAGTTCTGGTTTGGGCAATCTAGTTCTCGGAAGGGTGTTTTTGGCGAACGACCCTAAAGACGGCACTATAGGTCTGAACTGGGAAGGACCCTATCAGATGGTGGAAATTTTGCGTGAGGGAACTTTCAAGTTAGCTCGACTTAGTGGAGAAACAGTCCCATGGACCTGGAACGCATTGCACTTAAAGAAGTATTATCAATAGTATTACCAACCATCTATGTAAGACTTAGTTATAAAAGCCATTTAATTATATAATGAGGGATTGTTATATAGTTTTTCATGTTCGTATGGTTTTAAATATTTTTCCTTTATAAGGTTATTTATAAATTAGTTCGTGTATTATGTTGATGGTGAAATCTCGTCAACGAAATTAGATCAAAAAAATCAAAGGTAAGTCAGGTGATGTTCAAATGAGAACTTAGAATGGACTTATAGAAGGATAAACACAGATCAACAATGGAGTAAAAACTGTATATTGCTTAATAGCTTAAGCTTACAATGAATTTTCCAACCCCCTATCCTGAGGGGTCAAGTTCTATTTATAGCTGGGCTTTAATGGCCCCTTATACATGATGGTCCCTTAGGACAAAATAGTACATGAGCACACTGTCAGGGTAAGAGCACAGGTGGTAGTTGTGTGGGAAGAGTGGTGGTCTGCTCTAGTGCGTGTCAGGGGTCTGCCAAAGTACTCCTGTCTTGGTACCATATTATGCCTCCACTACTTGTCAGGTACGGACCTCATAAGCGTGCTGAGGGAGTCCTGACCATGTACCATTCTTGTACTGCCACTACCCGCCTGGCGTGGACACTGTATTTGTACTCTAACTCTTCTTGGTCTGTTGGCTCATTCCGTATCTCTCCTGGCTTCATGTCAAATCATTGTGAGGCCCCTTCTAGCCTTCCTCGACTGCATGTCCGAGAGACCCTTGACTTCTCATCTCATGTGACTCATAGGGAGAGTGGTGCCCCATTGGTGGAACTTACCTCAGGAAGAGAGCTAAGGCCTCTTCAACGAGGCCTGCTACGTGCGTTATAAGACATGACTCCTACGAATGAGATTAGGATCTCATCTTGCGAGACCATCACTTTGCAGCCCCTACATCGCGAGGCCCTTGGTATGTGGCCGAGGGGTGTTTAGTGGAGGCTATATCTCGCGAGGCCCCGAAGGGCGCGAGACGCTTTGAGGGGGATATGTCTTGCGAGGCCCTTAAGGGCCCAAGACGCTTTGAGGTGGCTATGTCTTGTGAGGCCCTTAAGGGCGCGAGACGCTTTGAGGGGGCTATGTCTTGCGAGGCCCTTAAGGGCGCGAGACGCTTTGAGGGGGCTATGTCTTACGAGGCCCTTAAGGATGCGGCTGCTGCAACAAGTGAAGCCTCGAGGCTCTTGGCGTGGCCGGTGCATGAGGCGAGGCCACTAGGCCCTTAGCATGGCTGGTGCGTGAGGTGAAGCCACGAGGCTCTTGTTGTGGCTGGTGTGCGAGGTGAGGCCACTAGGCCCTTAGCATGGCTGGTGCACGAGGCGAGGCCACTAGGCCCTTAGTATGGTTGGTGCGCGAGGCGAGGTCACGAGGCTCTTGTCATGGCTGGTGCGCGAGTTGAGGCCCTTATCATCGCTGGTGCGCGAGATGGCATTTGGGAAAGGCAAGGGCCATGGCTGCGTGAGGCGCGAGGCTTACTTGAGCGCCTGCGCGAGACGTCCCCCAAGCGAGGCAGGGGTCGTAGCTGCATGGGGCATGAGGCCTGCTGGAGCGCCTGCGCGAGACGTCCCCCAGGCGAGGCAGGGGTCGTGGCTGCATGGGGCGCAAGGCTTGTTGGAGTGCCTCTGCGAGGCGTCACCCACATAAGGCCCCTAGGCGGGTGAGACAACGCCTGGGCGACGCAGAGGCCATGGCTGTGTGGGGCGCAAGGCCTGTTGGAGCGCCTATGCGAGACATCACCCACGCGAGGCCCCTAGGCGTGCGAGACGGTGCCTGGGCGAGGCAGGGACCACAGTTATGTGGGGCGCGAGGCTTGTTGGAGTGCATGCACGAGACTTCAACCATGCGAGGCCCCTAGGCATGCGAGACGGCGCCTGGGCGAGGCAGGGGCCGCGGTTGTGTGCGGTGCGAGGCTGTGGGTGCGCCTGCATGAGATGGCACCCGCGCAAGGCTAGTAAGTCTGTGGGTGGCTTCGCGAGGCATGGTGCATTTGCACGAGATGAGCATGTCTAGGATGTAGCCAATATTGTAGGGATCGAAGGTTTCATCATTTGACCCGGGGCCTCTTGGGACTACCTTGGGTTTGTTTTCTTTTGGCTTCCACAAAGGTCATTTTGTGCAACGTGGCCTATCCTCATGTAAGCATTTAGGCCTTAGGCACTAGGCGTGCCCGATCTCTATAACTTAGCTTGTGTTGCTCATTGGGTCAATTTCTTCATGTTCGCAAACCCTTACTCATCTCAATGCAGGATCGTGTATGTATTTTATTTATTATATATTTTTTTTAAATGTGGATTTTTGGTATCCACATATTAATATTTGTAAAAGCAACCAAGAAAGTCCTCACATTCTAGTTACTTGGGAGGCATATAACCCGAGGTGAATCAGAACAAGGTTGCAAATTACTTAAAATCCTGGATACAACCAAGTACGAAAATATCCTAGATATAACCAGGTCAGAAACTTAGAAGCTTGGAAAATTGATTATCCGACAACTTTTTAAGAGCACGAGGTGTCAATAAACCTAGTACGAACTAAGCTCAAATTACTTAAAACCCTGGATACAACCAGGCCCAAAACTTAGAACTTAACAAAAATTGAATATTCGATGACTTTCCTAAAAGCTAGAGATGTCAATAAACCTAACGCGAACTAAGTTTAAAGTATTTAAAACCCCGAATATAACTGGGTCCAAGGCCTGACACATAACAGGTACGATATAAATCAACACATTAAATTTGGAAATAACCAAACTCGAAATATCTATCCTGATCTAATGATCGATTCCTAAAATCTTGAATGTGTAAGTATAAGAAAGCATAAACATGAGGGATAATCAAGGAAAAGACAAATAGATTAAAAGTTAGATATATGAATCTAAATTCAAGTTGTCCTGAGGAGAAAAAATCTCGAACAAAGCCCAAGGGAAAATTGTTTATAAACATATACAAAAAAAAAAGAGGAAAGAGAAATAAAGAAGGCTTCATCAAGCCCCTCCAGGGCGTTCTGAGGACATGACCTCCTCAATCTCCTGCTCGCCCATAGTGGAAGCATCCCCTATCTCCAATGGCTCTTGCAAGATCCGAGCTTTGAATTTCTCGAGTTATGGATCCCACAACTCGGGAGCCATGAAAGAGAAGTTGCCATCCTGGTTAAATGCCCAGCAATGATACAACATGTCTTCCATTGAAGACAGTGAGGTCTCTTTCTCTTCTTTAACCGCAGCCTCAGCCTCTAGCTGCTTTGCTTTGGCCTCAGCAACCTCGACCTGAAGAGCAGCCAAGGCTATCTTTGCGGCCTGCTCGCTTTCTTGAGACGATGCAAGGGTGAACTTGGCATCATACTCGCCTTTTGAGCAACTGCAAAGGCAGCTTTGGCGGCCTACTCGCCTTCTTGAGCAGCAGCCAGGGTGGTCTTGACGGCTTGGAACTCAGCCTGGAGCTCATCATTCCTAGCCCTAGCTCGGGCTATACTGCGGTGCTGAGCCAGAGCCGACTGCAAAATAAAGAGACAAGTTAGACGCATACTTAGACAAAATGAAAAGAAGAAATTCACTACGGAATGATATCTTACTATAAGGGTCATACCCAAGGCTGACTCCAGGACATTCTCCAGACTTCACTCTTCTATCATCCTCAGATCCTCGAGTTGGCTTTGTAAATGTACTCCACCATATGGTTCGCTGTCTCATAAAGGGTCCCCCGAAAGGTATCAGGGTCTTCTCTAGATCCTGAGGATCGACTGGAATGCACACAGTCGCGGTAGGGACAAGAGGAGCTGGGGGATCAGCTTGTATTACCTGATCCCAAGCAGGCACGAACTAAGGAGGAGGAGGTGGAGGAGGAATCCTTTTCTCTGTCATGGTGGAAACCAGAGCTGCTGATCTCATACCTTTCCCCTTAGCAGGGGATTTGGAGGCGTTTCCTACCGCAGTAGGCGTTTTCTTCGTAAATCGAGGCTTCTTTATTATAGGACCCGAGCTGGACTTTCCACCCAGGAAAGCGGTATGGAGGTTAGGAGCTTCGGATCGATCCATTTCTTCGTCTGAAAAAATAATATGAAGGGAATTAATATACAAGTAAAGTCATAAATTTACATAAAAGAAATAAATAAAAGTCCTACCCTCCGGGCTGCAGGAGGAGTCTATTATCACGACCTCCAGCCTTGGGATTACTGAAGGAGAAAGGGAATCTAAGTCTAGAATTTCATGGATTATGGGAGGTTCGGGCTCAGGTTCTACCTCAGGGCTAGACTCATCTACATATTGCCTAAACCCAGGGGCAAAGGCGCCCTAGAGAAAAAAGGGCCATGACCTACGATTGGTCCCATACTCCTAAAAAATGGCTGACCTAAAATTCAAGGTGTTATCTACGACAATAGTACCTCTAGGGTAACTCATATCATCACGCAACACTAAGTGGTCCACGCACTAGAGCAGGGTAATGTTACGATCTAGATTGGTAGGGTGGGAGTGGATGAGCTGGTTTGGGTTAAATCTAACTAGCCTAAAGTCAGCAACAGCCCTATCTAATTCCTTACAGGGGTATGGGTTACCTTGGCCGGAGGTGCCGGCTACTGCCACCGATACAGCTCGTTCTAGGTCAGGACCCCGAGCAACCTCGGGAGCCCGCCTCTTTCACACAAGAGGCACTTCATCTTCTTCTCGTGGACTACCAGAAGGATAGCCCGTGTCCTTCTTAAGGCCAAAGTCTGGCCTTCACTGATCAATTGGCACGCCAACATCTTGACGTCATTCACCAGCTGGCAATAATCCTTCTCACGGGGTGGGAGCCCGGACAAGGTGTCATACTGATACTGACCCTTGAGGGTCACAGACTTCTCCGTCCTCGACAATAGGACTGGACAAAAAATGGTAAACTTAATTAGTATAAACACAAGAAGTATGTCTATTAAAAAGAGAGAATGACTTCGTGAGCTGAGAAAAGAAAGAAAACTTACGAGGACGGTTGAAATATCGATGCTCACAGTTGCAGAACCCGTTCGACATAAAGAATTGATCCTTATGGTCGTTGGTGTGGCTGGGGAGCTCAATAATCGAGGCTGAGTTTGGGAATTTGGTGAGGTAGTAGAATCCGTCACCTCACCCTCTTTGCTCCGGGTTGGCCATAAGGTAGAAGAAGTAGAGGATATCTGCCGGAGTGGGGACCTCCCACTGATGCTTTAAGAAGAGGTATTTCAGCCCCGCCAGAAGTCGGTATGAATTTAAGGGGAGCTTAAACGGTGCCAATTTCACGTAGTTGAGGAAATCAGCAACAGATTGGTCTAGGGGAAGGAAGGCCCCCACCTTTAAGTGCTTGTCACTCTAGGCCGCGAAGTCATCCTGGAGAGGTTCATAGCTCCGTTACCCTTCGAACGGAGGTCGGGCAATGAGGACCCCAGACCCGACCTCTATGTTGTGGCTTAGCATTATTTTACTGACCCTTCCTTGGGTCGTGATCTTGAAGGCGATCATTTTTGCCTCAAAGAACGCGTTGGGATCAATCACGATCTCCCTCTCTACCACAGGGCCGAAATTAGGAAGAGGAGATTCAGAGGCGATCTCTTTTCCCTTGTCGGTTTGTTGAGCCGACGAGCTAGTGCATTTTTCATGGGTACACTCTTCTTGGGTACGCTCTTCTTGGGTGCCATTAGATCGCCTAATGAACAAGAATGACGAGTCAATTAGTAGGCAACCTAAGATTTTGTAAAGGTTATGATATGGATGTACGAGGGAGAATGATATCTATGATATACAAGTTGAGATAGTCTCAGCTCGTTGCGTGATCACACGCGTTACCCTACGCTATGCGCCTCAGTTTCCCAATAGATCCCTGATGTTTAGGGATCCGTGTGTCAGAAAATTCGGCCACTACTGTCCTTGGGGACCGGTTTAAAAAAAAAACCAACCAAGAAAAGTGTTCCCTAAGAAATTTGATTTTTTACCCCTAACCTTTCATCTTCTATAACCCGAATGGGTATTTCCTAAAATTTACCATAAATTACCCAAATCTACCCAGAAAATACCTAGTTTTGTGATTGTCATAGTTTTAGGAGATACTCTAAACCTTCTCAATAAACCTAAAGTTGAAGCCTATGTGCCAAAAACATTGAGAAAACACCCTAATATTATCTACGGTGAAACGTGGGTGAGCATGGTAAATAAAACGCAGAAATCAGTAAAGAAAAAAAAAAAGGTTCTTCAAAACGATAAGACTTATAGTGTGATCGCCGCTAGAAGAAGCAGATTTCGCAAGGAAGAGTTCCTGGAAGACTCCTGAGTAAATGGACAAGTGGGTTTCGCAAAGATTTTGAAATAAAAGATTTTTAGTTTTCTTTTCTCTAAGAAAGAAGAGGAGTTTCAAAGCGCATACGAGAGAAGATGAAGAAAGATTTCGAATAAAAGGGAATGAACTGTGGAAATTGTCTACCATATTTATACGTAAACAACATAAATCAATTTGAGCCATTCGATTTGTTCAGTATAAGATCCGAGGGCTATGTTTCAAAGGACAAAACGACGGCAAAAAGTTGACAAGACAATTATTGCAGTCCTTGAAACCCGAACAGACACCAATTGTAGTGTTCCACGTGTCCAGTACTTAAGTAGTGAGCAGGCATGGTTTATTGCTATAGAAGTCTAAAAGTCCCTACTGTGTAGGTCAGAAGATGAAGTCATAAACCACGACAGGGACTTCGGGGGAAAATGTGTATCATAATTTCAGCACGAGTCTTTCACTCAGATCGTGTGCAGCTGGCAAATAAATGCATGGAAGAAATAGCCAAGGAGTCCATGTACTTTCCATATAGACAGCATGATTTTCATGATGGTTGTACGAGCTAAAGATGCATAAATTGATAAGCGCAAGCTTATAGTATTTATAAGGCATGGCCTCCATGATACGAGCACAGTGGTGTGTTCAGCTCGGGGTGAATGGAACATATGGCATGACCGTGGATCCCCGAAGACCCTGATACTTTATACGATCATTTATGGCCAGCCTATGATAGTTAATGCCCCAGATATTAGGAGTCTATTTATTTCATGATCAGATCATATCCTAGTATAAATGGGAATATTCCATAATAAATGTAATAAATATGCAAATCTGTGATTGACTCATGGGGTTACCCAAACCTGTCCAAGGAATTTCTCTATAAATACTGAGAATATTGGACAAGAAAGGGGACGATTATTCTGTAATACTGAAACTCTGTCAAAATAGAGAGTGAAAAGCAGTAATAATTTAGACTCGTTGACTAGGTGGATTTTAACCACTGAACCACGTAAAAAGACCAGTGTTCTTGAGAGTTATTTTCTTACTTCGGTTTACCATCAAGCACTAATTCAACCTTGTTATTTTCTTAATTCACTGTTGGTAAAAAACCGCGTCAACAATCCACATAAAAGTTGTGTGTGTTCGAGAGAGTTTTTATTATTTCATTACAGTTTATGATTTAGCACTAATCTGCCTATTTGATTTCTTAATCTACTGTTGGTGAAAAATTGAGTCAACAGTGTGTATAATGGACAGTCTAGACACACTAGTCTAAGACATGAATATGTGAGATAATTGATTCAAGGTGGTATAATATCAATCACATATGTTAAGACAAGTGAGAACTTAGCTGATCCATTTAGCAACTCCTCTTGTGAGAATGTTAGTAAGTTCTACTTCAAAAGGGATGGGATTGAAACTCCTAGAATAATAGATTCACCAATGATGGAAACCCACCTCTCAACTTGTACAAATAAAGGGAAAAAGTTCAATGGGTAAGAACAAATCATTGATAAGTGTATAGTTTCAACACTAAAATTTATGATGAATTCCATCCGAGAATGTTAGTGTTTGTTGCTACCGAGTTAGGGTTAAGCCTATGGATTTTAATGAAGCTTAGTTGATGGTAACAAGCATCTATAAAGGTAGCAAAGATGTTGTAAGAACTTCACCTATGTGGACTTAGAGGTGGTGTCGCCTCTCATAGGAGTTGGAGTTTCTCCCCAGAAAGTCGATGAAGAGATGAGCACATGCCATGATAGTGCTAAGCGAGAAAGTTGGAAAACAAAAGATGTAGTCGAGGTGTGTGAGGTATCACTGGTTTTATCATATGGAATACTTGGTTCAAGCTTTAAGCAACCAATGATTTTGATAAGACTTTGTGGTATTTTCACTAAGGTAAAGTTCAAACCAAAAGACACTTTATTTTATGCACCAAAATTGTTTAAGCTAGAGAATGCGGTTTGTATTTAACCAAGTGAGGGATTGTTATGATTTGTTAAATACAAATGATAAGTGTTAAAATACAAGCAAGGTATAAACTCTTAGTTTAATTCATATAATGAAGATGTGAATTTAAGGTTCAATTGTAGGCACTTATAAAATGCAATTTTCGGTCTAAAGTGATACATGAGAGTATCTAAGGGTTCCCAAATGTTTGGTAGCATTTAGAGTATTTTTAGGACCTTTGAAAGTGCCCAAAGTCAGAGAGGGTGGCAATACATCGCCAGCCAAGAGGTAAGACATCGCCTGAAACCTAGGGTTTCAAGAAACCCTAACAGGCGACGCATCGCCTGCATGCAGGTGACGTGTTGCCTACTGTATTACGTGAAATATCGTAAAATACTCACAATGACGTGTTTTTTAAGTCTAATCCTATTAGTTAGACCTAATGACGACACCTACTCTATATAAGGGTCAAAGTGGTGTTTTGGAAGACTTGATTACTCTCTCCAATCTCTCTCTCCCTCTAGCTCCAAGAATCTCTAGTTTCCTCCAATAACTCTCCAACAAAGTGCTCACTTTGAGAGTTGAAGGCTTGTTCAATCTCAATCCTCATTTCCTCAAGAGAAGGCCTCAAGCATCAATGGTGGCTGGGAAATAGAATATTAGGACAATGTTATGCAACGTGTATAAGCCTTGGTTTGTGTTTGGTTTGCTCAAAGTGGTGGTCTTGCCCAGGATTTTTGAAGCTTCATCAAAGTTGAAGAACACTATTGTTCTACTTGGGTTTGCATGTTCTTTCTCAATCTTTTTTAAGTCTCTGTCAATCCGAATTTTGTGTAGATTCTATTTCTTGATGTGGTGTTATCTCACTCTCCCCCAACAATTGTGCGAATTTAATTGTTGATAATTGTTTTATTTAATTATTATATTTTAAGAGCTTTATTAAGATTTGGTTGTGTGCCTTAGGGTACTTTGTTAGTAGAGATACACTTGAGCACTTGTGTGCGTGCATGTGCATGTGCATGTATGCATGGTGAACATGCATTAGTTTCCCATGCATTATGCAATTTATTCTCCTTTTATTTTTTATTATTATTAACTAGAAGAGGAAATAATGGGGAAAATAAAGAGGGAATGATCTAGAAGGCTTGTGTTCACATATGTGAAAAATGAGAAACAATTGTGTGTAGAGAGAGAAAGAGTGAGAGGGTAGCGAGTAAAAAATGGGAAACCATTTCTAAGCTATTTATTTTTTTTATTTTTGATGAAAAAAGAATTTATTGAAACTCAACAAACCAAATACAAGACAAGCTCAAACCGAGCATCCAACCAGAAATTACAACTGGACAAACTTCTCAACAAAAGCTAAGTCATTTTTCCCTAATTTCAGTCTAGGAAGCCTAAACATTCTAGCTTTCAAATAAAACTTGATCAAATTATCTACATTCACTACTGTCATAAAGAAAGACCTGAACATACACATATTACGGTTCCACCAAATCAAATAAACTGATGCAGCCAGTGCAGCTGCTGCTAATTTTTGCTTAAGACCTTTAGGTTTCCAAGAGGTCCACTCATCATACTTTATCAGCCATATATCCACTCCCAGCCAATCAACCACATTTGATCTAACTTGTTTAGAAAATTGACATTAAAAAAACAGGTGGGAATGAGATTCCTGCTGCAATTCACTAATCAGACACAATAAGGAAGCTATACTCAACTGACAGTGAGCTAGCTTATCTCAGGTAAGAAGGTGCCCCAGAGTAGCTTGCCACAATATAAATCTATGCTTAGGTACAACCATATTACACCAGACCACATTAGCAAAATGAACTCTCTCCTTATTAAGCATCTGAATATAAAGTTTTCTCAGATTAACCTTACTAGTCGTGGCTGCATCCTCCAGATTCCTATAAGTGAAGACCGATTTCAGATTGGTAAGTTTTCTCCAGTACCAGCTCACATCCGGCTTAAGCTTATACTCCTAAAAATTCTGCCCTTTAAGATAGATGGAATCCACCCATTTCACCCAAAGGATGTCTTATTTAGAGGAAATAGCCCAAACAAATTTAGCTAGTAACACGTTATTCCATTTGGACCCTTCCTTAAACCCAACACCACCCAAACTCTTAGGCAAGCAGACCTGATCCCAAGCAGTGAGATGCATTTTACTTCCGTTTCTACTACTATCATCAGTCCCCCGGAGAAACATTCTACATAAATTATCTATCTCCTTAATAACACTCTTGGGAAGGAGGAATATACTCATCCAGAATGATCTTATGCCCAATAGAACAGAATTAATAAGCTGAGCCCGCCCAACAAATGAAAGATGACGACTAGACCAAGTGTGAAGCTTCAAGTGAATCTTTTTGATAATAACAGCACAGTCGCTAGCCTTCCATTTAGTAGGTCGAAGAGGAACTCCAAGATACTTTAGAGGAAAAGACCCTTCGACAAATTGGAGCCTACTCAATATCTATTTAGTCTCTTTATCCAAGTTGGACCCCCAAAATACACCTGAGATTTATTCAAGTTAGCTGAAAGACCAGAAGCCAAACTAAAGGTAGTGAAACACTCTTCTATAATCTGAACCGAATTATTAACTCCCTTACAAAATATCACTAGATCACCAGCAAAGCAGAGGTTAACTAATTTCAGATTCTTACACTTCGGATGAAACTTGAACTCCTTGCTTAAAGGAGCTTGAATGAGAAGCCGAGTGAAGTATTCCATGACTAGAACAAACAACAAGGGAGATATTGGGTCCCCTTGTCTAAGACATTTTTTACCAATAAAGCTCCCTTGAATCCTACCATTCATCAGAATAGAGTAAGAGGTACCCTTCAAACATATCATCACCCATCTAATAAATCTGTTGGGAAAATAGTAAGCGATAAAAATATCCTCCAAAAATTGCCAATCTATCGTGTCATAAGCTTTGCTAAGGTGTATTTTCATCACACATCTAGGGGAGATGATTTTCCTCTTGTAACCTTTTATAATATCCTGAAGAATGAGTATATTATGCGCCAATAATCTGTCCTTAACAAAAGCTCCTTGATTTTGATTAACTAGAATAGGAAGAACCTTATTCAATCTACCACATAGCATTTTTGAAATACATTTATAGAGTGTATTACAACAAGCTATGGGTCTATACTCAACTGCCTTAGTAGGGGTGTCAATCTTCTGAATCAGAGAGAGAGTTGCACTATTAATCTCATCAGGAAGCAAACCATGATAAAAAAAAAATCCAATATGGCATCAAAAATTTCTTCTCCCAAATCTTTCCACATAACTTTGAAGAAACCCGACCCATAACCATCAGGACCCAGGCTTTTAATTGGATTAATACTGAACATAGCAGCTTCCACTTCCTTCTTGGTGAAGGTTTTATCAATCTCAGCTGCTGATCCAAAGATAAAATGCTTCCATGACTAAAACAAGCCCTCTGAATAAGAACAAAAGTTGTACTCTTACTGCCCATAATGCTACAAAAATTATTCACAAAATGAGCCACTACATCCTCAAACTTCTCATTTAACTGACCTGCATCATTAATAAAAGAGGTAATACGATTTGTAGCCCTCCTCTGTTTTAAGCAAGCGTGAAATTAGGCCATGTTATCATCACCATAACAAAGCCAGTTAATTTTGCTTTTCTGTCCAAGGTAGCTATCATAGAATCTAGATTGGCTAGAAAAAGTCTCAAAAGCTAACCTTTCCTCTCTTTGAAGAACAGCTGAATGAGGATCCTGTTGGAGTTGATAATGGGCAGATTGGTAGATCTCCTTAGCTACTGTATAGTTATGCACAACATCACCTATAGCCCTTCTGTTAAACTTGCGAAGAACATGTTTGAGTCTCATCAATTTCCTCATTATTCTCTCTAAGCCATGAACCATGATCGGCTTACTCCATTTCTGCAACACAATCTCTCTAAAGTCTTCATGGTCAGCCCACATATTAAAAAACCTAAACGGTTTAATACCAAAGTTTAAGGCTACTACAGTTTCAATGATGCAAAAACAATGGTCAGAAATCATTTCCCAATTGACATAGGCTTCAGATTGAGGGAATAAGTCCAACCAGGCTTCATTTTTAAATATACGATCCAATTTAGAATAGATTCTAGCCTCATTAGCTTGCTTATTTGTCCAAGTGTAATGTGAACCACTTGTGCGCATCTCATCAACCAACCCTAGAGATCTCCATCTTTGAGCATCCACCATTTCCATAGCAGCAACATCAAGACCACCAACCCGATCATTAAAATCAAATACAACATTAAAGTCTCCAGCCACAAGCCAAGGATTTACTAGAAAAGACAGTCCAGCAAGATCATGCCAAAGCTGTAACCTCTCCTCAATCGAATTCCTCCCATAAACAAAAGTCACACAAAACTTTTTACTCGACCCCACTTCCTGAACATAAACATGAATTAATTGATCACTTTCTTTCAAAACCTCAACAAAAACAATATTACCCTGCCAGACCAGAAGAATTCTTCCTTCATTAGCTGCCCCTGTGTTATAGTTCCAACCAATAAAATGATTAGTCATCATCTCCTCTATTTTATTACCACGCAATTTGGTTTCTAAAAATGCTCCTATACCAATTTTGTTCACATAGCAAAGAGTACTCAGGGATTTCTGCTTCTCCCTTTTATTAATGCCCCGGACATTCCAGCTAAGAATGTTGTGATTCTCCATTAAACATATTTGTTGTAGATAATCCCAAATTTGTAACCTCCATAATCTTATCTTGTAAAGCACTATAAGAATTCTTCAATTTATTCTGAGTAGTTGGAGCCAAACTCTTGACACCCCCCCCCCCCCCCCACCCATTTAGGAGTGATCCAATCTGAATTAAGCCTCTCTATTGCATCACATCTCGCCTTATCTTCAGTTTGCTGTGAAACTTTTGAGACTATTCCATTATCTTTTCTAGGAGGCACTGATATAGAATGGTACTCAGACCTCTCTTTAGCATCTACTTTCCTGTTATCATCTGAAATTACCTCACTAGCTAAATCTGTAATATCAGCTAAGGAGTTCAGATCAGTGGACTTTTGCTTAGGCCCTTCTTCAGCATTTCTAACTTTCTTCCTCCAAACCTCACCTTGTTTCCTGCTACACAAAGCCTCAGTATGACCATATACCCTGCATCTTTTACACTGAGTTGGCAACCATTCAAATTCTAGTAATTGTTCCATCAACTGTCCTCTTTCATTTAAAAATTGAATGGATTTAGGAACCTCCTCTTTTATTTCAATCTCCACTAACACCCTAGCAAATTGCATCATGGATCGATCTTTAGTAACTTTATCTACTAGTATAGGATTCCCAATGGTACTCACTAGGGCACTCAAACACTTAGTACCCTAGTATTGCAGCCCAAGACCCGGCAATCTAACCCAAACAGGAACAGATTTCACTGACCTCATAGCATCAAGATCAGCAGACCATGGTTTCAAGATAATTGATTTCCTACGAAATGGACAACTCCGGCTTCCAACGCCAAATCTCGTGTAACTTCATCCCTAAATTTTATAAGAGCATACCCAGCATTCAATCGAGCAATCCTTTCAACACCTAGCTTACCCCAAATTCTCTTAATGAAACCCTCAAACAAAGCAAAGGAAGGATTAGCTCCTAGGACTATATATACCACTGCTGAGTTTCAGAAGGATGTTTCAACTTCTATCTCCTCCAAATCAACCTGAGCAATCCTTTGACCATCTCACATGAGGGGTTCTTCAAATTTCAGCCTAGCTCCTCCTTGATTCGGTAACAATGCCCGAAACTTAGACCATTTATCTTTGGTCTGGCTTTGAAAATCACTCTCGATATCAACTTGATCACTCCATTTCACACCATTCTTCTTTACTCCAGACATTCCCTCATCTGAATCCAATGGACCATTACCCCCGAATTCTGGGAAATCCACCAAAGTATCCTTGAGCACCTTTTCCACCACAACTGGCACTTCTTCTTCTAAACCAGACGTCTCTCCCTTACAAGCTTCTTGAACTGACGGGGACTCATTCACCTTAGAGCTAGAAGCAGGCTTCAGGTTGATCTTCTTGCGTCTCTCCATGGAGAAACCAGAGAGAGAAACCTCACGCCTTTCCAAACTGACAAATAGAATTAATAACTATTTATTTATTTTATTATTTATTTCTTGAAGGAAATTAAGGGTGAGTAAATATGGAGGATGTTGTCATTAGTTGTCTTTTGACCATTTGGGTAAGTAAAATTGGAAATTGATTGAGAGAATATTATGTTGGGAATACTTATACAATATCTTATTTATATTTTCATGTAAATCATATATTAACCAAATTATTATAAGAAAACCTAGAACAAGTTTCTGTAATTGAATTTAAGCAGAGATAATGATAAGAACACTAACATTATATGCAGTGGAATGAATAAGTCATTCCTTCAGTTTCTCTAACTTTTGTATCCTTTTTGTCACAGAGTATCACCAAGAAACTGAACCGATCATCAAATTTCTTCATAGTATTCCATAGCATCCTTAGAATCACCTAGACTAGAGTGAACAATTCTCAACACATGAGATAAATACAGAGAGAAGAAGAGAAGAGAATAAAGAGGCTTAGAAAATGACTTTTGTTGTAGAGAGAGTCTAAAACCCTAAAACATCAAAACTAGATCTTCTGATAATTTGTTTTCAATTCACACTTAGCATTTATTTTAAAGACTCAATTAGGTCACTTATTTGATTAAAAAATAAATAAAATAATAGGCAATTACATCCCTTAGGTCGAAATTCTCATGGGCTATAGGCCCTTGAAATTTCCTATTTAATTATAAGATCGTTGGACATAAATTCAAGCCTCGTATTATTTTCTATTGATTAATTGATTAAATAATTATTTAAATCTTTTATCAAATTAATTATTTATAATTTGAACATTGATTTAAAATTATGTATTAATTTAGACACCAATTTGTCTTAATTAATAAAGCTGCCCTAAATTCTCTTTTCTTCTCTAAATTGCATAACGTTGACGCAGTTTTTCGCCAACAGTCAATTAAGAAAATAACAAGGTTGCTTAGTGCTTGATAATAAACTGAAAATAAAAAATTAACTCTCAAGAACACAAATCTTTTTACGTGGGTCAGCGGTTAAAATCCACCTAGTCCACGAGTCTATATTATTACTGTTTTTCTCTCTCTATTTTGGCAGAGTTTCAGCATTACAGAATAATCATCCCCCTTCCTGTCCAATATTCTCAGTATTTATAGAAAAATTCCTTGGACAACTTTGGGTAACCGCGTGAGTCAATCATGGATGTACATATTTATTACATTTAATATGAAATATTCCCATTTATAATAGGATATGATCAGATCACAAAATAAATGGTCTCCTAATATCTGCGACATTAAATATTACAGACTGGCCATAAATGATCGTATAAAATACTCGGGTCCTTAGGGATCCGCGGATTCACCATATGCTTGGGTTACCACAATTTGGATATGTCTCTGAGCTTGTACTGTGGAGGTCGTGTCGTATGAATATCATAAGCTCGCGCTTCGCAACTTATGCATTCCTAGTTCATATAATCATCATGAAAATTGTGCTGTCCATGTGGATAATATATGGATTCCTTGACTATTTCTTCCATGTATTTATTTGCCAATTGTACCCGAGCTGAGTGAAAGACTCATGCTAAAATTAGGGTACACATTTGCCCCCCAAATCCCTGCTCGTGGTTCATGATGTCACCTTCTGACCTACACAGTAGGGATTTTTGGATTTGTACTACAATAAACCATGCCTACCCACTACTCGAGTACTGGACACGCGGAACCCTACAATTGGCGTCTGCTCGGGTTTCGATGACTGCAATAATTGTCTTGTCACCATTTTATCCTTTGAAACATAGCCCTTGGATTTTGTACTGACCAAATCAGATGGCTCAAATTGATCTATGTCGTTTATGTATAAATAGGGTAGGAAATTTTCACAGTTCACCACATTTTATTCGAAATCTTTCTACATCTGATCTCTTCTGCATTTTCAAACTCTTCTTCTTTCATAGAGAAAACCCAAAAACCATCTGTTGCAAAAAACCTTAGAGACCCAGTTACTCAGGAGTCTTCCAGGAACTTTCCCCTGCAAAGTCTACTTCTTTTATCAATGAACACACTATAAGTCTTTTTGTTTCGAAGAAACTTTTCTTTTACTAATTTCTGTGTTTTCTTTATCATGCTCATCCACACTTCATCGTAGTCAATATTAGGTTGTTTTATAAATGTTTTTGGCGCATAGGCTTTGACTTAGGTTTACTAAGTAGGTCTTAAAATACAGCTAGAACTATGATTTTCATAAAACTGGGTAATTTCTGGGTAAACCTGGGTAATTTCTGGCAAATTTTAGGAAATAACCATTCGTGATATAGAAGATGAAAAGTTCTTAGGGTTCAAAACTAGGTTGCTTAGGGGGCATGCTTCTTGGGTGGTTTTGTAATAAACCGCCTCCCAAGGGAAGTAGTGGTCTGACACTCTGACACACGGATCCCTAAATATCAAGGTTTTGTTAGAACAACGAGGCGCGTAATCTAGGATAACGTGTGGCATCACACAATGGGCTGAGACTAACTCAGCTCGTATTTCCGAGACAACATTCCCTTCCCTCCTTTTGTGCCATAACCTTTAAAAAATCTTAGGTTGCCTACTAAGTGACTCGTCATTCTTGTTCGTTAGGCGATCTGATGGCTCCCAAGAAGAATGCACCAAAGAAAAATGCACCCAGATCATCTTCTCAACAAAAGCAAAAGGGCAAGGAGGTCACCCCTGAGTCTCCCATTCCCCACTTTGGTCCAGTGGTGGAAAAGGAAGTAGTGGTTGACCCTAAAGCTTACTTCGAGGTGGGTAAACAAGATTATGTTGAGCCATAACATCGAGATCAAAACTGGAGTCCTTATTGCCCGACCTGCATTCAAAGGGGAATGGAGCTGCTCCCCTTTCCAGGATGACTTCGTAGCCTGGAGTGACGAACATTTGAAGGTGGAGGCCTTCCTTCCCTTAGACCAATACTTTGCTAACTTCCTAAACTATGTGAAGTTGGCACCTTTTCAGCTCCCCCCAAATTCTTATAAGCTTTTGGTGGGTCTAAAATACTTATTTTTGAAGCACGTGTGGGAGGTCTCCACTCCAGAAAATATTCTGTACTTTTTCTGCCTTAAGGCCAGCCCGGAGCAAAGAGGTAAAGGTGACGGGTTCTACTATCTCACCGGATTCCCAAATTCTACTCCTATCATCGAGCTCCCAAACCACCCTAACGACTATAAAGACTTATTCTCTATGTCGAACAGGTTCCAAAATTGTGAACATAGATACTTCAACCGTCCTCGTAAGTTCTTTATCCTCTGATCTCAGCTCGGGAAATTTTATTCTTTCTAAAATATTTCCCTTCAACTTGTATTAACTGAGTTTAATTTTCGTGCATCCATATTCGTGAGGACAACGAAGTCCGTGAACCTAGGGGGTCAGTACAAGAAATTATCTGGGCTCCCCCCCCCCCCCAAGTGAGAAAGATTATCGTCAGATCGTGAATGATGCCAAGATGTTGGGATGCCAATTGATTGGTGAAGGCCAGACGCTGGCCTTACGGACCCGGGCTACTCTCCCGGTAATCCGCGAGCTCCCCCCCCTCCCAAGAAGATGCCTTGCAGGCCACTGATGGATAGGATGAGGAAGAGGATGACGTGCCTCTTGTGCGAAAGAGGCAGGGTCCCGAGGCTATTCAGGAACCTAATTTAGAACGAGCTGCGTCAGGGCAGCAATCAGCCCCTCCAGCCAAGGTAACCCATACACTTATAGGGAACTAGATAGGGTTGTTGCCAATTTTAGGTTAGTTAGATTTAACCCAAATCATCTCGTCCACCGTCACCCTAACAATCCAGGTCGTAATGTCACCCTACTCTAGTGTGTGGATCACTTAGTGTTGCGCCATGATACTAGTTACCCTAAGGGCACCATTGTTGTAGATAAGACCTTAAATTTTAGGTTCGCCATTTTTTAGGGGTATGAGACCAATCGTAGGCCATTGCCTTCTTTGCTCCAAGGCGCCTTTGCCCCTGGATTTAGGCAGTATGTAGATGAGTCTAGCCCCGAGGTAGAACCTGAGCCCGAACCTCCTAGGGTCTAAGAAATATTAAACTTACATTCTCCTTCTCCTCCAGTAGTCCCAAGGCCGAAGGTCATGATAATAGACTCCTCCCCCAGCCCAGAGGGTAGGACCTTTAGTTATTTCCTTTGTGTATGTCTTTTACTTTGCTTTTGAACTAATCCCCCTTTTTGTTCTTTTCAGGCAACGAGATGGAACAACCCGAAGCCCCTGACCTCCGTACAGCTTTCCAAGGGGGAAAATCCAGATTAGGCCCTATCATGAAGAGGCCCTGATATACAAAGAAAGCTCCTCTTGCAGCAGGAAATACATCAAAATCCCTACTAAGGGGAAAGGCATGAGCTCGATAGCTCCGGTGTCTACTATCACTGAGAAGAGGATTCCTCCCCCTCCACCTCCACCTCGGTTGGCGTCTTCTCAGGATCAGGTCATACAAGCTGATCCCCCAACCCCTCCTGCCCCAGCTGCTACTGTTTTCATACTAGTTGATCCTCAAGATCTGGAGAAAATCCTCGAAGCCTTTCGGGGAATCTTCTACGAAACGGCTAGCCACATGGTGGGGCACGCTTACAGAGCCAGCTTAAGGGACTTGAGAACAATTGAGGAGCGGAGCCCAGAGAACGCCCTGGAGTCAACCTTGGGGATGACCCTCATAGTAAGATATCACTCCTTAGTGACATTTTTCTCTTTATTTTGCCAAATGGTATATCTAACTTGCCTTGTTATTTTGCAGTCTGCCCTGGCTCAGCACCGCATCATAGCTCGAGCTAGAGCTAGAAATGATGAGCTCCAGGCTGAACTCAATGCCACCAAGACCGCCCTGACCGCTGCTCAAGAAGGCGAGCAAGCCGCCAAAGTTGCCTTTGCAGCTGCTCAAAAGAGCAAGTACGATGCCAAGTTTGCCCTTGCCTCATCTCAGGAAAGATTGCCTTGGCTACCCTCCGGGCCCAAACTGCCCAGCTCCAGGCCAAGGTTGCTGAGGCCAAAGAAAAACAGCTAGAGGCCGAGGCTGTAGTGAAAGAAGAGAAAGCGGCCTCACTGTCCTCCATGGAAGATATGTTGTACAATTGCTGGGCTTTTAACCAGGATGGCAACTTTTCTTTCATGGCTCCCGCACTATGGGATCCATACCTTGAAAAATTCAAGGCCTAGATCTTGCAAAAGCTGTCAGAAACATCATCAGAGCATCCTGGAGGGGCTCAATGAGTCTTTCTGTTTTTGTGTTTTTTTTTATATTTGTTTGTAAACAATTTCCCTTGGGCTTAGTTCGAGGATTTTCTCCTCGAGACAAATTTAATTTTAATTTATATGTTTAACTTTTAATCTATTTTTCTTTTCCTTGATTATCTCTCATGTTTATGACTTCTTAGACTTGTACATTTGAGATTTTAGGAATCGATTTTTAGATCGGGATAGATATTTTAAGCTCAGTTATATCCAACCTATCCAACCTTGATGTGTTGATTTATATCACACCTGTTAAGAATCAGGCCTTGGACCCGGTTATATCTGGGATTTTAAATATTTTAAACTTAGTTCGTGATAGGTTTATTGACAACTCAAGTTTTTAAAAAAAACCCTTGGTTTTCACAATGTTTCCCAACTTTCAAAGTTTTGTACCTGGTTGTATCCAGGGTTTTAAATGATTAAAACTGAGTTTATACTATGTCTATTAACATCTCGAGCTCTTAGGAAAGCCACCAAATATCCAATTTTCCTATCAATCACAGTTTTCAGACCTGGTTGTATCCAGGGTTTTAAGTGATGTAAACATAGTTCATGCTAGGTTTTTTGACATCTCGAGCTCTTAAAAAGCTGTCGAATAATCAATTTTCCAAGCTCCTAATTTTATTGAACAGGTTGTATCCAAGATAGCTTTGTACCTAGTTGTATCCAGGATTTTAAGTAATTTAAATTCATCCGGCGATCTTATTATGATTCACCTCGGGTTATATGCCCTCCAAGCAAGAAGAATGTAGAGACTTTCTTGGTTTCTTTTACAAATATCAATACACGAGCTAATACAACCTTATAAATAAAATTATTTAAAACCACTTTAACAAGAAAAATTACACAATAATCCCCTGTTATTTAATTAAATGGCTTTTATAATTAAGCCTTACAGGCAAGCAAGAATTCCACGATCTGATATGGTCCTTCCCAGTTCGGTCCTAAAACGTCGTCCTTGGGATCCTTGTTGGCCAAAAAGACCATTCGGAGAACCAGGTCGCCCAATCCAAAACTACGTCTCTTGACCTTAGAATTATAGTAACGAGTGATTTTCTTTTAATAATGGGTGAGCTGTAACTGCATTAAGTAATTCTTCATTCCATTCTTGGCTAAATGTCTTTTGCATGTGAGTAGCCACCCTAACTTCACTGGAAGGACGACCTCACTTCCAAAAGTTAGGGAGAAAGGATTGTGTCCTATGGAGGTCCTGTGGGAAGTTTGGTGTGCCCAAAGTACTTGCGGGAGCTGCTCAGGCCAGACTCCTTTAGCCTCTTCTAACCTTTTTTTAAGGCTCGCCTTTAGGGACTTATTCATAGCCTCGACCTGTCCATTGGCCTATGGATATGCTACCAAAGAAAAACTCTTAATAACGTGGTACTTTTCACAGAAGTTGGTGAAGAGATCACTGTCGAACTAGGTACCATTATCTGACACGTTCTTTTTATGAAGCCCAAATTGACATACAATGTTCTTCACCACAAAGTCCAGGACTCTCTTTGAAGTGATGGTTGCCAAAGGCTTGGCCTCTACCCACTTCATGAAATAATCGATTGCCACCACTGCGTAATGAACTCCTCCCTTTCCCATAGGTAAGAATCCTATTAGGTCAATTCCCCAGACTGCAAATGGCGACGGGGATGAGATCATCATTAGCTCGACTGGAGCAGCTCGGGCAACTGTGGCGAAGCGATGGCATTTGTCATATTTCTGAACATGGGAGATGAAATCTTTCGTTAAAGTGGGCCAAAAATAACCCCGTTGATAACTCTTGAATAGAGAGTTATTTCATGTGCTTTTGAGCTTATAATTGTGAAAAAATCTTGGGTGATGTTAGTTTATTTTTAACTTTTGTAGCTAACTTTGGTGTTTTTGTGATCTTCGTTAAGTCTAGTTATTTTTGTAGTTTTTAATAGCCAATGGGTTAAGGATAATAGTTTCATGAATAGATATTTGTACAAAGAATGAACTAACATATGAAACTATCTAAATTTAATTTTTGATGGCTGAATTATCAAGTTTTGCTGCAGCAAATCAGATTTTGCTTAAGCAATTTGATCAGGCAGTTTTTGGGCAACTAGAACACGTGGCAAGTCAATGGGTGAGTTAGAATAGTGGCTGAGGTGGCAAGTACAGAAAGCATGAGTCAAAATTGGGAGAAAATGACAAAAGAAAGGAGCAACTCACATTTTTTACAAGGAGGGCAATATTGTAATTTTGAGAAAAAAGGAGGAAACCTAGAATACACTAAAAGAAGCATCAGTCGAAATATTGAAGGTGGAAGCCATTTTTGGAAATGAAAACCAGCAAGAAGAAGGAAAGAAAGCCAGAAATCAGCAAGGAAGAAGGAGGACGAAAAAGAGAGCCCAAGCATCATTTTGGATTTGTTCTTTCTTCTATTCCTAAACTCCATTTTTATATTTTCTAAGTGGTTTCTGAAGCTGAATATTATGGGTTGTTTTGATTGTGGATTAATTTTGATTAACTCAGCCATGAACTAATTTTTAGGTGGCTTGAATTTTTGATGAACCCTGTGTTATAGTCTATTAATTTCTTGCACTTTATTTTAGTAAAATCTCTCTTGTTCATTCAAGTGTGCTTATATTAATTTCTTGTTGTTGTTTGGCTAGCAATGGCAAGATATTTAGTTATGTTTAATGTTGGAAAGATTAAATGTAATGGGAAGAACTTGGATGACACAAGTCATAATCTTGGTTAGATTATGTTAGCAAGTAACATAGGGATGTGTTATTTGCCTTGTGTAACTTTTGAGAATTAAACTTTGAATTTACATTCTTAAATCTGGTTTTGCATAGGAATATGTTTAATTAGGTAAAAAAAATTAATGTCATAAAATTTGGGAAAGTTTATGAGTGTTTAATGAATTCTTATTAACCTGGGAGTTTTTGTGACGCCCCACATCACTATGGCTGCTTTCTGGAATGACGACTGGCCCTACAAACCAAGACAAGTCTTTCCAGCGTGCTTTGTCCTCACTCGCACACTTTGTGGGAAAACTTCCCAAGAGGTCACCCATCCCTAGATTACTCCAGGCCAAGCACGCTTAACCATGGAGTTCTCAAGTGATGGGCTACCGAAAAGAAGATGCACCTTCCTGATATAGGTAGTACCCATCAATCCATTTAAGCCTTCTTCAACTGTGTAGTCCTATACCTACAAAGTCTTAGAATCATTACACTTGACCTTCCCCAGGCGGTGTGGGATTGCACAGCTTACCCGGTCTTTCCCCTTACGGATCACGGGATTTTGACTGTCACAATCACCCCCCCTTACGGGCCCGACGTCCCCGTCGGCCACACTTCCGGCTGGGTCAAGGCTCTGATACCATTATGTGACGCCCCACATCACTATGGCTGCTTTCTGGAATGACGACTGGCCCTACAAACCAAGACAAGTCTTTCCAGCGTGCTTTGTCCTCACTCGCACACTTCGTGGGAAAACTTCCCAGGAGGTCACCCATCCCTAGATTACTCCAAGCCAAGCACGCTTAACCATGGAGTTCTCAAGTGATGGGCTACCGAGAAGAAGATGCACCTTCCTGATATAGGTAGTACCCATCAATCCATTTAAGCCCTCTTCAACTGTGTAGTCCCATACCTACAAAGTCTTAGAATCATTACACTTGACCTTCCCCAGGCGGTGTGGGATTGCACAGCTTACTCGGTCTTTCCCCTTACGGATCACGGGATTTTGACTGTCACAGTTTTGCTAGAATATTGTTACTCCAATTTGTTCACAATTTGTTCAGGATGATTAATATAGGGGAAATCCATAATTCAAATCCATTTTGCAATCCATATATCTCTTCCAATTTTCTTGTTCAGTTCAGTTTTAAATTCATTAATTCCATCTTTTAAATATTTTGCTCAACCTATAAACAACTCATTTGATTTTTAGTACTTTTAATTTGTATAGTAATTGTTTTGCTTATTTTTCTATTTTACAATCCCTGTGGAGAAGATTTACTTATCATTGTATTATTTGTGTGACTACGTGCACTTGCGTATTTAAAATCAAATTAAACTTATCACAACACCTGCCTTAATATTTTTAAGGCTAGGTTTTGCCCCCAGCATGATCTCCACAAAAACCTTCATGCACATCTTGCAGAATGGTTTTAGCCTCCTCAGGCAGAACACACCGTAGGAGAGGAAGTGAATGACCACGTCAGTATAATGTACCATCCACTATCACATACCTCGGAGCTTGATAGAGTATTTTTCTCGCGTCCTTTCTTTCCTCAGGTAGCTTTCCCGTTGTAAGGTATTCCACTATGGAGGTCTCCAGGTCGGCCTCGTGTCGATCATCTTGACCTCTACCATTTTTTCTGTCACGCTCAAACTCTCCAAGAACTCCACTGGAACTACATTTAAAGTTTCAGCTTCCTTGGTGGTGGCAAGCCTTGCCAAAGCGTCAACATTAGAGTTCTGCTCATGAGGTATTTATTCAACAGTACTGTATTCAAATTCTAATAGATCCCCCTTCACCTTAGCTAGGTAAGCTACCATCTTCGTACCACGAGCTTGATACTCCCCCAACACCTAATTGAGCACGAGCTGGGAATCATTATAGCACTGGACGGCCTTTGCTTTCAGCTCCTTTGCCACTCTAAGTCCGGCTATCAAGGCCTCATATTCGGCTTCGTTGTTAGATGATTCAAATCCGAATCTCAGAGCTGTATGGAATCGATGCCCTTCTAGAGAGATCAGTATGATCCCAACTCTGGATCCGTTCTCGTTCGATGAGCCGTCTATGAATATTTTCTACAACTCCTGCACCGATTCCTTCAAAAGCTCCTCTTGAAATTCGATGCATTCAGCCACAAAATCAGCAAGGGCCTAGCTTTTGATTGAGGTCTGTGGTACGTACAGTATCTTGAACTGGCTGAGTTATTTAATCCATTTTAAAAGATGTCCTGGCATTTCAGGTTTTTGCAATACCTGCCTTAGAGGTTGGTCGATCATGACCTGGATTGAATGGGATTGGAAATATGATCTGAGCTTCCTGGAAGCTAATATTAGGCAGATGTTATCTTTTCTATCAGTGGATATTGTGATTCAGCTCCGAGAAGTCTCTTACTTATATAATACACCAGTTTTTTAGTGCGGTCTTCTTCCCGAACTAACATGGCACTGACTACATTTTCTGTCACAGCCAAATAAAGGAACAGGGGTTCTCCAAACATAGGCTTAGACAATATTGGGGCCTCAGCCAAGTGCATTTTTTGGCCGAGGAATGCCTGCTCGCACTCCTCAGTCCACTCAAATTTATTTTTTCCTCTGAGCAAGTTGTAGAACGGCAAGCACTTGTCAGTGGATTTTGAAATAAATCGGTTCAGGGCTGCCACCTTTCCAGTCAGGCTCTAAACTTCTTTACGCGAGCTAGGCGATGGCATTTCCAATAATGATCTATTTTATCTGGGTTCACCTCTATCTCCCTTGTATTGACTATGAATCCCATAAACTATCTCGACGCCACTCCGAACGTACATTTCTGGGGATTCAGCCGCATATTATACCTCTTCAAGATCTCAAAACATTCATTTAGATCGCATACATGGTTATCGGCAGTCTTGGATTTGACTAGCATATCGTCGACATACACTTCCATATCTTTCCTGATCTGACCAATGAACATTCTGTTAACTAGTCATTGGTAGGTAGCTTCAGCATTCTTCAGCCCGAAGGGCATAACTTTGTAACAATATACATTAGTTGGAATCATAAAGCTAGTATTCTCTTGGTCCGCAGGATTCATCGCGATCTGGTTATATACACAATACGCATCCATGAAGGACATGAGCTCGTGTCCCGCAGTGGCATCTACCAACTGATCAATCCTCGGTAGTGGAAAGCAATCTTTATGACAAGCTTTTCTCATGTCAGAGAAATCGATGCAGGTCCTTCACTTTTCGTTTGGCTTCGGGACCATGACAGGATTCGCGACCTAGATCGGATATTTTGCTTCTCGAATAAACCAACACTTTAATTGTTATATTATTTTATAATATAATGTAATATTATATTATATTATAATATAATGTTTTAGATTAAATAAATGTGACAAAGAGTGTCACATATTGTAACATATAATAGAGAGTTACAATATTTAGATATATGAGATATATCCAAATAATGTAACATATTTGGTGTTACAAATTTGTAACTTCCAAATATTACCCTTTATTGTGTAAATTTGTTGTTACACAATATTGAGATGACTTTCATAAAGCCATATGTGAAATGGCTGTTAGAGATATGATTTTAACCCCAACAATGTGTTTTGGGAGTTACAAAATCAGTTGGGAGGGTTTGGAACCGTTTGGAAAAACAGCACACTTTTAAGTGCTGAAATTGGTCGGTGGCCGTGGCCACTGAATGTTGGTGGCCGCGGCTACAGGCCAAAAACTGACCAATGTTTCAATTTTTTCAATCTTTGTTGAACGGCTCAAAAAACCCAAATAACTCCCAAATCTCATTTTTAATTCATTATTAATCCAATTAAACATTGGTAACAGCCATGGAGGTTGGTGGAATTTGAAATTCAAAGGGTGTCTCTAAACTCTATAAATAGGAGCCTATAGCTCACTTGTAAGAGACAACTTTTCTATCCATTAGAGCACTTGACTAGAAACACCGTGAGGCTTGATAATTCCAAAAAGCTTTCCCAATATCTGAGAGAGATCCCTTAGTGCTTGAGTTAGGGGGAAATAAGCTTTTGGACAAAGGTTTTAAACCTTGTTCAAGTTGGTGATCCTCAACCCTCTTCACTTAGGTTGTGTAAGTGAGAGTTTTCTTGTATTTCTGTTCTCCATTTTATTGTATTGTTTTCTTCTTATTCTCTTGTTCCTTTTACTTGTATATTTTGTTTAAGAGTTGTAATCCTTTCTTTTGTTTCAACCACCTTTATTTTACTTGTAATCTTTTGCTTAGAGTTCTATTATCACTATTCTCTTCTTCTTCATCATCTTCTTCATTTTCTTTGTTTATTTGTAATTTTCAGTTATAGAGTTGTAACTCCTTTTTAATCACTCATTATTTATTTGTAATATATTGCATAGAGTTGTAATTTCTTACCATTTCCATTGAGGCGAATACATTTTTTTCTAACATTAATAGACAAGCCACTTCTTCCTCCAGTGCTTCAGCTGGGACTGTTCCCAAACGTCTCTATTTTTGGGATTTTGCAGGCATGCTTTTATCCAAGCTTAGAGTGTGCATGATCACACTCGGGCTTATTCCCACCATATCTTCATGGGACTAGGTGAAAACATCAAGATTCCCTTGTAAAAATTTAACCATCTCCATTTTCCTATCATCATCAAGATTTTTTCCAATATTAATGACTCTTGAAGCGTGTTTACCGAGTTTTTCGGAAACGAATACAAACAGAATAATAAAAAGATAAGAACTGTAGAAATGCTGAAATGTAACTAAACAAACAGTGTTTTTACGTGGTTCAGGCGTTAACAAGCCCTAGTCCACGAGTCGATGTTATTATACTTGGAAAAGGTTACAATAAGATGGCTGGTGCACAAGAAATTCACACACTCACAGTGTTTCTCCCGGGTTCTTTTGAAGAAGATGAAGCTAGAGAGATTTTAGTAGAGTTTTTGCTATGTGATCTGTTGGTCGTCCCCCTTATTGTAAAATGAAGGGGTCTTTATAGCTAGGGTTTCGGATTAGGGTTTTTCTCTACGTACATGAGTCTTAATTACACCAGCCATAAATAGGGATACAATTACTGTAGTAGCATGGCTACAAGACTCTATGTGGGTATATTTACGTGAAAGTATGGGGAACACACAAAGTCAGCCGTCTTTTCCAAGTTGTCAGCAGAACAGTAGGCGAAAAGGTACCCTTAGGCGTGCTGGGATGTGTGCGGCTTTGACCTGACGGGCGTGTCAGGCGGGATCCTGTGTCAGGCGGATATCATTCCAAATATGCCTCCTCCAGGACTCGACCGTTTGGCTTTGTTCCGTGCGAGGCACGGAACTGCTTCCGCGGAGACCACTCGAAGAGCTTCTCCTGGAAGGGGCTTCCCCGAAGGATACCCCTTCGGGAGTTCGGGAGAGTTGACGAGTTTCCGTGTTGTGTTTGCTTGGAAGAGTAATCCGGACACTAAACGGGAGAGGCGAAGCCTTTCTGTTCATCCGCGAGCTCTGGTCACCTACCGTGAAAGACATCGATAATTCTGCTTCCCCGAGGACATCAATCTAAACGCTATCCAGAAATCTGGATAACATTTACCCCCCAAGGTCACGGAGCTTTGAGAGATCCGGGAGCTTGTACAATCCTCCGGGTATTTCGGTTTCTTAGATTAGGCGAGGGGGCACCTTCTGTGTTCCCGGAAGGGTTCCTTTTTCCCGCCTGAGTGTTAGTATGAAAAAGAAAGGGAATTTCTTCTGTTTGAACTCAAGTGCGGCAAGGACCACGTGTCATTCTGGGAATGGTTCTGCGACCAAGACGTGTGCGTGAGGCGACTGGTTGAGTATGCGTGCGTCAGTCATCTGAATAATGATTTGACGGTTTTTAATGGTACTCCGGGCCCGAGGTGGTGTAATGATGGGAAATAAATACTTTATTCCCATCCGAGGAGTCATAAATAGGATCGTCGCTTCCTCTCCAGCCGTTGGATCTGATGCACACGGAATGGGAAGATCGGGACCGTCCATTTGAGGAATTCGAAACGACTTCTTCCCTGCTATAAAAATGAGGGAAAGGACCTTTCTTCCTCTTTACGCTTTCAGATTCTCCATCTTTAGGATTTTCAGATTTCCAAACCTTCAAACTCTCAGGCTTCCCAGCTTACGTTCCCCCGAACTTGCCATTTCTTTTGGTAAGTATCTGGAAACTTTTCTTTTGATTTGGCAGTGGGTTTATTCGCCGAAGTGCCTAGTTTGAATCGCCGTTCGTCTTTGCAGCTTTTACTTCTCGCGATCGTGCTGTGCAGTGATCCAGTTACTCCTTCAACCTCCAACTACCCGAATATCAGTAAGTATTTCTACTTTGCTCTTTCCTCCCAAACCTTAGGTTGTTGGTAGTTGTTAGAGTAGAGGTTTCTGCCATTATTGCTTATGTGCATGTGTGAATAGGGCTTTGGTAGGCATGTGATTGATGTGATTCGATAAGTAGCCTTTTTTGCATGCTTGGGCGATCTGCGTTCGGAAAGTCGTTCCTTGTTTTGCTGTTTTAGGGCATAAGCATGAGCACCTTTAGGGTGTTTTTCTCTGGAAAAACACTTCTTTTGGTGGGCTTAGGCTCGGAGTCAGAGTCTGGTTCCTTGCTGCCCTTTGGGTGGCATGGTGCCAATCCCTCGGTAAGCTCGTTGGGAGCCTCTCCAAGCAGTTTTCGGGGAGGGTCTCCCCGACGCCTTTGATACCACTAGGGTATGACAAGGGTGCTGACTGCTTAGAGTGTTTTCTTCTTTCTTTCTTTTGTCCAGTGACGAACATCCCAAAGGAACAACTCCTTGCTGTGGGGGAGGCTGATTCTGCCCAAGAGAAGGGTTCCCCTGTCGCTGGCGCAAAGGGGAAAGGAAAGGCGAAAGTGGTCGCGGCTAGTCCACCGACTTCCAATAGTTCCATTTGGGAGATGGACCAAAAGCCGAACCTTTTCAGGAATTATGGCATGCTGGAGCTGTATTCCTCCGAGGCAGGCCTGAAGAACATCCCAGGTCTGATGTGGCATCGTCTGTCGGTGCTGGGCGAGTCGGCTAGTCAGAGTCACGAGGGCTTCGGTGCCTGGAGCTGGGCACACATAGTGTGTGGGGCGCACTTGCCCCTAAGGAGCTACTTTGCCAATTTCTGTGTGAAGGCGGGGATTGCCCCCTTCCAGTTGATTCCTCCCAGCTACAAGCTCCTAGCAGGGTGGTTCATCTTTTGCAAGTCCCGGAAATTGGAAGCTCCTACCCCGGAGGAGGTGCTGTACTTCTACGGGTTGAAGTCTCAGCCTATGAGGGGTCATTCAGACAAGGTGGGGTTTTACAGGCTGGAAAGGCACCCGGACGTGATGTGCCCCACCTGTCATACCGCGAGGGTTCCAGACCTCCGGGAATACTGGTTCCTGACGACTGGCTTTCCGCTGAAGAGGGTGCCAGCCCTATCTTTGGACTTCAAAATCCCTGGTAAGTATTCCTTCCTCTCCTTTTCAAATTTGTTTCTTTGCGTTTGATTTGCCTTTTGGTAGGATCTCTAACGCTCGTATTTGAATTTTGCAGAAGTCGTTCCGCGGACACCTCGCTGTGTGGAGATGATAAGGAGGTCCAAGTTCTACGAAGGGCTTTCTGAGGAAGAGTTGAAAGTGGAGGGACTTGTGACCTCCGAATCGTTGAGGGAGTATGGGTTACTTGCCTCCTTCCAAAACATCGAGCCAGTGAGTGGCAGGGGGCAAACTCAGGTGTCAGCTGACATCCGGGAGCAGATTGCCCTGGAGCTGTCTAAGGTGATCACCCAAGCAGCCTGGGACGAAAATACTTTATCTCCTAGTTGGGCGGAGAGGTTCCCCGACCCCCAGCCGGAGGAAGAGGAGATCGAGGCTCGCCACGCCGCGGCTTACCCTAACGAAGGGGCTCCGGGGGCTAGTACCTCCGGGAGAGGTAAGACTAGTTTTCGATTGATCCACACCCCCAGCCTGTCTGAGGTTTCCCGGACCTCTCAGATGGGGTTTGATCCCCGTTTCCTTAGGCTAGATCCGCGTAGGATACCCTTCGACAGATATTGCGATAGGGTAGATGAGCTCCTCTGGTGTCTGAGTGACGGTAGTCTGCCAGAAGGTGTCATCATGGTTGACCCTTCTTCTCTCAGCATGTCATTCCCGGACTTCAAGGAGTACGGGAGCTTCCTGGAGCAGGAAGCGATGTTTTGTTTTGCTCGGGGAAGGCCATCCACGTTTCTCGTGCATGGTCGTCCCTTTCAAACTTTTCTTTTTCTTGTTTCTTGTTCCCTGCTAGCGGGCTTGCTTGTGCTTTTATGTTGTTGATTGTCTTGTCTTCCGCTTATCTTCTTTCTCATTGCTTGTTGGTTCGTTAACCTTGCTTTGTACGTTTCTTGCAGAGTATCCAGAAGCCAAGATGTTGGGGAGGGTTACTTTGCTCATTAAGAAGGCTGCCACCAGCCAAGACCCGTCCACGGGGAAAGGACGGAAGACCAAGGCTGGTAGGGGAGGTAAAGCTGCCTCCCCCAAGAAGACAAGTGGCGAGGCGCAAGCGTCTCCGAGGGTAGAGAAGTCTCCTGCTGACGGGCCTTCCGAGACTATGATGGTCTCGAGTAGCAGCAGCGACGGGGAAGGGCTTGTGTTCCCCGTGAGGACAACTGGGGTGAGCAAGCGTCCCGGAGAAGATGCTGAGGGCGCTAAGAACAAACGCCTTAGACACTCTTCTCCTGGTCGAAGGCAACAACAACAGCAACGATAGCAACCACAACTACAACAACAGCAGCAACAAGAACAAGAGAGACAATCACCAACGCCGCAGCAGCAGCAACAAGGGCAATTACTTCTGCTGCCGCAGCAGCAAAAGCAACAGACCGGGGCCTTAATACCCCATCTGCCTCCTCCTCCAGCCCAAAGGGGGTCCACCCTTCCGGGGTCTCCTTCTTCTCAGACAACCAACCTTCCTCTGCCTGGCCTGAAGTTCCACTTTCCGCGGAAGCCAACCAGTTTCCCCGCTGCTCTCCTGGAGGGTGTAAGACGGGCCGATAGTTTTTTGAAGAGGCGGTTAGAGGCGGAGAAGGCTGTTACTCAGGGAAGGGCAGATAACTTGTCTGCCGTGAAGAGAGCTGAGCTGGCCGAGGGGGTGAGATCCCTTCACCCGGCCGGAGCGGTTTTGGATGGTCCAGCCTTGGAGAAGAGGCTGGTGCCTAGGCTCGGACGCGCATTGGCGCCGTTCGGAGCTGAGATGATGGAGGACATGGCCCTGAGCTTATGCGAGCTCAATTCTGAGAAATGGGCCATCAGTAGCAGTAAGGATCCGCTGTTACTGACACACGCTGTGAAGCAGCAACTATCCGGGGTAAGCCGTCAGTTGTTATTTTTTGGGATCATCTGTCTTTTTGTCCGGCTTTAGCTCATTCTGTTGTCTTTCCTTGCAGGCCTCTATGATCGCGGAACGCTCGTTCCGGGAGGTTGGTGTAGTTCTGGTTCAACTGGAGGAGAGCCAGCTGGCTCGCCAGGCCTTGGAGGCGGAGAAGCAGAAACTGACCCAACAGGCCTTGGAGGCCTCGGAGAAGATTGATCAGGCCCGGCGCACGACTGAGGAAGAGGCGGACAAGAAATATCTTGCCAAATATCAAGAGTACCGGGCCAAGGCAGAGAATGAGTTTAGACAGCGGTCGGATGGGATGAAGGCCGAAAACTCTAAGCTCCGGGAAGAGCTGTCCCAAGCTAAGGTGGAGAAGGATACCCTGGAAGCTCGCTTGCAATCAAAAAATGATCTCCTCCTTAAGCAGCAAGAGGAATATTCCACTCTTCAGAGTAAGCTGCACGGGGAGGAGCAACTCCATCAGAGGAGCAGGGATCTCGTGTCTATGCTGCAGTTGGGGCTCGCCGAGAAGGATAAAGAGATCGGGGCCTTACAATTCACTGCCAGGGGGCATGTGACCGAGAAGCAATCCGTGCAGAGCCAAAATAGGGAACAGCGCAAGGAGATTGATTCTCTTAAGGGGGAGCGTGATGCCTCCAAGGCCGAAATGGAAAAATTGAGGGCTCAACTAACTGTCGCGGAGGCACAGCTGGAAACCTCCGAGGCGGAGTGCTTGAAGGAGAAGGAGGATGCTGAGGTGATACTGAACAGGACGATTAATATATCGCATGTGGTCCTCATGCATCAACTCTGGAAAGTGAACCCGGAGGTACTAGGCTATCTGGGAGATGATGCCGAAGCCATGAGAGAGAAGCTACTCGTGTGGGATCAAGGCCCAGAGGCGTACGTCCAAACTTACAACATTGACGAACGTGCTGGAGCTCCTGAGGTGGGAGATCCCGGAGAGGCGGGGACCTCTGAACCTTCTCATGACAAAGTTCCGCCTTCCAATGAGCCGACTCCTCCAACCTCAGTTGAAACCGATGCCCCCGAAGCTGCGGTCGTGGAAGCTGTAGTTACCCCCAATGCTTGAAAGGGTTTTATCTTTAATTATTTTTCATTTTGAGTTTTTCATTGCGGACATATTTGCCGTAATTATAGCATTCTCCTTTCTTTTCTGCCGAGTTCTTTATTTATCTTTGCGCTTAGGGTAGACATTTATACGGTAGAAACTGTTGTAGGGGCGTATGAGGTTTTGGTTCCAACGGCCAAAACCTATGCACTTCCCACTTGAAGCTTTAACGGATGATGTCTTTTCCCACGTAGTTTCTAGGTTACGAAGGTTTCCTGGTTCCAACGGCCAGGCTCCTTTCACCGTATTTTAGCTTTCCTGAGGCAAATAGCCAATCCCGGGACTTGTAGTTATACTGTTCGCTGGGATTGCTAAGGTGAGCCGTTCCATGGTTTGGAACGGGAGTTCTTTTGGTGAGCGTCGCTAGACTTAAGGTTAGATCTTTGCGAAGCAAAACTAACTGTTGTTGTGAACCTCATGGTGGCTGACTTCAGGGACCTGGCACGGAGCCCTGCGAGGCAAGGCACATTGCTGTCGGGGAAATCGCCACGCCCACCAGGTGTGATCCCGGAGCAGGGGCTTTGCGAAGCAAGGCCGGCTGTGAGTGGGGGATCGACCATGTCTGCTTCTGGAGCTAAAACTTGTAATGGCCAAGGAGCTCGCCATGCATTATTTTGTGAGATCCGGAGTTGGAGCCTGCGAAGCAAGGCTTACAACGGTCGCGGATCTTGCCATCTTTCGCCTTGCGGGACCCGGAGCTGGAGCTTGCGAAGCAGAGCTTTACAGTGATCACGGATCTTTCCATTTTTCGCCTTGCGGGACCCGGAGCTGGAGCTTGCGAAGCAGAGCTTTATAGCGCTCGCGGATCTTGCCATCTTTCGCCTTGCGAGACCCGGAGCTGGAGCTTGCGAAGCAAAGCTCTACAGCGATCGCGGAGTATTCTGCAAAGGACTTGTCAGGGAGTTGGGGGTGTTTTAGCGTAGCTCTATGAACGTGCCTCAGCCCCCAGTCCCGTCCATCGCTGGGCTACACAGGAGATAATTTTCATGATACATAATGGCAGGCATTTCCATGGCAATTTTCACATAAGCACATAATGCACATATGACACGTAATGCCAGCATGTTCATGGCAACAAATAAACCTAAGCTTAACAATTTAAACATTTCAAACAATTTAAAAATTTCAAACACAATGCTAGCACATAAGTGGTGTTCTATGTACGTTTTGTTCAAGGGGCGTATGGCTATGCCTTAGCCATGTATACCCCCCAAGTGAGCATGGGGTCCGGACGTCTCCGGACCGCGTGGTCACTTGTTAAAACGCAGTTTTGAACACAGGGAAAAAAAAGTGCAGTAAAAGCGGAGTGAATCTCTCTGTGTTTCATTAAATTAGCCTGCTAGGCGTGAGTTTTACAACAGGGAGGATTATTTCCACATTTTTCACTTTTGCTAACTTCACCAAGGACTTCCGACTGGATGGTCCGGGGCCTACTGGTAGTAACGGCGGAGGTGCTCCGCGTTCCAGGCGCGCGGGACTTTAGATCCGTCGAGTCTCTTTAAGTGATACGTCCCATGGCCCACTTTTTCTTGGACTTCGTAGGGGCCTTCCCAGTTGGGTCCGAGGACTCCTACTCCCGGATCCTGCGTAGCAGGAAATACTCTCCGTAGGACAAGATCCCCAACTTCGAATGTACGGCTCTTGACTCTCGTGTTAAAGTGTCGGGCTATCTTGCCCTGGTACATTTTTAGTTGGACCTGCGACTGCTCCCGGAGCTCTTCGATCATGTCCAAGGACTCCTGGAGAAGGGCATGGTTCCGGGTAGGATCGTAGGTGTCCTGCCTGTGAGAGGGGATCATAGTTTCTACTGGGATGACGGCCTCGCAACCGAAGGTCATGGAATAAGGCGTGTGCCCCGTCGAAGTTCTCTCTGTTGTGCGATAGGCCCAAAGTACTCGCGGAAGTTCTTCCGGCCAGTGAGCCTTGCAGGCTTGGAGATTTTTCTTCAACGTGGTCTTTAATATTTTGTTTACAGCTTCCACTTGCCCATTAGCCTGGGGTCTGGCGACTGCGGAAAAGCTTTTGATAATTCCATGCGAAGCACAGAAGTTCGTGAAGTGTTCACTGTCAAATTGTTTTCCGTTGTCAGACACAATTTTTCGTGGAAGCCCAAAACGACACACTATATTCCTGATGACAAAGTCCAGTGCTTTTTTAGATGTGACCGTGTTCATAGGTTCAGCTTCAGCCCATTTGGTGAAGTAGTGTACCGCGACTATGGCGTACTTCACTCCACCCTTTCCAGTTGGGAGGGAACCTACTAGGTCAATGCCCCAAACGGCGAACGGCCAGGGGCTGGTCATTAGGGTAATTTCTGTAGGCGGCGCTCGCGGAACCTTGGCGTACCTCTGGCACTGCTCACATTTCCTGACATAATCCACACAATCCTTCTTCATGGTGGACCAGAAGTATCCTTGTCGAAGGATCTTTTTGGAGAGGCTCAGCCCGGAGGTATGATCGCCACAGAAGCCTCCGTGAATCTCATGGATGATGGTGCTGACTTCGGTTCCGGCAACACACCTAAGGAAGGGTATGGACAACCCCCTGCGGTAAAGCTTTCCATCCATAACCACGTATCGAGGAGCTTGATATTGGAGCTTCCTTGCGTCAGCTTTATCAGTGGGGAGCTCTCCGGTGGTGAGAAATCTGAGGATGGGTCCTATCCAGGAGTGGGAATGGTCGATGATGGCGTTTATCCTTCGTGTCTCAGTACTGGGGGCTTCTAAGTGCCCGATGGGGACTAAGCCATACTGTTCATTCTCCGGGTCCGTTGCAAGCTTGGCCAGCGTGTCCGCGAGTGAGTTCTGGTCCCGGGGGACCTGGCGGATTTGGTAGCCTTTGAAATGCTACAGTAGGTCGCGGGAGAGAGACACGTAGGCAGCCATCCTTTCGCCTTTAGTCTGGTATTCCCCGGATATTTGGTTTACCACAAGTAAGGAGTCGCCTTTCGTCTGGTACTTCGATTTTTTGGGCTCCGACTTCTCTGGCCAGTCGTAACCCAGCTAACATGGCTTCGTGTTCTGCCTCGTTGTTGGATGCTGGGAACGCGAAGCGGATGGCGCCAGGAGCTGATGTCCTTGGGGATATATTAGGATGACCCCCGCTCCAGCTCCTTTTTCATTTGAGGCTCCGTCTACATAGACCTTCCAGGTGGGAAGTTCCGGGACAGGATCTTCCGGGAGGTCATTCATTCCCGAGCATTCCACAATAAAGTCCGCGAGAGCTTGACCTTTTATGGAAACATGTGGTTGGTAGTGGACGTCGAACTGGCTCAGTTCCATGACCCACTTAAGCAATCTGCCAGAAGACTCGGGCTTCTGCAGGACTTGTCGGAGAGAGTGGTTGGTGAGTACTTTGATGGTGTGCGCCTGGAAATATGGCCTCAGCTTCCATGAAGCAATCAGCAAGCAGAGGGAGAGTTTCTCGATCATTGAATATCTGGACTCGGCGTCCAATAACCTCTTGCTTACGTAATACACAGGGAGCTGGATACGGCCATCTTCCCGGACGAGAGCGGCACTCACTGCGTGCTCAGTCACAGCTAAGTATAAGAACAACGCCTCTCCTTCGACAGGTTTGGACAGAATGGGAGCTCGGGTTAAATGTTCTTTGAGGTGTTGGAAGGCTGCTTCGCATTCGGGGGTCGACTCGAACTTCTTGTTTCCTCGCAACACATTGAAGAAGGGGATACACTTGTCAGTGGCCTTGGATACGAAGCGGCTGAGAGCAGCTATCCTTCCGGTAACGCTCTGGACATCCTTATGTTTCCGGGGGGAAGGCATATCTATGAACGCCTTTATTTTCTCAGGGTTGGCTTCCACTCCGCGGGAGCTGACAATGAAACCGAGGAACTTCCCAGACGAGACCCTGAAAGTACATTTCTTTGGATTTAGTTTCATCCCGTACTTTCGGATCACGGCGAAAGCTTCCTCAAGGTCGTCACTGTGGTCCCCGGAGGTCTTGGACTTTACCAACATGTCGTCCACGTACACCTCCATGTTCCTCCCCAGTTGGTCCTTGAACATTCTGTTTACCAGACGCTGGTATGTCGCCCCAGCATTCTTCAAACCGAAAGGCATGACCACGTAACAGTAGACACCCTTGTCCGTGAGGAAGCTGGTGTGTTCCTGGTCCGCGACATGCATCTTGATCTGGTTGTATCCGGAGTACGCATCCATGAAGGATAAGAGTTCGTACCCGGAAGTAGCGCCTACCATCTGATCGATCCGCGGAAGAGGGAAACAATCTTTCGGGCAGGCCTTGTTTAGGTCCGTGAAGTCAATGCACATTCTCCAGGACCCATCGGGTTTCGGGACCAGAACTGGGTTGGCCAACCACACGGGATAGTGCGACTCCTGGAGAAAGCCTATGGACATCAGTTTGTCCACTTCAGCTTTGACGGCTTCGGCTCTCACTGGGTCCAGCGGCCTCCTCTTTTGGCGAATTGGAGTTGCAGATGGGTCTATGTTGAGTGCGTGGCACGCAACATTGGGATTAATCCCCGTCATATCAGCGTGGCACCATGCCAGGATATCCTGATTATCCTTCACAGTGGCCACGATCTTATCTCGAATGGCCGATGGCAGGTTTTTCCCCACCTGAATGACTTTGGTGGGTTCTCCCGGGTTGAGGATCACCTCTTCGACTTCCTCCATCGGCTCTATTGCTTTCTCAATTTCCACTCTTGGGTCGAGTTCGTCAAAGTATGCCTCCTGAGCACCCCCAGTTTCTGGTAATTCTTCCGCCAAAGGAATGGCAGCAAACGTCTCTTGGACCGTGTAGACTGATCGGACGGAGACGTTATAACAGCTCCGTGCACTTCTTTGGTCTCCTCGGAGGGTGCCAATACGCCCATCGTCGCATGGAAACTTCAAACATAAGTGGCGTATCGATGTTATGGCCCCACAATCGATTAGGACCGGTCGGCCTAAGATGGCATTATACGCCGTGGGGCAGTCGACCACCACGAATGTGCTATGCTTGAAGGCACAAGCGTCGCTTTCTCCTCTGAGGGTGACTGGAAGTTGAATTTTGCCTAATGGCATGAGTGCGTCCCCATTGAACCCTTGAAGCTGGATGGGGCATGGGGCCAGGTCTGTCTCGGTCAATCCGATCGCGTGGAAGGCCGCTTTGAAGAGGATGTTTACGGAGCTTCCGTTATCGACCAAGATCCGCGAGACCTTCTTATTGGCAATCTGGGCTTCCACCACGAGGGGACCGTTGTGGGGGAAGTGCACATGTCGAGCATCGTCCTCCGTGAAGGTGATGGGAAGATCCATCATTCGGGGACGTTGAGCAGGTGATTGAACCAAGGCGCACATCTCCTCGGCGTGTTCTAACTCCCTCAAGTACCTCTTCTGGGAGTTGCGGGTGCTTCCGGCAAGGTGCGGTCCTCCGGAAATGGTGGCTACGTGTCCGTCAACGGGTGGCGGAGCAAGGACGGGCGGATATGGGTTGCCCGGTCCTGGAGCCAACAAGGCAATGGGCGCCGGAGCAGGTGGAGCAGGAAGCGCCGGGTACTGAGACCCGGGAGCTTGGGGGTGACCGGCTCCAGGAACGCTAGCGGTCCCCCTCTGTCCCGGGGAATATGCAGCTCCGTGAACTACCCCCTGTCCGGGATAGATAATGGGTATCCTCACCCACTGACCGAGGTGTCCCGCTCTTGCCAGGGACTCAATCTCATCCTTCAGCTGAAGGCACTCGTTCGTGGTGTGCCCCACGTCTCCGTGGAACTCACACCTTTTATTGGAATCTCGCGGACGTCTTCCTCCGTGAGACACTTTCGGGGGCTTCCTGTAGTTGACCATATTACAGGTCGCCCGATAGACATTCTCTCGCGAGTCTATCAAACTGGTATATTCCGTGAACTTGGGCTCATAGTCCTTCCGGGGCTTCTTTGAATGGTCTCCCCGGTTGGAGTTTCTTCCGCTTCGTTTGCTCCTCGATTGGCTCAAATTTTGTTCTGGGGCTTCCGCTTGCGGCTGCGGCATGCCAGGAGCGATACTACATCCGGTTTGTACAGCTCCGTACCCAGAGAAATGGGTTTGACTCGGCGTCTGAGCGGACGCGGAAGGCCCGTACACACTTGGAGTGTATTGGGCTCCTGGAAGCGTGAGGGCTGGTGCGGGAGCTTGCGAAGCAAAGCTCGGCGCGGTCACGGAAGGCGTTGGAGCTGGGGGAACTCCAAAGGCCTGCTGGTAGGCATCCTCAAGGTTGATGATTCCCTGAGCCTTTGACATGAATTCGGACAGCGTTTCTGCCCGTCTCCTCTGCATTTCCCCCCATAGCAGGGAGCCGACAGTAAGGCCCGATTGGAGGGCGATCAGCTTCATGTCATCGCTGACCTTGGTCTTTGCAGCAGCTTCCATCATTCTCTGAATGAAAGCTTTGAGGTTCTCAGTGGGTTGCTGCTTGATGTTGGTTAAGGAACCAACCTCCATGTCGTGGTCGCGGGCAGCAATAAACTGCCTCCTGAATGCGGACTGTAGCTCCTTCCAACTGTGGATTGATCCGGGAGCTAATCTTTTCCACCAGTCATCCGCGGACCTGGTAAGGGTGAGTGAGAAGCACATGCATTTGGCGTCCTCACTGACACGCGCCACTTGCATCATTTTGTTGTATTTAGCTAGGTGGGTACGCGGGTCTGTCCTCCCATCATATAATTCTATGTGGGGCATTTTGAAGTTATCCGGGAGGGACGTTTCCGCGATCCTCCGAATACATTGTTCCGGGTCTTCCTCCTCAGAGTCTGACAGGGCCCCACTTTGCTTCCGGACCAGCTTGGTCAAGGCAGCAATCTGTTCCTCGAACCTCTTCGTATCACTCTCCGGGAGGTCACGTCCCCGGAGCTTGTCATTAATATGATTTCGGAGGTCATCTCTGCGAGGCCGGGCCTTTTCTCCTTTGGCCTTTTCATACTTGGCCTCCAACCTTCTTCTTAGGTCCACCGTGGACCAGCTATCTTCGGAGTGCGAGTCCGCAGCCCGACCGTCCTGGTTGACGGAATCACTGGGGCGGTTGTTCCTTCCCCTAGGCCTAGGTGCCTTAGCACCGGGCCCTTTAGGCACGGAGTGCCCCCTTGGGGCTGAAGGGCGTCTGGGCTTAGGAGCGCCAGAGACCTTCTGCGCGCGGGGGGGGCAGTCGGCCTTGTGATTCACGCCTTTAGGAGGTGCAAGGGCGTCAACGCACACAGGCTCTCCACCTTTTTCTTTGCCCTTGTTAGGGGCGGCTTTGGATGGTCCAGCAGCGGCTGGATCCGGCATAGCGGCATCAGCACCACCTAAAACAGAGGCGTCCTCGTCCGAGTCGCCTAGGTCTCCGAACTTGCTTTGGAGGCGCTCCATCATGCGCTGCATTTTTTCGGAGAGGCTCTCCTGCTCAGCAAGCTTGGCTTTGGTGACCTCCAGTTCTTCGGCTACTTGGACCAGTTCTGGGTCCTTCTCATAGTAGCAGCCGTCCTTGTAATAACTGTCTTGGACATACTCTTCTTCGTCTTCTAAGTATGTTGTATCTTCGGTACTGACCCGATCCTGGCGGGATGTCGGGTCTTCACCTTGGTAGTCCAAGGGTTCGCTTTGCACCACATCTTCCATCACGGTATCGGGGTTGACCGTAGCATTTTTGTCAACAGCGGATTTTCTCGTAGTCACCATCTCTTTAGCACGAAGTGAATACAAAAAATGTACACAGAAAAAGAGCTGACTAACAACTTCCTACAGCTCTCAATGAAAGCACCAAAATGTTTACCGAGTTTTTCGGAAATGAATACAAACAGAATAATAAAAAGATAAGAACTGTAGAAATGCTGAAATGTAACTAAACAAACAGTGTTTTTACGTGGTTCAGGCGTTAACAAGCCCTAGTCCACGAGTCGATGTTATTATACTTGGAAAAGGTTACAGTAAGATGGCTGGTGCACAAGAACTTCACACACTCACAGTGTTTCTCTCGGGTTCTCTTGAAGAAGATGACGCTAGAGAGATTTTAGTAGAGTTTTTGCTATGTGATCTGTTGGTCGTCCCCCTTATTGTAAAATGAAGGGGTCTTTATAGCTAGGGTTTCGGATTAGGGTTTTTCTCTACGTACATGAGTCTTAATTACACCAGCCATAAATAGGGATACAATTACTGTAGTAGCATGGCTACAAGACTCTATGTGGGTATATTTACGTGAAAGTATGGGGAACACACAAAGTCAGCCGTCTTTTCCAAGTTGTCAGCAGAACAGTAGGCGAAAAGGTACCCTTAGGCGTGCTGGGATGTGTGCGGCTTTGACCTGACGGGCGTGTCAGGCGGGATCCTGTGTCAGGCGGATATCATTCCAAATATGCCTCCTCCAGGACTCGACCGTTTGGCTTTGTTCCGTGCGAGGCACGGAACTGCTTCCGCGGAGACCACTCGAAGAGCTTCTCCTGGAAGGGGCTTCCCCGAAGGATACCCCTTCGGGAGTCCGGGAGAGTTGACGAGTTTCCGTGTTGTGTTTGCTTGGAAGAGTAATCCGGACACTAAACGGGAGAGGCGAAGCCTTTCTGTTCATCCGCGAGCTCTGGTCACCTACCGTGAAAGACATCGATAATTCTGCTTCCCCGAGGACATCAATCTAAACGCTATCCGGAAATCTGGATAACAAAGCATCTTTGGGATCTATGTTTACTTCTTCGAGCTCCTCAATTACTTGGAGCTCTGATCTGTCCTCACCCATTCGTGGGTCGATATCATCACTTGGGGCAACATCATTATCCTTTGTTTCTTGATGTTCTTCCGTCCCGCAGGCAACTTCCACTTCCTGGGAGTCCTCACCTCCGTCTCTTATGGGCATTGCCTGCTGCCCGAGTTGTGATTTTCCCTTCATAGAAATGTTATAGCATTTCCTTGCAGTTAGCTAATCACCTCTAACGATGCATATTCCTGCAGATGAGGGGAATTTGATGGCTAGGTGGCGGATAGAGGTTATGGCTTCAAACGCCATCAACGAAGGTCGGCCCAAAATTGCATTGTACGTGGCTGGACAATCGATGACCACAAACTCAAGAAGCTTGGAGATAGTTTGTGGACCTTCACCCAACGTTACCACCAATTCGATCATTCCAATGGCAGCCAACCCTTCACCAGAAAAACCATACAGAATCATTGAGGTTGCCTTCAGCTCAGTTACAGACAATCCCATCTTTTCTAAGGTGGACCTACAAAATAAATTCACAAAACTTCCGTTGTCTACTAGCGTCCTCTGAACTCTCCGGTTGGCGAGCTGAACAGTTATGACCAGTGGATCGTTATGTGGGAACTGGACATGGATGGCATCTTCCTCCGTCAAAATGATTGGTTGTTTTTCCAATTGCTACTTCTTTGATAACCGTTGTTCCGGGACGAACTCCACTCCGTTATGGGACTTCATTTCGTTGATATATCTCTTCTGGGCACCTCTGCTCATACCTGCCAGATGAGGTCCTCCCGAAATAGTGGCTATATCTCCTCCTATTATCGGAGGAGGATTGTCCTGATTCGTCTAAGCGCCAGCTTGATTAATTGGAGCTTCAGGAGCTGATGGAGGGTTTTGTCCAGCAGGCTAACTGGGAGTCGCTCGATTCCAGGCATACTGGGCCAAAGGTCCTACCCTGATGAGAGTCTTAATCTCATCCTTCAGCTATCTATAGTCATCAGTATTATGACCGATATCATTGTGGAATCGACAAAACTTTGAAGGATCTCTCTTCGCTCCTTGGTTTTTTAGCGGTTTTGGCTTCTTCCATGGAAGGCGAGTAGAATTAGCTAAGAAGATGCGTTCTCTAGTATCCGTGAGATCGGTATATGTTGTGTAGGCTGGTTTAAATTTCTCCATGGACTTGTTTTTCTTTGTTCCGCTCTGGTCGCCCTCTCCATTTTCCTTTCTCTTATTATTTCCCCCTTGGTTTTTCTAGTCAATGGTTTGAGCTGTAGCTACAACATCCGTTACCATTCCAACGGGCTGGACAAGGACTTGGCTGGTTCCTGCGATGGAAGCTCGCGCCTCTTCCAGGTTAACCCACCTTTGGGCTTGTTTCAATAACTCATCCACAATATTTACTCTTTTCCTCTATAGATCTTGCCATAGGTCGCCTAAAACAAGAATTCCCATCTTCATTGCCATAAGCTTGGAGCTTTCGTCGGCATCTCTAGCTCGTGTAGTAACATTGGCAAGCCTACTTAGATATGCTTTCAACGGTTCACCAAGCTGCTGCTTTACATTAGCCAAAGAGTCAGCCTTAATTCGAGCTCCCTGGGAAGCCCTAAATGCTCTCTTAAAATCAATGGAAAAATTCTTCCACGAGTTGATTGAATGCCTCATATATTGTTTGAATCACTGCCTAGCTGGCCCAATTAGAGTCGAGGGGAATGTAAGGCACCTCAGCTTGGGCCCGATGTTGTGGGCCATCATTATGGTGTTGAACATCCCCAGGTGATTAGACGGATCCCCATCTCGGTCAAACTTTGACAAATGTGGCATCTTGAAACCCACTGGATATGCAGTCACCGCAATATTCGGGGCGAAAAGCTCAAGCTCATCCTCCGAGTCACATTCATCTTTCTCTTTTTCCTATAGAAGCTTCTTCACTAGCTCTCTGCGCCTGGTGATCCGATCGTGATGCAGGAGGGTTGGCTGGAACATTTTGTCTCTGTAAGCTTATTCCAGCTCTTCCCCGTGGATTGCCATGGGTACCTCGAGGCATTGGGGAAGGAGGTACCAAACATGGGGTTGCGGTCCTAACTGATCGACTGACTTGCTGATGTCCTCTCCGAGGGCCACTACGTTGAGCATTTTGGCGGTCTTGCGCCATAGGCACAGAGCTTGGGGTGGCAGTTCTGACTGACCGACTTGGTTTGGATCGATTATTCCTGTGGGACTTATGAGACCCACTTTACCTCTTTCCAACATTAGCATCAGTTGCAAGAGGGGGTAACCGAGCCAAAACCTCCTAAATTTGCCTGTTTGCCATGGAAAGATGGCTTCTTAACTGCATATTTTCCAACTCAACTGCAGCCAAATAGTCTGGGTTTGGATTCGGTGGCAATGACGCTAAACTCCCAGTATCGTCATGGCCCACCGGGTGCTTTCCGGTCGTTGCTGAACTTCAGGGCCATGCTCATTTGAAATAGCGGTATGATGGGCCCCCTGCCCACCAGGCTGTTCCATCTCATTATCATGCATTGAGCGAGTGACCACCATGATGAGCTTTGATTGGGATTTTGGTGAAAGCACTAATTTCTCCTCTCAATGAAAGCACCAAATTGTTGACGCGGTTTTTTACCAACAGTGAATTAAGAAAATAACAAGGTTGCTTAGTGCTTAATAATAAACCAAAAATAACAAATTAACTCTCAAGAACACAGATATTTTTACGTGGTTCAACGGTTAAAATCCACCTAGTCCACGAGTCTATATTATTACTGTTTTTCTCTCTATATTTTGGCAGAGTTTTAGTATTACAGAATAATCGTCCCCCTTCCTATCCAATATTCTCAGTATTTATAGAGAAATTCCTTGGACAGGTTTGGGCAACCGCGTGAGTCAATCACTGATTTACATATTTATTACATTTAATATTAATTATTCCCATTTATACTAGGATATGATTTGATCACGAAATAAATGGTCTCCTAATATATGGGACATTAAATATACAGACTGGCCATAAATGATCGTATAAAATACTCGGGTCCTTGGGGATCCGTGGATTCACCATATGCTTGGGTTACCACGAACTGGATATGTCTCCTAGCTCGTACTGTGGAGGCCGTGCCGTATGAATTTCATAAGCTCGCACTTCGCAACTTATGCATTACTAGTTCGTATAACCATCATGAAAATCGTGTTGTCCACGTGGATAATATATGGATTCCTCGGCTATTTCTTCCATGTAATTATTTGCCAGCTGTACCCGAGCTGAGTGAAAGAATTGTGCTGAAATTATGGTACACTCATAACTTTGTGAAATTATCCAATATTTACCTGGTCAACTTTGGTAATTCTAATTGATACTTAAATAAATTAATTTAGACTATCTAGATGATTTTATCCAAGGTACTGTGGGGAACATGGGCCTACGAAATCAAACTTCAATAAGTTATCATAAATTTAACAAATAAATTTACTAACTTATTAATTCCTCGTGAATCCACTAAAGACTCAAAATTACACTCTTGAATTCATAGAAAGCTATATAAGCAATATAGATACGTTATTTGTTATCCATTGTTATAACCATATATATATTCGAATATGATAACGTCACTATAAATATGATTAGCTATATGCTCAGGATTTAATAGAAGTTTATATCATACAAATAATCATGAAAATAAAACATGTGACCAAAGTGATTGACCAAGTCAAAAATAATTCTATTCTTTTATTGATAATAAAATGAGATTACAAAAAAAATGGGTTTTAATTTGGGCATAAAATCCCAACATATTAGAGTCTTCGCCGAGTATTGAAGGAGTGGGAAAAGGGTTTGAGTGGTGAGGTCAACTAGGGAGGGAACTTTCCTTTTCTTTAGTCATTCACTTGATTTTAGGAGAGGGAATCAAGGGGAGGATATGGACTATGAATTGAGAAATTGATTAATGGGGATTTTAACTAGGATAAAAAGGGAAAACAAGGAAAACCTAGAGTCATTTTGTGGTGGTTGTCGAGTGGAGAAGAGAGAAAGGGAGGGATCGACCTAGAGAGGAAGAGAGAAAGAAAGAAAGAAAGAGAGAGAGAGAGAGAGGGCTCATGGGAGAGAAGAAAGAGAAGGGGTTTGAAATTGTACTAGGTAAGGTTTTTGGTTTTGGTTTTAAGTTTTGATTCCGTAAGTATAGTTCTTCTCCTCATTACTAAGTTTCACTCCTCTTTTCTCTCTTTATGATATTCAAAATTTCACTACGTTATCCAATTGGTTTGTGCTCTAGTATTCTTTTACTCCTGTGTTCTTGAACATTAATCAAGAAAGGTAATAGAATTTTTTCGTACTCTCTTGTTTTTTTTTGGTGATTGTAATCTCTATGTTTATGTCTTGGACTTTTGTTTCTCAAGCATTATTGTAATATATGGAGATGTTTATGCTTGATTATTTTTTATGTTGTTATGTTTTTTGTTCTTGTTTGAGTTTTGGATTCTTAAAAATACATATTCGAATGATGGTGATTATTTTACATGAAGAATATATTGTTTTGGTTAATAAAATCCGTGAGAATTTTGGGGAGATTATGAGTTTGATGGGATTTATGTGGGGATCCTATGTTTATATTTTCATTATGTTATCCAAAAAAAACAGGCACGGATGACATGGCATGCGATTTTAAACACGTGGCTGACACCTGGCAGAGTTTTGTTCGAATATCGACTAGTAAGACATTACAGGCATGGCAGTTGATTTTTCCTTACGACCAGCATGGTCGTACATTCTGCATATTTCAAGATGAGCTTGTGAAGATCATAATCAATTCCGAGATTGTCTCCAATGATTCCTGATTATCCGATTAATTAGGAGAGAATATCTGTAACAAATTCACATAATCCTCTTTGAGCCTATAAATAGAGAAAGATAGCTCAAGGAAGGGACTTTTTCTTTTTGGGCTTTCGCTTAATTAAAATTAGATACTTACGAGAGAATTAGAGCAATTGTGTTACGATTGTACTGTTTATCTCTCTCAGGTTTGTGAAACTCAGAGAACCCTAGTTCTTTGAGCACTCTTTTGAGATCTCCTATCAATAATAGCTTAAGTGGACGTAGGTCATTACCAGTTCTTGGGGCCGAACCACTATAATTTCTTGTGTTCTTTACTGTTTTTGTCATTATATTCATTCCAACACATCTATCCAAATCAATCGTTTTGACTCCGTGTCAGTTGACCAAAACAAGGGTCAACATTCTGGTGCTTTCATTGAGAGCTTGATACGAAATCGTTGAAATAGTAGGCGAAAACAACAAAGAAAACTGGGCAGACGGCTGGCGCGCACCATCTCAACTGCCTCCTCCTCCAAACATGGCTGAAAATGAGCCACATTTGGAATTTTATGAGGAAGAACTATATTCTGAGACGCTGAGAAATACCTTGGGGGTATTGCAGGATGAACTGGCCAATCTGAGGGCCAACCAAGAAAGTGTTGCGGAGATTATGGCGCTGCAGCAACAAGAGATAGAGCGACAGCGCCAGGAACTAAGTGAAAGATAGGCGGAGATGGACCGTCGCCAGAGGGAGGCCATGGCAGCCCTCGAAGCAGCCCTGCAGTTGGCTAGGAATCAGGCTGCACCTGCCTCATAGCATGATCAACCCGCAAATGGTCCACCCCAAAGGGGGCCCAATCCTAGCCCACCGATCCAGCTGTCGAGCCCCCAAAGGCCCGAGCAGCCGCCAATGCCTCAGGATGATGTCCCACCAAGGGATCCTAAAGCGCAGCCTCCATCCCAAGTTGGTCGAGGCAATCCCTCCCAGCCAAGGCAGAATAGGGCCGGGCAGCAGCCCCGCAGTCCTAGGCGCCATAGAGACGAAGAGCCGAACCCACCGAGCAGGGGGCAGCGTCCTTCTGGCAACAGAAGGAACTCAGAGATAAGCTCTGCGGTCCAGGGGCCCCCACGGCATGATAATGCATGGGGACCTACCGACCAACGTAGGCCACCCTCTAACGTTTGGGAAGTTTCGGCTCGAGGAGGAAATCGAGGGGGCAGTCGATCCCACCATAGCCAATCGAGGTTCAGAGATGGCCATGGGTACAATGAGGCCGACTTAGGCAGAGGAAATGCCAGTCGGAGAAATGAAGAGAGAGGTGGGGGCAGAAGCCCACCACCTAGGGAAGACCAACCCGAGAGACGTAATGCTGGGGAGTAGCCCAGACAAAATAGCGTCTTTAACCGGCTCAGAGCAAGCGAGCAGCGGCGAAGAGATGAAGACTTAAGAGATGTACTCAACGATTACTGAGAGCAGCATGATGAGTACATTCCCCCAGCAGCGGAGGCCCTGGCGATTCCTGACACCATGCAAGCCAAGATAGATGCCCTGAACCAGGCAGTACAACAACTGGTCAGGGGAAGGACGTCTCATATTGAGTACGTCAGGAGAAGGGGCACTCCTTTCGTTCAAAGGATAGCTGTGGCAGAAACTCCCAGCAAGTTTAAGATGCCCACGCTTCCGAACTTTGACGGGTATGGTGACCCGGTATCTTATGTCAACAATTTTGAGATACAGATGGACATCCAGAAAGTGTCCGAAGACGCTCGGTGTAGGATCTTTCCTGCAACACTTTCTGATGCTACACAGGAGTGGTATTTCAAATTCCCTCCTGCAAGTATTGTTTCTTGGGAGATGTTCGTAAAGGAATTTTACGGACAATTCTATGCGGGTCGTGTGCACCCAACTGAGGCGAATCAGCTGGTGGAGATACGCCAGCAAGAAGGAGAGCCACTGAAGGATTACGTCCAGCGCTTCATGCGAGCAGTGGCTGGAGCCAAAATAGTGGGAGATGAGGGAAAGATGATGGCCCTAACTGCGGGGGTTAGGCGTCGTATGCCTTTGTGGAGTACCCTCAGAAAGCGTGGAGTTAAGACTACTCAAGAATTTTTGGATCGAGTTGATCGGTACATCAAGCTTGAGAATGCCATCGCCAGCAAAGGAAAGCCCCCAGGCAAAGATAAGGGGAATGCCGGAGCCCGCCAAAGCCGCCAATGGGTCGAAACCCAACGGCAACGGCAAAGGCAATGGGAACGGCAATGGAAATGGAAAAAATGGGGGGAAGCGACCGCATAATGAACCGTCCACCTCTGAAAACAAAAGCGCTAAGGGCAATCGTTATGAACCGCGGTTCACTAACTACACTATCCTTGTCTAGTCTCGAGGAGAGGTGTATCAGGCCACGAGTTCTAGTGTGCCTTACAAAAGACTCGCTCCCATTCGAAAGGATATTTCGAAAAGAGACACTACCAAGTTATGTCGTTATCATAACGACTACAGACACGATACAAACGAGTGCAACAAGCTAAAGGATGAAATCGAGTTCCTTATCAGACAAGGACACTTGAGGAGATACGTACGGGCCTCGGGAACTTCCCAACGAGAGGCTCTAGGTGGCAACGAGCAAGCGCCCGCACGCCAACGCTCACCACCTTTGCAGCCTGACCCCGTAGCTGGCACTTTACTCACCATCTGTGGAGGCCCGCACCTCGCGGGAAGCAGCGGAAAGGCAAAGGAACAATATGCTCGGACCCTACGCCACGACCAGGACATCGAGATGATGACTGTGGAGGACCGGGCATCAAAGAAAGCTCGGTCAGAGGATGGTGAAATAACCTTCTCTGATTACGATGCCCAGCATGTCCGATTCCCACATTCCGATCTACTGGTCGTGGATGTTCAAATTGCCAACATGATGGTGAAGAGAGTTTTAGTCGATACAGAAAGTTTAGTAAACATCCTGTATAATTTTTCGCCGGAACCCATGAAGTTGTCTGTCAAGGATTTGGAGCCCTGCAACCAAACAATTTACGGCTTCTCTGGTGAAGGACTCGCTCCAACGGGGTCAATCAGACTTCCAGTAACAGCAGGTACAGCGCCTGCTACCAGGACATTACTCGCTACTTTCATAGTAGTCGATTGTCCTTCGGTGTACAATGCTGTAATTGGAAGGCCCATACTGGTTGACCTTCGGGTTGTCACCTCAATATGGCACTTGGCCATGAAATTCCCGACAGACACAGGGGTAGGACGCATGTTGGGAAATCAGAGGGAAGCAAGGGAGTGCTACAATGCCTCGATCACGAAGGCAAAGAAGGGAACGTCAAAGAGCTCTCCCCCAGAGAGATTGCAGATGGCTATTGATACACAAGCCCAATCCAGTGATGGAGCCACCAAATAGGGTGTTGCCCAAAGTGAGGATAGAGATTTAGATCCTCTCTTTGGGGATTTTGAGGAAGATGTTGGACCTGTTGAGGACCTTGAAGAGGTCTTACTTGACGAAAAAGATCCGACCAGAGTAGTAAAGGTCGGTAAAAATCTAGAAGCCACGACGAAGCACGCACTGGTGGAATTTTTTAGAAAGAACCAGGAAGTTTTTGCCTGGTCACATAAAGACATGGCTGGGATAGATCCTGCAATTATCATCCATGTCCTGAACATTGACAAGAGTTTTCCACCCGTGCAACAGAAAAGAAGGCTGCTCGATAAGGATATATCGAAAGCCTTAAAAGAGGAAGTTGAAAGACTAAAGGACAATGGGTTCATCAAGGTGGCGTTTTATCCATCGTGGGTCTCTAATCCAGTACTTGTTCCCAAGCCTAACAGCAAATGGCGAACCTGTGTGGATTTCACATACCTTAATAAAGCCTGCCCGAAAGATTGCTTCCCACTCCCAAGGATCGACCAGCTGGTCGATGCAACTGCAGGACATGAGATCCTCTCTTTCATGGATGCATACTCAGTATATAATCAGATCAGTATGCATCCCCCTGATGAGGATCACACTAGCTTTCGAACCGATACAGGGTTATACTGTTATAAAGTAATGCCCTTCGGACTGAAAAACGCTGGTGCGACTTTTCAGCGATTGGTTAACCACATGTTTAAGGAGTTGATTGGAGTAAACATGGAGGTGTACGTGGACGACATGCTGGTAAAGTCAAGAAAGGCAGAACGACATGTGAAGGATTTACAGGAGTGTTTCACTGTTTTAAACAAATATCAGATGAAGTTAAATCCTCTCAAATGTTCCTTCGGAGTAGGATCAGGGAAATTTTTGGGGTTCATTGTTAATTCAAGAGGAATCGAGGCTAACCCTGTAAAGATCAAAGCCCTGATCGACATGAAATCGCCAGTGAAAATTAAGGATGTGCAAAGTTTAACTGGAAGGATTGCCGCACTCAGTAGATTTATTTCAAAGTCGACGGACAAATGCGTCCCTTTCTTTAATCTACTTAGAGGCAACAAAAAGTTCGAGTGGACTGGAGACTGCGAACAGGCATTCCAAGCCTTAAAAGCCCACATGGCGCAGCCTCCTGTTTTATCAAAGCCTATAGATGGAGAAACTTTGTTCATTTACCTGGAGATCACCGAATATGCTGCTAGTGTGGTGCTAGTACGAGAAGAAGAAGGCGTACAAAAGGCAGTTTATTATGTTAGCAAGAGGTTAATCGGGGCCGAATTGAGGTATCCTCCCATCGAGAGATTAGCCTATTGCTTAATTTTGGCCTCAAGGAAGTTACGTCCTTACTTCCAAGCCCATCCCATCACAGTCTTAACTGACCAGCCCCTTCGCCAAGTTCTGCAAAAACCGGAGGCGGCTAGACGTTTGTTAAAATGGGCAGTCGAACTTGGGCAATTCAATATCACATATTCACCGTGAGCAGCAGTAAAAGGACAAGTCTTGGCTGATCTTATCGCCGAATTCATTGAGCTCCCAGATAACGAGCAATGCAAAAAACCTAGTGCGCCTGAGCCCCAAGTTAAAGCTCCTTCGTTGAAGTTATTCACAGACGGATCGTCCAACGAATTTCACGCAGAAGCAGGAGTGATATTGATAACGCCAAAAGGGCATCGATTTCACTGCGCTATTAGGTTCGATTTCACCGCATCAAATAATGAAGCCGAGTATGAAGCACTCCTCGCTGGGCCAATGTTGGCCAAAGACATGAGTATAAAAGTGTTGGATATTTACAGTGGTTCACAGCTGGTAGTGAATCAGGTCTTAGGGGAGTATCAAGCACGGGGCCTGAAAATGGTGGCCTATCTGAACAAAACCAAAGATCTGTTGGCGCAATTCGAGAAGTATACCCTTCAACAAATACCTCGAGATCATAATTCAAATGCAGATGCCTTAGTCAAACTCGCAAGTGCAAAAGACGCTGACACTTTAAATATAGTGCCAGTGGAAGACTCATCCAAGTCTACGACAACTTCTGCATTCTTTTGTTTCCCCTTCCCTTGGGGGGGCAGAAGGCCTTTCTGCTAAGGGGGCGCCAGTCGGTTCCCTGATCGTAACCCCAGTCGGTCTCCTTCGAGGAGGGGACGCTGGGGGTTACTGCTCAGGATGCCCCTCGGCAGTGGCATCTGCCACCACGGGCTCCCTCGTTTCCTGACGAAGGGTTAGGAGGCTAGACAGCCTCAAGTTTTCATCAGTGACCAGAGACTTAACGCTTTTTTCATCGTTAGTCATCCTGGCCAGTGTGTTGGACCTCAACACCATGTCTAGTGTTGGGTTCGGGCGTAACCATGGTCCTGAAAAGCACAAGATACTTTAAAGAAGCACAAAGGAATTTGCTAAGAAAAAGTAGCAACCAGTGAGAAAAGGACATTTACCTCCTCGAGCGAAGGCCAGGTTGTTCGTAGTCATGTTTGGGTGAGGAAATACTCCTGATTGTATTTCCCCACGTTGGAGATATGGGTAGTGTCACTCAGGAACGTGCGGTTTGTTTCCTGGTGACAAAAGTGAAAAAAGTTTGTCCCGTACTGTTGAGGGTTGGACTTAAGGTCAAAAAGGAAGTTGACCTCGTGGGGAGTAGGCTCTGGCCATTTTTTGAGTTTGTAAAGGATATAGAGTGCAGCAAGCATTCTATATCCATTTGGAGTAATTTGAAAGGGGGCAACACCAAAGTATTTTTCCACCCCCTGATAGAACGGATGTAGAGGAAGGGTAGCCCCCGCATCTATGTGGTACCTCGACCAGGCGCTGTAGACGCCCCCAAGCAAGTTAGCCCTCTGGTAAGCAGCAAGGATCTTGAGATTGACCCTAGTGAGAGGATACTTCCTAAGGTAATTGGCAAGCATCCAGGGAGTCACCTGGCTAGTGGGAGAAAGATACCACTCGACATCAGGAATGTTTGAATGCCGAGGGCGAGCCCTAACCTGAATGCGAGGGTCTGGGGCGACGTTTTCTCGACCACTGGTCGAGGGAACCCTAGCTTGTGAATCAGGCTGGGCAGGAGGATTTGGATTGTTTTCAGGGTTCAGTTTCTTTTTGCCTGGAGATTTAGAACGGGCCATTTGAGGTGGTGGTGGTTGAGGTCTGGAAGAAGAAACTCTTGAAAATTGAATCTCGTGAACGCGATTGGCCGGCTGTTCTTCGCCTTCAAGCAGTTGAGCAAGAAGATCATCGTCGATTGGCCACTCACCTCCCCACAAATCTGGCATTAAAATCTGCGAACAGAAAGATGGGGAGGTGATGATGGAGAATCTAGAAAGTTTGTTAGAATAACGCTAGTCGTGTATAAAAGTCAAACTTTTATACAGCAGCATTCTAACAAAAAACTAATTTTTTCGCACGAATAGTTTGAAAAGCATATCAAAAAGTGAAAGTAAAAAGTTTTTAAAAAAGCTTTTTCAACTCCTTTAAGGGCGGGAAAAACTCAGTTTTTCAACTAGCATAAAAATCAAATTTTACTTCGGTTTTACGTCCTAAATTTATGATCTTGGCTATCAAACTAACTCGTAACTTCTAAATGGCAAAGAAACATCATCCTATCTACTATCACCCGATAAATCCCCTACCTTCATGCATCTCAACTCAGAAACACAGACAACACAAGAACTTAACAGTTAACTCACATAGGCATGCATGACAAAAATAAAGAGCAGAAAGGTTCCGAAACTAACCAAAGCAAAGATCGTGGAGGTTTGAAGAAGTTTCGAGCTAGATGAACGGATAGCTGGTTCTTGAAACATTGAAAGATGGTCTTCAGAGAGAATGAAGGTTCAGATTTAGGGGTTTCTTGAAGGAGAAATAACTTGCGTAAAAAGGAAAATAAGACTTTAAGAAGGCTATATATATTTTTTGTCCATGGCATAAAAGAGGAAGTAATCATCAGTTTCCACTTTTCGAAGCGTGGGGAAGGGTGATAGCCGTCAATAGGTTACTTGGGAACCGAAAAGCCGTGATTGGACAAGGGTAGGTTACTTTTCCAAAGGATGCACGAACTCCTCTGACAGATCTGGTGGGGCAATCGAATAGTCGTTTTCCTTAAAGTTTATTTATTGTTGGTCGTAATAAATAAACTTGGGGGGCAAATGTTATCCAAAAAACAGGCACGAATGACGTGGCAGGCGATTTTAAACACGTGGCTGATACCTGGCAGAGTTCTGTTCGAGTATCGACTAGTAAGACATTACAGGCATCAAAATTCATATTTTAGAACAAATGCAAGTAAAAGACGATTTTTCACACCTTAGTAATGTATTTTCTTCAATCAAATGCATGAAAAAAAAAATTATGAAGTTTGTGAAAGAAACTATACATTTTTTTATGCTTACAAATCTAATTGTTAAAAAGTAGTGCAATAAAATGTTTACTGGAATTTTTAGTTTCATGAAAGAAAATTTCTTTTAAATTAAAAATATAAAGTATATGCTCAAGTAATTTAAGTCTTAGATTTTATACATGAAAAATGTATTTTTCTACACTTTAAATATGTATTATCTCTTTTATAATTATGCAATTTTTTATTTGAAAAATAATTAGTTAAGTAACATTATATTTTTGGACTAAGAAATTTTATTTGAGAAAAAAGGGAGTATAAATGAGTTTTTTCCCAACTTATTCAAATTATGACTTATATGAAAAATAAGGTGACCTTGAGATATCAATATTTTTACAAAATTATATTATTAATTATTTCATTATCTACTTGGTAAAGTGAGTGAGTGCCTAATTATTCAATATTATGTAATTTTGTTAAATTAATTATTTTGTGAGAAAATAGTAGTAGAAAAGGGTTACTATATTTTATTTTTAATTAAAATAATAAATGAAATTAAAATTTGGTAAAATGACAACTAATATAAAATGACTCTTTGTAATAAAATTTTGAGTAAAATTTTATTATTTTTAATGTATGTCACAAGGCATTTATGAACGATTAACGATCTAGATAAACCCCAAGAATGTCTATGGACTTCTTTTGGTGGTTTATGTTTTTTTTTTAATTATGTTACAGTAAGATTTTTCTTTTATTATTTTTTTAAAACTACATAAAGACTCTATTGGACTTTTCTCAATAATAGTGTTTTTCTAATAAATATAAACTGGGTGACGTTTTTATATAGAAAATAAAATAGGACGTTGTTATATATTTATATATATATTTGGAAGACTTCTTAATGGTTACTACCTATAGATGAGTACTAAGAATTATGATGATGTGGCAACATAGTGACTTGGGATAGCAAATCACCAACATGTAAATATTTTTTTCTACATTAATTTGGAATTTAGTTATTTTTTCTGCGATAATTAAAGTTGTTTCCAACCAATGAGAGACACTAGCTATATTTAAAAATTAACATGCATTTGAAAAATAAAAAGTTTACTATATTATATTTTCATAATAAATATACGTTTTTTATGAAGTAATCCTTACAAAAATTTGAAAAAAATTCAAAATTTATTTTTACAAATATTAATTAATAACTATAAATATGGATCATTGATCTTAATCCTATGGTTAATATTAAAGTAATTAGTCATGGGTAGTAACTATTAAGAGTGCACCCATATATATTTATATACCCTTCAAAGAAAACCAAATATTGAAAAAAAACTAAATAATTTTTTTTAAAAGCTAAATCTGGACTGAAAAGGAAAGATTATGCATGACACCTTATATCATGTAGTGAATCAATATATTGATTCAAATAAACTTTATCTCATTACTTCACAAAGCAAACAAAATTACACTCTTAAACATATGCTGCCAATCCAGACATCAATGCCAAAAAGAAAAAGGAACAAAAAATTGATTCCACCTAATGCATATTAACTCAGCAATTATACCGTTCCAAAACAAAATTTTAACAGCTCCAACAAAATTAACATATCAATAAACTTTAACAAATCCAAATTTATATGAACTCGTATTGAATCTGAGTTTTGGAAGATAAATATCAAAGAACCATAGTCCAGAAACCTAAATGGAAAACAGAAACCTGAACTTTTTTTTTTATAAAATCTCCAAATTTCTTGAACATAAACCTTAAATCCTCAAAGAATCAATCAAATATGGCTTTAGTACCACTTGTTAAAAATCTTGAACACTCATGTAACATGCAATTTTAATATTTAATTCCATAGACAAACATCTTACTACAAAAGTTTAAACATATAATCTTATTTCCAAAGAAGTCATTGATTCAAAGAGAAGAAGAGCAGAATTAATGGGAACATACCTTAATCAATTGTTAGAGAAGAGAATAAAGTACTATTTTTTTTGTTTGAGATCACCGCCAATCTATAGAAACTAATAATTTATTAAATTTCAATATTTTTAATTTAGCCCCTTAATAAATAAATTAGAAATATTACTTAAGGTATTTACACATTTAACTCATGAAACTTTAATACATAATGACCTAATTACTAAAATGATCACTTTATATCGGTCAACTTTAAGATTGAAATACGCATGAGCACACATTGAGGATTTTAATTCAACACAATATACACTCTAAATAAAAGAAGTCGGAGAACTATAGGTCAGAAAACTCTCACTAGAAAGGAGCTTCCGATTGGATGTCACATGAAAATCAAATAAGACATGATATGATACAAATTTCTTCAAATATAATGTAAAATCTGTGAATGGTTATCTTAAATAGACAAAATATTTTTAGGGAAATTTACACTAAATATTAATTTTAGCATAAAATTAACATTTATACTATTACAGAGAAGTTTTTTTCATTTATACGCTTCTAGTTTTTTAATTTCATTTTTACGGTGTTCTCTATGGCTACACTATAATTCGTACGGATGCTCAACAAAGGAGCTTCGAATGATGAGAAAATTACTTACCGAACTTCTTCGATGACTCTTCGGACCAGTGCTCAACTCGTGGAGCTCCACTAATGACTCATAGGGACTGTCGGTGACTCGTCGTGCTTCGTCGACAACTTCTAAACTAGCTTGGTGATCATTAGACCAAGCGTCTTGAGGGTCAAGCTTGGTAAGACTCAAAGCCTTGCTAACGAGGCTGCCAAAAGGAGTAATAGCCAGTGTGAGAAGTCTTGGGGTGTGGTTGCAGCTTGGAATGGTAGATATTGCCAATGACACCTCTCTCTCTCTCTTTCTTTATATCTCTAAGTGTGTGTAAATTGTAAAGTGTGGAGGCAACTCTGTTTTCGAGAAGTAAAACAGAGTTTCATTCCAGCATAATTATATAGGAAAATTATGAGTATATGTCACTAATATTGTTGTTGTTTACACATAGTTGGTTTTCCTAGGAATATTGGCAAACAAGGTCTCATCTTCAATCTCTCCATTCATTCCAATATATCAAAGTTTCATAGTTTTATTTTTCAGTATTTGCTTTTACCTGATTATTTGAAATTCGTTGGCTTTATTCTTCATTACTACTAGTCTACTATTGGGGCAATACGTCATGTTATGCATAAGCATCTGGAAAACATCACATCTTTCACTACTTTTCTTGAGAATATTATTTTGTATTTTGAGAGAGTTCATTGTGTAAGATTAAGAGTAGATTACTTAATCTTAATCTTGTTCTTGGTGCGTGTTGCATGCATCGTTGTATACATCCATTTCTTTCTAAATGGGTGTCATCTATTGATAACCAGAGTTTAGCAATCTTCGGAAGAATATTTGATTAAGACTTTCTTATAGAGGAAGAAAGCACTCATCAAGCTTTAAAGGAATTCAAGAACATTAATGTTTCAGCCAAGAAATTTGATTTGTGAAGTTTGTACAACAACCTTGCGGCAAAAGAATAGAGAGAGTTTATCTTTGTACAAATTAAAGTGTTTTATACATTGTGATACTTTACTAATTAGTTTCATCTCCATAAATCTTTGGACATAAATCTTTGGACTAAGTTTTCTGAAGCACGTAAACGAGTCTTTGTATTGATTTTTTTATACTCGTTTACAGTACTATAACAATCTGTCCTGACAGCTATCTAAGTTCTTATAACAGGCTGTAAATTTGACTAAATAACTTTATCATTATTCCGGATTTAAGTAAGTTGATTAACGAGAATTTTATATAATATATATATTGAGTCACTCTTCTACCGAAAGGACTCCCCAACAGTTAATATAAAATAATTAAAACAAGGAGAACAAAAAAAGTGAGTATTAAAATATATTCACATTCTTCTGATAATTATTATATTTAAAGGAATAGTAACCATCATTAATCATTTTCTTATGTGTGAGTTATGGATAAATTAATTAAATTACTTCTTTTAATTAATATTAGCAATGTCTAGAACACTCAATTTTCTTTCAAGTTTACATATATGCTGAGAAATTATTTAAAAAAATAGAACTAAACGTTGCAAAGTATAATACTTAACAATCACAAAAATATAATTTTGACATAGTTAACAAACTAATAGGTGAATTTATTTATAAAAAAAAATACAATCATAAAACTAATAATTATATAAATATATATATACAATTCTGACAAGACCCAGTGATGATTCTGACAATAAACTTAATCAATGATTCGCTTTTAATTACCTCAATATTAGAAATTCAAATGGGTTTTTGATTTCATCTAAGAACACTAGAAAATAAAGCCAAAGACGACAAGTTTTATGATCTTGCTCGTGGATATGAGTGGATCACAATGGTGGTTGGTGTGTCACCGAAGTTTGCTCTCAACGGGTCTGTCAATCAAGGCCAAGTAAATATAAAAAAGACAAATAAAGAATAGTTTAGGAGGATTGAGGCTTCAAAAAAAATTCTACCCGTAGAATTCTTATGTATTTCAGATCCATCAATAATTTTCAGCGTAATTTTTTTAATGACTTTATATATTGTAGTTATTTAGAATATTCTGCAAATTTTTAGAAAATTTCATATAATTTACAATGTTGAAAACTATAATCAAATATGTTATTTTTCACGCGTATAAAAAAACTAGGCACGCGTGCAACAACTTATTTTTAAAGAAGTTTTCGACACAGTAAGGCCTGATTGGTTCGCGATTGGAAAAATATATTTTTAAAAAGTGTATTTTGAAATGAAAATCTGAATTTAATAATTGAAAACATATTTTTTAAAAGTGATTGATTCCTTCTTTGTAAATCATTTTAAAATTTTAAAAAACGAAATCTGTGATTGGTAAGAAATTTAAAAATATAACAGAACCAGAATATGTAATTGGGGAAACTCAATCTAAAATCTATTTTAATTTTTTTTCAACAAATATTGTTTGATAATAAATTTTAATTTACCAATAAATTTAGTTAAATCAAATTTAAATTCTAGTAGATTGATTAAATTATTGATAATAATAACTCATTTACATAAGTTATTATAATATAAGCACATAATATATAGCATATATAAAATAGAGGAAATTATATTTTATAAGAGAATTTTAATAGAGTGTGCAAAATCATGATTTTTTTTTTAAAAAAAAAGTTAATTTATGACTTTTTTTTAAAGATTTTTCACTTTTATGGGTTTATTTTCTCATATTTTTGTATAAAAGTTGGTTTATGTCATAGTTTTAATTTTAATCAAATTTTTATTAATTTGGAAGGTTATGTTTATAATTTGATTATTTTTTTTAGCTTATTTGTTTTTTTTTTATATTATTTTTATATAACTAATTTTATATTAAATTTTTCTGTGGTTGTTTTGCAATTTTTTTTCTTTTTTTTTTGTGACATGAATTGTGTTTATTATTATTTTTATTTATTATAAATATTTTTTCCTTAATTTTATATTGTACGTTTCTTTTGTCAAATCATGGGTAAGGTAACTAGTTATTTGATTGTTTTTTTAGAATTATATATAAAAAAATCCTAGAGTTATATTAAATAACATGTACCAGGAGGAGTAACCAGTTACCCTGAGAGGAGTAACCTACTACCATAAGAGGGGTAACCAGTTACCATAAGAGGGGTGATGGATTACTCATATTAAATATGAAAAGAAACATCAAATCTGAATGAAAAAGAGGAAGAACACTTCATTAAAAAAAGAAAGAAGTAACTATGATTTTAGTAATATAGGTAACAAGTTACCCCCAGAAATATACATACAAAGAATGTGAGTGTAACCAGTTATCCCAAGAAATATACACGCAAATAACGAGAAGGTAACCAGTTTCCACAAATTTGAAGATAGAAAAAAAAAATCAGATCCCCCCCTTTCCCTTCTCTCCCATCTTCTTCATATACTTTTTTTTTCTAGATTTGAATGTTCCCATCAAGGTAACTGGTTACCCACTCACGTTTTCATATTTTTATTAGTTTTCTTTCTAAAATTTGGTGTTCGTATAAGGGTTATAGTAAAAAGAAAATGTTGAAAAATTGATTTAATTTTTTTTACATATATTGGAAAAAACTATAAAAAGAAGTAAATAATAAATAAAAAATAGTAAAATACTTATGTAAGGTTAAAATATGTGCGAAAAAAAAAAGAAAAAAAAAATGGAATGAAAAAATAATAATACAAAAAAAGAATGAAAAAAACTTAGGAAAGAAAACTAAAAAAATATGAAGAAAAAAAAACAAAAGAAATGATGAAGAAAAAAAATAGATGAATGAATAAAAATGAAAAGAAGAAGAAGAAAAATAATGGAAAAATGGAAAGAAAAAAAATAAATGAAAAATTGGTAGAAAAAAAATGAAAAAGAAAAAGAAAAAATGGAAGAAGAAAAAAAAAGCTCATATATGTGAAAAAAATGGGAGGAGAAAATAATAAATGCAAAAATGAAGAAAAAAGAGAAGGAAAAAATGAAAAAAAAAAGGAAAAATAAAAGAATGAAAAATAAAAAAAAATACAAATGAAATAAAAAAAATAGATAAATTAATAAAAAGAAGAAGAAGAAGAAGAAGACGACTAAGAATGGAAAAATAGAAAGAATAAAAAGGATAAAGGAAAAAATTGGTAGAAGAAAAAATAAGTAAAGAAAAAAATAACTGAAAAAATAATTATACGTGAAGGAAAAAATAAAAAATTGAAAAAAATAAGAAAAAATCACCTTCAAAATCAAAGAAAATATAACTATGATAAAAAAATATGGCATTTCTATATTTTAGATAGCTACTGATTGTGTTTCCCATACTTTAATTTTGTCTTTAATAAATTTTCTCATATAAATTAAGAAAAGTATAATTCTCATATTTTTGCACATTGATGGCATAAAAGCCATATTTTGAAAAATTCTGTATAAAGTATGTGCTTAATGTTTTTGTAATAATAATAAAAACAAGCACAAAAACTTATTTATATTTGACTGTATATATGTATACTTTAACCATGGAGATGAATACATATGTAATGGATAATGCATAATATTTTTCGAGGGAAGAAAAAAATGTCGAAGATAAAATAAAAAAGTAATAATGCATACTGGAGTAGTGCAGGGCAAAATTTTAGGAAAATTAGATATAAGGAGTGGGATATACAGAAAACGTGAAATTTGTGTTTTCTATTTCTTAGCATAAAATGTGATTTAGTTTTTTAATTTTGTTTTTCAAAATGAGTAACCAATCAACTATTATCATGGGCCCCACAACTTTTATGTTTTTGGATTTATAAAGTTGTATCTGAATCACTTACCAATCAGAGACTAAATTATTTAGAATTTTCTGAAAATTTGTAAGATGTTCTAAATAATTACAATATACACGGTCATAAAAAGAAATTATGCCAAAAACTGTTCACGGGTCGAGAACACAAAAGAATCCCACTAATGGGACTCTTTTTGAAACCCCTACCATATAAATTTCCTTTAATATATCTAATAGATATAAAATATTTTAAAAATATTACAATTTAGTTTTTAATTTTGAAGCTCCTACCAAAGAAATTTCCTTTAATGTATCTAATAAATATAAAATATAAAATATTTGAATTTCCGTTTTTAGTAATACCAAATTAATTAAACTATGTGAATTAATTAAATGGCGGAATGGTAATTAACTGTTTACATAGATAGCAGTTCTGTCGGGACAGAATCTGAACTTGTTACGATAGAAACTGAACACAATAAATAGACAGTGCAAAACAATAGAGAACACACCGAATTTTTACAAGGTTCAGAAACCCTTTCGGATAACCTACTCCTTGGGGCCACGCCCAGAGAATAAACCAATTAGTAAAGAAACAATGTGTACAAAAGCATTGACTTAAACAATGTAAGACTCCCTCTTAAACTATTGCCGCAATCTTGTTGTACTATTCTCTACGAATCTAATTTGATGAAATGTTGATTCTCTTGAGCTCCCTTCAAAGAATAGCGAGTGCACACTTCCTCCCGAAGTGAGACTTAGATAGAATCCTCTCCCGAAGATCCTTATGAACATGTTCACAATAGACACTATCTGTTTACAATGGACTAGATAGATATCCACAAGTACACTCAGCACTCTCACAAAGATTAAGGTAAACAAACTTAATCTCTACAAATAAAGATACTCTTCAAAATAACGTAATGTTTACAAATATTCAAAATGGAAGAGGTGAAAATTCCAAAGGCCTTGGCAAGATATTTATAGGTAAGGAAATCGTCCAAAGCCATCATTTTCTGGTATCTTTGAAATCAATTTGCGAATTCCTTTGATTAAGGAAATCAGCCAGCCACATGAATTCTGTGTCGACAAAAAAAGAAACTGATGAGTCAGCAATGAAATCAGTTTTATCTGGCAGAACGAACATGGTCATTTCTTTTGACCATGTTCATTTTCGATACCTTCTTTATTCCAGAATAATCATAATCCCTGAAAATAATCTCAAGATAATTACAAAATATACTATTACCAAATATTGATTATTTGTGATAAATAAGGTAAAAAATATATTCACACTTAAAGATATTTTCACACTAGAAAATCAGCTGAATAATTTGATATTTAACCTGAGATTCAATAAGGAGATATGCTACTAATTTTCCTTAAACAATTAAAATATTTTGTCTAAATTAAAGTTAGCCAATAAATGATTTTACAATCCCCCCTTTGGCCACTTGATAGACAAAAATATTTTAAGAGTTTATTTTGAAAGATCCTGCAAAGACAAACCAAGTTAGAACAAATAGTAATGAAATTACTCCCCCTACGAAAAAGCATCTCAATTGTAACAAGGATCACAAACATGAAAACAAGATAAACCTGATCAAAATGAACCTTCTTACTCCCCCTTGTTGTCTAGCAATAAGCCAAAGGAGTAACAAAAAGAAACCAAATGAAAAGACACTAACCATCGTTCTGTTACAATTTATTTAAAAAAAAAGGAGCAAAACAGAACAAAGGAGAAACAAATGGCCTCATTTGGAAGAGCCCGCAGCAAATTGAGACATCATGGTCGAGAGACAATTCTTGAGACTGAACACTTCTGTCTGAACAGATTCCAAAGTGGCCTTGACACCAGCGAGTTCAGTAATGACAGAATCAGCATCGCCAGCCTTGAGAGCAATCCCTTTAGTTGCCTTGACTGATGAGGGTTCCTTCTTGAGTTTGTAGTCTACACCGACAGTGGGAGGTGTCACGATTTCATATTCCAATCGAAGAGACTTTTGAGAATCAAGCAACTTGTAGATCAAATGAGGAAACACCAAATATTGGCCTTTCTTTTTGGCTTTTCCTAAGGCAGTGATATGATCAAAAATGAGAGTGGCAATATCAATTTGGAGACTAGTCCCGACTTTGTACAGAAAGAAGGTCATGTCAAAAGTAATGGTGGAGGTATGACTGGTGGGAATCCAGTTGTTGGTGGCAAATTTGTGAAGCACGACATAGTAATGAGTAAGATCGGTCACTTTGAGTACTGAGTGTGGTTCCCAAACCATATTCTATCCCACCAATTCAGATAAAACCGTGTCTTTGTTGAATTCCACAGCAACATTGTCAACAGTAGGAGGCAAATTGAGAACCTTGGCAATTTCAGCAGCACTAAACAGATACCAATGCCCCCAAATAAAAACTTGACCAAACATAAAAGAATTGCTATCAAACAGATCATCATTAAGATTAGCATAGAATTCTTGAACAACTCGAGGACCAAAACCATCCAACCCAGTTAAAGAACCTAACCACCCCCGATCCTCAATATTCTTAATGACCCCAAACACTCTATGGGCAGAAAAAGAAAAAAATTTCTCACAGATAAAATCACGATGCATATAATGCTTCATATTTTTCTCATTGTCATTGAAACAGAAATTCAAAGAGTGAGCTTTAAATGATGAACCTGGAGAGACTTTAGGACCCACTGGTGACTTAGTGCGAATCTCAGGAATTTTCACAGATTTCTTGCCCTTTGGAGAAACAGGAGGGTCCTCTGATGGGTTAGACTCGGCTTCAGATGCAACATCATCATCAAGAGAGGGATCTTCTTCAAGGGGATCATCATCAGAGGGAACACAATCTGCAGATGGATCAGATTCAGAAGAGGAACAGGGAGGAGGAATCTTGTTTACCTTCGACCGAAACTTGGAACGTGGAGTGGAACCCACGAGAGACGAGGCATTTGGAGTGGAATTCGAAGGATTAGACCCTTTGGACCGAGGAGATTTTTGAGAAGATGAGACCTGGAACCATCCTTTGCTTTTCTTCTTGGGTGAAAGAACATTAGGGGATTCTAAGGAGTCATAATGGGTTTTAGCCGAATCACCGTCATGATCAGAGACATCATCTGAGAGAGAAGCTCGACTCTTTTTGGAGGACCCAGGGACAGAGGCGAGCGGAGCCGCCGATGAGGGAGGTCCAGACGGAACTTTGAGGGCTTCAAGGTCAGGAAAGACCACGACTTTGCTCGTGGTGATGGAACCGTCAATGAGGCTAGGTTGAGGCAAGGTACTCTTTCGAGCCTTTTTCTTGGTGAGAGATGGAGATGCAGTCAACGAGCCAGCCACTTCCTTGACAGACCGAGAGCCACTTCCTCTAGTTTTCACCATGATTGCACGAGAATGAGAGAAAACTGTCAAGGAAAAAGAAACCAAAAAAAAAAAATGAAGGATGGAGACGATTGAGATATTGGGCCCAAGGATATCCGAATATAAAGAAAGGGAAAGATAGGGATTTTATCTTTTATTCCTTTATTTGAGAATTAAATTGAATAAACACTTTTGGAAAGTACATAATAATATCCCAAAAATAACTACCAACAATTGTTCATGGCACAAAATTGGGAAACAAGCCAAAAAATGAAACTTTTGATCTTTAAAAAAATGAGATAAAGACAAAACAAACTTGATACAACATACCCTTTTTGACACACTCAGATTCGATTTCCCTTAGAAAAGATATATATATATATATTATATTTTTTAATTAAGTAATATATATAATCAAATGTACCAAAAAATATCCCATTTTTTATTAGTGCTCAAAGTCTTCGTGCCCTTGCATGTGGAGAAAGAAACAATCATTATTTCAAAATAAATTTTTACTATAAGGTTAGATCATGCTTTTATTTTTACAAATTTTTAATATAAATCATGCTTTTATTTTTCAAAATAAAATATCACAAAACATTTACTCCTGTCACAAAAAATATTTTATTCAAATCAATGAGTGTGTATGAGACTTACCAAAATTTTCCAACAATATATCTTAAGCATTTGTGTGTGATTGTGAAAGCAGGAATCATTGCCCTGTATGGAAATTTTAGCCTTCTTTCAGGGACATTGTCCTATGTGACAATTTTTTAGCCTTTTTCTCAATGAGTACCAAAATTAGACGCTTTCACACTACACTGAAGGCTGCATTTAATAGTGGTAGAGTATCTTCTACATAATTTTTAGTTACATAGTTCCAACTTACTCAAAGATAGCATTTTACACAACAGTGTAGGTAGCTCTATTCTAAGATGGAGTCTGAAATACTTTTTCAAGGATCAAATGCTCACACACTAACAACACAGATTGATTTGAAAGAATAATAATTGGAGGGACTATTTATTTTGATTTTTTTTTTTTTAAAACATGTGTATGATATATATTAACTATAAATTCTAGCCTGAAGTAAAAATATATTTTGACATAATGATTGAGACTTTTTCGGTGAGCAAGGACAAGAAGAAATCACACAACTTTTTCAAGCACAGGGATAAGGTACAAAAAAAAAAAAAATTAAATAGGACATACCCCCAAGGATTTCCTGAGGGAATCAAACCTGACTGTATCAAGGGCTTTTGTAAAAATATCTGCAATCTATTTGTCAGTCTCAATATATTCTAAGATCAAAGTTTTATTTTCAATGAGTTCCCTAATAAAATGATGACGAATGTCAATGTGTTTAGTGCGAGAGTGTTGAACATAATTTTTTGAGATATTAATAGCACTAGTGTTATCACAAAAAATAGTCAAGGTTTTAAGATCAAACCCATAATCTGTCATCATTTGTTTCATCCAAAATAACTGCGTACAATAGCTTCCTGCAGCTATGTACTCAACCTCAGCAGTTGACAGGGAGATTGAATTTTGTTTCTTGCTATGCCAAGAAACCAGATTGTTTCCCAGATAAAAACATCCACCACTTGTACTTTTTCTGTCATCTGCGTTGCCTGCCCAATCAGCATCACTAAAAAAAACAAGGTTAGAGTTTGTTTCCTTTGAGTACCAAATTCCATACTCCTGAGTACCATTCACATAGCGAATGATTCGCTTTACAGCTGTCACATGGGATTCCATAGGATCCCCTTGATATCGAGCACATACCCCAACACTGTAGCTAATATCAGGACGACTAGCTGTGAGATACAGAAGACTTCCAATCATGCTTCTGTACAATGCTGGATCTACTTTAACACCATTGTCATCCTTGGTTAGTTTGACTGTGGTTCCCATTGGTGCTTTGGCATGTTTAGCAGATTCCATCCCAAATTTCTTGACCAGATTTTTTGCATACTTACTTTGAGAAATAAATGTTCCATCTTCTGACTGTTTGACTTGCAGTCCTAGAAAATAGGTTAACTCACCTACCATGCTCATTTCAAACTCATCTGTCATTTGTTTGACAAATTCTTGCACTAAGGTGTTAGAAGTAGAGCCAAAAAACAATATCATCAACATAGATTTGAGCAATAACAATATCAGAATCAACATTTTTGATAAAAAGAGTTTTATTGACTCCTCCTCTTTTATACCCATTCAAAACAAGGAATTGAGTCAATCTTTCATACCAAGCTCTAGGAGCCTGTTTTAGACCGTAGAGAGCTTTTTTAAGTTGAAAAACATGATCAGGATTATATGGATCTTCAAATCCTTTTGGTTGTTCAAAAAATGCTTCTTCATTCAAAGTTCCATTTAAAAAAGCAGATTTAACATCCATTTGAAATAATTTGAAACCAACAACACAAGCAACAACCACTAGCAATCTTATTGACTCAAGTCTTGCGACAGGGGCAAAAGTTTCATCGAAATTAACTCCGTCAATTTGAGTATACCCATGAGCAACTAGCCTAGCTTTATTTCTTATTATTGTACCAAATTCATCGGTTTAATTTTTGAAGATCCATTTGGTACCAATAACATTTGTATGATTTGGTCTAGGAACAAGAGTCCATACCTCATTTCTTGTGAATTGTTCCAACTCCTCTTGCATTGCTTTTATCCATGACTCATCATTCAAGGCTTCTTTCACATTTTTTGGTTCAAAGCTGGATGTAAAGCAAACGAATTGAACCAAATTCACATACCTTTTTCTTGTCACCATGCTTTCTTCAATATTACCAAGAATGAGATCTGAAGGATGATTCTTTTTAATTCTGGCAGAAGGTTCTCTCTGTATTGAATCTGTGATGATTTCCCTTCCTTTGTTGGTCGATCAGATGATGTTGGAACAGATTCAGCTTCTGTTGCAACAGTTTCTGTATGAGAGGGCACAACATCACCTATTGTCACTGCAGGAGATTCTCTCTGAGAGGTTTCAACAATAAACCTATCAATTTCTTCTTCATTGGAATATTCAGAAAACTCTTTTAAATCATCAACAACAACATTGGATGATTCCATAACAGTTTGAGTTCTCATGTTATAAACACGATAAGCTCTACTATTCATAGAATATCTAAGAAAAACACCTATATCACTTTTTGAATCAAATTTTCCAATATTCTCACGTTCTTTAAGAATATAGCATATACATCCAAAAACATGAAAATAACTTACATTGGGCTTTTTACCTTTCTTTGATTTCGTAGGGAGTTTTGAAAGTACCTGGGCGAAGAAACACTCGATTGATTGTGTAGCAAGCAGTGAATATTGCCTCTGCCCACAATCGTTTGGAGAGTTTCTAACTGTTTAGCATTACTCTGTCCATCTCCTGCAAGGTTCTATTTTTTCTCTCAACAACCCCATTTTGTTCAAGAGTCTTGGGAGCTGAGAACTCATGGGAAATACCTAGAGATTTACAAAAATCATCATAAACAGTATTCTCAAATTCCTTACCATGATCACTTCTGATTCTCACAATCTTACCTATATTGCAATCTTTTTCAACTCTTAATTTAATGCACAGATTTTTGAAGGCATCAAACTTGTCTGATTTTTTCCTTAAGAAGTCAACCTAAGTAAAACGAGAAAATCATCAACACACACAAAGATGTACCTTTTTCCATTAATACTTTCAACTTGAATAGGACCCATGAGATCCCTGTGCAAGAGTTCAAGAACTTTTGAAGTATTAATTCCCATGACACTTGTGTGGGAGTTTTTTAATTGTTTCCCTAACTGACAAGGTTCACATTTACCTGCAGATTCTTTACCCAATTTGGGTAACCCACGAACTAACCCTGCACTTGCAATCTTTTTTAAACTTTTGAAATTTATATGACCCAGTTTCTCATGCCATAAGTCAGTGGTATTACCTATAGCCGAATGACATGTGAGGGTTGGTGAAAGAGTATAGCAATTATCAATAGATCTATATCCTTTCAATACACTCACACCATTTTGATCAATAACATTGCAATCATCATGAGAAAAATTTATTGTGAAACCTTTATCACAAATTTAACTTATACTAATTAAATTAGCCTTAAGGCCTTCAACAAGTAAAACATTTCTCAATTTTGGTAATCCATCAAGACTGAGGGTACCTTTTCCAACAATATTACCTGACATACCATCACCAAAGGTTACTGCACCACATTTCAAAGATTTGAAATTGGTGAGTCTATTTGCATCACCTGTCATATGTCTAGAACATCCACTATCAAAATACCAAGAGTTAGAGGCACGAGATTTATGACAAGTAAAAGTAGCAAGACAATTTGTTCTTGCTTTTTCAATCCAAATACTTTTTGATGGTTTTTTCACAACCTGTTTTGTTTTACTATAATGATTTAAATAATTGTTTTTGAAAAAATTCATCATAGTAAAACATCTGGGCCGGATGTGCCCTTTCACTCCACAAAAATGACATATTGGAATGAGCCGATCTGTGTTAGTTCTTTTGAGAAAATTGGCCTGTTTAACAGATGTAGAAACAGATTTGACTTTTGTAGAATCACCTGTCTGAGATGTACCTGCAGAGACGTTAGTGAATGCAACATAATGAATGCCATATTTCACAAAAATGGTTTTGCCTTTTGATTTAAAACCATCAAATCCTAATCCAGAAAAATTACCAGCTTTTTGTTCTGCACCAATAACATCATCCAAGATCCTGGAATTTGGATTAAGCATTTTAACACCTTTTACCATTTGGTTAATTTCATTTGATAATCTCTTAATTTCACAATCTTTTGCAATAACTTTATCCTCAAGATTCTTCACAGTGTTTTCAAGTTCATCATTCTTTCCCTGTAAGGATTTGTTGTTGCTTGCCATTAAGCGATTATCAGAACAAACCTTTAACCATTGATCATACATATCTTTGTATGATTCTTTTAGGGAGTCCTCGTCTAGATCAGACTCACTGGATTCACATTCAGAATTATCTTCCTGAATTGTGTTGTTCAGACAAATAACCCTTTTATTATCATGCGAATTCAATGTTAATCCATATACAACAGAGGTTAAAGCAAGGTTTGCGTTATCTTCCTCATCGCTAATTTTAGAGTCCTGGTCACTCCAAGCAGTTGCCATTACCTTTTTATTTTTCTTCAGTGTATTGGCAGATTCAGACTTAATATGACCAAATCCTTCACATTCCCTGCATTGCACACCTCTTTTATTGCTATTGTCGAAAGGTTTAGAGAATTGATTACCTTTGGAAGATTTGAACGTGGCTTTTTTTTTACCAATATTTTTCATGTATTTTTCAAAAAAATTTGGTCAGCAGGGCCATTTCGTCTTCACCATCATTTTCATCTGAATCTTTTATTTTTGATGATTTGAGAGCAACTGATTTTTCTTTGGGAGCACTTGGCTTTTCCTTTTGACGAATTTGTTGATTGAGTTCAAACGTTCGCAATGAACCCATCAACTCCTCTACTTTCATTGTGTCAAGATCTTTTGCCTCCTCAATTTCTGTGAGTTTTGTTTGAAACCTGTTAGGAAGCACTCTAACAATTTTCCGAACTAACACGTTATTTTCCAATTTTTCTCCCAAGGCAAAATATTCATTAGCTATATCAGACAGTCTTTCATAGAATTCTGTGAGAGACTCAGTTTCTGTCATTCTAAGATTTTCAAATCTAGTAGTTAGCATAACAAGCCTAGAACGTTTTACATCAGTAGTTCCTTCAAATTGAGTTTGAAGAATTTCCCAAGCTTCTTTGGCAGATTCACACGGGGATATTAATTTTATGTATCCTTCACCAACTTCATTAAAGATAGCATGCAAGGCTTTGTTGTTATAACTAGGCAATTTATCTTCAGCATCGGTCCAGTTAAGTTCAGATTTTACCTTTGTTACATCATCTGATTCAGATGGAGGTGTCCAACCAGTTAAGATTGATCTCCACGCCTTTTCTTCTTGAGATTTAATAAAGGCTCTCATCCTAACCTTCCAATAAGGATAGTTGGAATCATTCAGTAAAGGAGGACGAGTTATAGATCCACCTTCTGCAAAGAAAGACATTTCACAAGGCACAAAACAAACGGAAAGAAACAAGATTGCACTAAGAGTTTAGTGACCTGGCTTTGATACCAATTGAATTTCCGTTTTTAGTAATTACCAAATTAATTAAACCATGTGAATTAATTAAAGTGTGGAATGGTAATTAACTGTTTACACATATAGCAGTTCTGTTGGGACAGAATCCGAACTTGTCACGACAGAAACTGAACACAATAAATAGACAGTGCAAAACAATAGAGAACACACCGAACTTTTACAAGGTTTAGAAACCCTTTCGGATAACCTAATCCTTGGGGCCACGCCCAGAGAATAAACCAATTAGTAAAGAAACAATGTGTACAAAAGCATTGACTTAAACAATGTAAGACTCCCTCTTCAACTATTGCCGCAATCTTGTTGTACTATTCTCTACGAATTTGATTTGATGAAACGCTGATTCTCTTGAGCTCCCTTCAAAGAATAGCGAGTGCACACTTCCTCCCGAAGTGAGACTTAGATAGAATCCTCTCCCGAAGATCCTTATGAATATGTTCACAATAGACACTATCTGTTTACAATGGACTAGATAGATATCCACAAGTACACTCAGCACTCTCACAAAGATTAAGGTGAACAAACTTAATCTCTACAAATAAAGACACTCTTCAAAATAATGTAATGTTTACAAATATTCAAAATGGAAGAGGTGAAAATTCCAAAGGCCTTGGCAAGATATTTATAGGCAAAGAAATCGTCCAAGGCCATCATTTTCTGGTATCTTTGAAATCAATTTGCGAATTCCTTTGATTAAGAAAATCAGCCAGCCAGATGAATTCTGTGTCGACAGAAAAGGAAACTGACGAGTCAGCGATGAAATGAGTTTTATCTGGCACAACGAACATGGTCATTTCTTTTGACAATGTTCATTTTCGAAACCTTATTTATTCCAGAATAATCATAATCCCTGAAAATAATCTCAAGATAATTGCAAAATATATTACTACCAAATATTGATTATTTGTGATAAATAAGGTAAAAAATATATTCACACTAGAAAATCAGTTGAATAATTTGATATTTAACCGGAGATTCAATAAGGAGATATGCTACTATTTTTCCTTAAACAATTAAAATATTTTGTCTAAATTAAAGTTAGCCAATAAAGGATTTTACAATATTTTAAAAAATTACAATTTATTTTATTTTTATTTAAAAGAATATATAATAAAAAAAATATAAAATTATTATAGATTTTCATATAAACTAAAATTTAGAATTGGGTTGAACAAATAGAAAATATAATTTTAGATTTTACATGTATTATTTTTTTATAAGGATATGAGGATTTGAACTTGGAACCTAACCTTTATGAAAAAAGATTTAATACTATTAAGCTTTGTTTATAATCACTTATGAATAAATTTGATAATTAGTTGTTATTTTTCTGTCTACCATAAAGCTTTAATATAGAACTTTTTTTTTTAAATAATAACTTTTAATTTTTCTAAAAACTTTACCAAATTTGCCTTAACGTAGAATTGAATGGCACTAAAGTCATATATACCCATTAATGTTTATACCAAAGCCACAAGTTGAGCTTGTTTCTGTATATAAATTGACAATTCAGCCTTATCCAATCCTAAAAGCCTAACGATTAACTAAGATTTGGGTTGATGATGCTCGCTTGATAAAACTTAAAACTGAGTCTCTGTTGAGGAGTAGTCTTGGAAATGACCAAGCATGAGAAACAAAGGTGTTCTCAGTGGCAACACCATGTCAGATATGTCAAATGAAGCTATGGAAGCTCCGGAGCTGTCCGAATGCTTCAATGATGCCTTATAGTTTGATATGGAGGATATGGAAATGGAAGTAACACCATCATATCACAGTCTTTCCTACAACGGATTGCTGCTAGGTAAGATTTTTTCAAGAACAAGAGTTTCACGCACAATAATCAAAGGCTCCCTCAATGTAGCGTGAGCTAGCATTCAAGGATGGAAATGGAACGCTCTTGAAAACAGACTTCATGTGTTCCAGTTTAAGAACACTGAAGACGCTCAATGGGTTCTCAATGGACGACCATGGATAGTGGGTGGTGCATTATTAGCTATCCAACAGTGGCCCACTGAACAAATATATTCCGAAGTTGAGTTCTACACAACTCCAATGTAACCCCCTAACTTATCTATCTTTAGGAAAATACCACTTTTGATACTTATATAAAAAATACCAATAGTTGTCTAGAAAATATAGTGTTACTTTATTAAAAACAATGCAATATGGACCCAATATTCAAAATAAAATATCTTTATTCAATTTAAAGAAAAATAAAGACAACCCACTAAGTTCAATAATAACCAATAATAAACTAGTAAATGTTTTTTGGCGTTCTGGATCATTTCTCGTCCATTGGCTCCCTGCAGCATACATACTAACTTCAATAGGAACCACCCAACTCACCATGCGTGCCAATCAAACAACCTTACTTGAAAGGGGCAAAGTAAGGGGCGAGCTAAAAGCCCAATAAAGAAGTACAAATAATACAAACAACATAATCATACAACATTGCTATACTATTATCATGTCTTTAATGAAATATAACACATAGTCATTCTATCTCTGTATACTTTATTTAGAAACAATTGCACATACAAATAAAGTATAATTTTATGAGGAACCAAGAAACCCTGGAAACTAATCCTCCTGTCCCCACCTTGGGGTCTATGGCACGTCTCCCCTGTGGGTTATTGCATACCTTAGTAATGTCTTTGTTGTGTCGCAAACATAATGCTAACAACATTGTTTCTTTCATACAATCATTCAAACAGAACAGTGATAACAACTGCTTTAACTTACCACATGTGACACGTGTTTTACTTTCAAACATTAATAACATAATTCACAAAAGTCTAGCTAACTTCATTACTTCAAGTGCAAACTAATCAAAGAGCAGGAATTCTTCACAACGGGCCTAGAATAATAATCAAAATACTTGTCTTAATATCATATAGAACACACTTGAACATGTAAAAGAATATTCCAAGTGTGCATGGGCCATGCACACATGGCAACTACCACATAATAAGCTACACAACCTTTCTAGAATCAAACATAACTCATGCACATAATCATGCTTGCATGTCACACATAAAATAATAGAAACAATACCAATACACATCATCAACTTACGACCAAAACCCTAGAGTCCTCAAGAATCATAATTTAACCATCAAATTTATAAAATCCAAAAAAAAATTACTACAAGAAAACATAATAAAATAAGAAGATCCTATCATGCTTACTAGATAATTCTCGTCGTCCATAAAATTTCTCATATTCATAAAATTAATCTTTAGAACCTTAGTCACATATATAATAACAATATTTCTGAACATGTCATGACAATAGAACCCTATAAACATTATTAAGCATGCTTGCAACATTAAAACATCTTAAAATCATGCAGTAATAACATATATCACTTTAAAATAATTAAACAACTTTCAAACTAAAATAAAATAGTGTTGGCCGAAACCTATAAATACAACAACAATATAATAGAAATTTTCATAATGAAACAAATCATAACATTCATCCAATTCAAATTACAAAAAGAAAAAAGAAAAAAAAAACAAATTCTACACCCTTTGGCCGAAACTTATAGACGCAAAAATAACATGGTATTTCATGCAACATAACTTGTCATTTAAAGATGCCTCAATCATCACAAAATTACACCAAACACATAAATAATACATAAAGCTATCGATACATGCTTGTAAATTACTAAAAAAATATTTAGAAAGTTTTTAATTCTTTTTCTTGAATACATAAACACATAACATCATGGATTGATAGCATAATGAACAAGCAAACCTATCATGTTTCTATAATGACACAAAATCATATTCCATACTCAATTGACAATTTAAAAGAATCTAAACATCATTAAAGAAAAATATTCTATCATGTTCCCTAATAAAACAAGGCCATATCTTGAATTAACACTCAAGGAAAATCACAAGTTGAAAGCATACTACCATAGCCGAATATGCATCACACTTAATCATCTATCATCATTGCAATTCCAACATTATCAATATCTACACAATATTAATATCAATAAATATTTATATCATACCACAATGGATTCAAATATCACCATAGCTGTCAAATCCATATAAGAACACAATATGCTAAACAAAATAAAAGACTAAACTTCTAGAATTCCTATAGCATCATGGCCAAAACATGTATACAGATCCACAAGGAGTGATATTAACAAATCACACCCATCATGCAAGAGTACATTTACAATCCTAGCATTCTCTTCTATGCAATTCAATCAAAGAAACAATTCTTTCAAACCCACAAACAAGAATAGAGAAGCAAGAATTATAATCATTCTTTACATCTTGTAGAAAAAAGCAGGAATCAAACCTAGAGCACTAAAGAGCCTTCCCTTGGTGAAATTCTAACCCTATGCCAAACATAGTCAAGGTTGTCTTAGAGTCAAGAAGAAAAGGAAAACATAATCAAAACTCAAAGACATTACCTTAGTGTTTTTCCTCCCTTCTCTCTATCCACAATTTTCAAAGCTCTCTCTCTCACTCTCTCTCTATGTGGGCAGCCAGGGCTTCAAAAATGAGAGAAAGAGGCTTAAGGACCTATTTATAGGTCATTACTAGGTTAAGGAAAAATATTAGAATTGAGTTTTTCGTAACCCAAACAACCTGTGATTTGAGACCCATTTTTGGCCTGGTTACACTACTATTTTGGAAAAATTATATTTCTAGAAAGTTTTCGATAATAAAATTAGCTTTCCAATGATATAAATATTTCCCAAATCGGACTTCTTTAGCTTCAGTTATGTCAATTTACCTACAGCTGGGTCACGGGCTACAGGAAATCTAAATATGGCAAATCCCTTTTCCTTGCTCACCACTCCTCTCTCTTTCTTATTTAGGACCACACTCTTTGTAACGCCTTGGATAACCAAGACCGTTACACTGTGTGTTTATAAAGGTGCAAGACTTGCTAATCAAGTCATTTAATCAAAACGTGTTACCAAAACTATAGTTGAACTAGGGTTAAAAGATTTTGGTCTCAAAAGCTGCATTTCTTATATATATACAATTTTCCTTTTTACATGGGATCCAAAAGTAATACGTTAAAGACTGTTTACAAAAGGTTCAAGATTTAGACACAGTGACCAGCCATCCTAAGGCAAAACAGACAGTTAAGCATATCCCGTCCTGTTCCACTCCTCGACTGTGGTGGCCGAACAGCTGACTATGTACATTCAGCCTCGCAGCTCTCCATCTCAGGATTGGTCCAACTTGCCATTGCCTTTACCTGCACCACGTAGCACCCGTGAGCCAAGGCCCAGCAAGAAAACACAATAACAAAGCACAATCATTCAATAGACAATCAGATAACTCATATCGCATAAGCATGTACTCAACAATTTAAGCATTCATATTATCTAAGTATTCAGCATACCAAGTATATTACCTCACATCAACAATCAATCCACTTATGATAACTAGGGTTAATGCCCTTAGGCTGCACCCTCTACTTATCCCACTGACTCCGGCCCGCTTAAACCGAGCTCAGTGAATATTAAGCTGTCCTCGGCTACCAGTGGCCGAGCCGCGCCCTGTGCGCAAATATAATTTACGGCACCCTTAGGCCATTTATCACATGTCCCATGGAGTAATACCATCTATGACATTATACAGTTATCGGGAGCACTTAGTCCCATCACAAACACATAATCGGGTGCATTTTTCTTACCTTTAGATTCGCTAGCCTTGTTCAATTGATCCTCAAGCACGATCCCTCTTGAGCCCTAGCGTACACCTAGTCACAACCATAGATTAGAATCATCACCAAACCTCAAGTCCAAAACCTAACCTCGGGACCAATCCCGAGCCTTCGGGAAGCCCTAATTCCACCAAACGGGGTGGTCGAATCAAACCCCGAACCCTCGGGAAAAAATCCTTGAAAATAACCCAAAAATCCTTTTTTGGAGACAGGGTAGCGCTACAACGCTTTAAGGAGGGTGCTAGAGCACTAAAAACAGAGAGTAAAACATCCCAGACAACATGGCCTAGCGCTACAGCGCCTGGTGACTAGTGCTGTAGCGCTAGTCACAGCACAACAACTCCTGCATTTTTCCTCCTTCGATTTTCCCCGAGCCAAACCTTACCAAAACTCTTCCAAACTTCAACCAAACACAAAAACAAGCCTACCAACATCCTCCAATCATCCCAAGCATCCCACACACACATAACCCAATCACATGCATCCCTAAACAAAGAATTCACTATGGTTGAACATAAAGCTCATAAACTTAACAAAACAACAGCTGAAACCACAGAACTTGAACTAGAATTCCTTACCTTTGTTGGATGAGCTTAGCCTAGTTTATTCTCCTCAATAGCTTGGCCTTCACCTCCTCAAAGCTCAGCTTCAATTGCCCTAGAATTCCCCACCAAAACTCAGCTCAAAATCCACAACAACACCAAGAACTGGAAACTGAAAACTACCTTGAACCTTACCTCAAATGTTGAGTATCCCCTGCCAATTTCCTTAAACCAGACCAAGGACCTTAGCCTCAAGCTCCTGCCTAGACTCCCTCTGAATTTTTCTCCAAGAAACCTCAAAGAAATGAAGAAGGGACCTCCAACCGAATGAGAGGGAAAAGGACCCCCAATTTCCATTTTTCCTTCTCTTCTTTCTTTTCTTTCCTTTCTTTCCTTCAGAATTCCAGCCCTTTCTACAAAATCCATTAAGTATAAAGCCTAGTAACATCTATCCTTTATAAGCCAAATGACCACAATACCCTCCCATGATTCCTAAGCCTTTTAGTCCACCTAGGGGCATTTTGGTCATTTCACCAAATTCATGCTAATTCCTTGAATGTCTTCAATATTTACTTCTTACTTCCTGACACCTAAATAATCACCAATTATATTCCTCATTATCAAGATTGACCCCAATATATTCTCTAAATTCCCAGAAATACCCCGAGGCTCGCCCCGAGCCGAGTATAAATCCCCGCCGTGACTTTTTCGCTAAACTGCTCACTGGGATCGCCTCGAATCACGGATTACAAATATATCCACATAATAATGTGGTCTCATCAATTTATTACTAATATATACATATATGCCCTCAACAGGCCCAAATTACGATTATGCCATTCTAATCTAATCAGGACCTACATGCATACTAATACACATAGTCATGCATCATAGATATTCAAATAATCATATAACATGCGTTTAAATCATTAAATCACATATAATCCAATTATGTCCTCCCGACACACTAATCAAGGCCCTTAAGCCTTATTAGTAAATTTGATTTGTTACACTCTCTCTATCTCTCTCCCTTTTGTTTCCCTTAATTTTTATTGTGAACACAAGCTATCAAAAATAAAAGGGATTCTATGATTTTATTTGTAGAATTTTCTAAAAAAGAAAAACTACCCATTCAATGTTCTAGTCTAGGTACAAGCCCTTCTTCATGCATGGACACTCTTCTTGTCATGCACCCACACACACACCATCATGCACACAACATACATTCACACACATGCACACACAATATAAAAAAGAAATAAAATCAATTATTGTCACACATTCAAATTAAAAATTTAATAAAATGATAAAATAAAACAATCATTAAAATATTCACAACATACGCATGTCTATAAATCTAAATAATTAATTAAATAAAAAAAATTATGGTTAGCTACATCCAATATTTATTCACATACCTAATATCCCTATTGGGTATTGGAACAAGCCAAATCTACATAGGCTCGCGAGAAAGACGGCCAACAACTACGATATTCCCGAACAAGCGTTGGAATATAGAATAGTAACACTCAGATTCAAGGCGTTTGTTGAAATCAACAAACCTATCATGCTTGGGTATCAAATTCGAAGAGAAAATCACCCCCCAATGTGGATACAATACAAATATGTAAAATTACCTCGATCTGCTACAAGTATAGAATCATGGGCCACGATAAAAAACATTGCATCTGGCCACCAACTTTGATTTGGAATAGCTTAGGAGAAAGCTTCCCTCTTTATGGGGGTTTTATTTAGGCAGAGAACCAACAAAGATCTCTGTTTCATGAAAGACGATAAAAATGGTTTCTCGACTGTGTTGCCATCAAGAACAAGACAACTGCTTCAAATTGATAGGAGAAGCATACTTCCATTAATGAGAGGGATTCCAAAAATGTGGAACTTCGATCGCCACCCCCAAAGAAAAGAAACACAGTCGCTAGAAAAGTTCAAGAGATGGAAGCACCTCTCACAGGTATGCGTGACAGGGAAGAACAAATTCTTAACAACTGTCGCCCTGCCAACTTTAGGAGCCAACCAAATGTCTCCAGTACTCTTTTTTACACAGAGAGGCCCAGTCGTGATGTACAGGTCATGGAGACATCCTCACCGTGCACTGCATTAGGCGTACAACCAGGTACCAAAAATGGTAATGGTGAGCCTCGAGCCTTAAAAGCTACTCTGCATGGATCCTCATGTATGACGAGTGGGGAAACAAAAAATAGGGACAAAGACATTCGCGCGAACCCTATTTCCATTGAGAATACTCACAAGGAAACCCATGGAGGCCTGTCTAATTACAGGTTATAGAGAAACGAGCCCGATAGACAACGCGAAGTTGGGCCCCTAACTCTAGTCCAAGCCCATAGGTTTAATGGAGATCCTTCATCCATAATCCAGATGGAATCCACAACTGAAGACAACTGAACACAGGTACTACGTGCCTATTATGGCCCAAATTCATGCACTATACCATGGCTCAGTGAAGGATGTTGGGCCCAGGGATTTCAACTTTATTTGGGCCATGAGAAAGTGCCTAAGTATTGGCCTATTCAGCCTATGCTTAACCCACCTATGGAATTTAAAGATTTCATTGACCATACCTAAGCCATCAACATGATACGTAAATTAGGGTCTCTCATTATTCCTACCCCTCTCCCTTCCCAATTCACTAATTCTAGAAATATACGGAAGGAACTCTCCGCAATCTTCACAACTCCTAAACATACCTCGATATAATCCTCCAATTCCAAGCAGAACGAGAAATCTCTTGATGCAAGACTGGAATCACTTCACTTCTCTCCATGAAATCAAGAAAAAAAAAGATGAAGGAACAAGAAGGGTGATAGAATCCCAAGCAAAAAGATGGAGAAAAGGAAGAGAAAACCACCAAATGAAAATTCCCAGGGTCATCCAGCGGCAAAAAAAGAGGCTGTCCCAAGAAAATTTCAAGAGCCTCTACATCCATCGTCTATAAAGTAAGTGAAGAAATGAAGGATCTATCAATGTTAAGGATTTTCAAGATTTCTTAGAGGAACTCAGGAAGAGAGATGAAGATATCATAAAGTCTCCAATGGGATCATGAGAGCTATGGCCTAGAACTGTCGGGGTCTCTGCCGCAACTCGGTAGTTTGTGAATTGGCAGAGTTAGTCAGGAACTATCAACCTGATATAATAATTCTTTCGTAAACATGAATTGCAAATGACCCATTCACCAAACTCAAACATAGGTTTCACTACTATGATATCATGTACATTGAACCTATGGGATTGTCAGGAGGATTCAGATTATGCTGAAAAAGAGGAGTTGATGTGTCGATAACCATGCTGACAAAAACGTGATCATAGGCTCTGTAGCCTCAGACCCCCCTAAGTTTAGATGGACAATTATGGAAATTTATGGGCCCCCTTCCTATAGAGGCCAAGAAGAATTTGTCTTATAATTAGACCAGTTATAGATAATATCAGTGGTGTTGTGGTTCTAATAAGGGATCTCAATGGCACTCTTCATGATTCTGAATGTATAAATTATATCAACCAAGGAAACACTTCTAAGTATTTTTTTGATTTGAGAAGAATGGTGGTGAGCTCCGGCCAAGTGGATATTACATCGGCAGGGCCAAAATTCACATGGAAAAAACATTACAAGGAATTGTAAGGATTGAGTGCCCTCAAGCGAGCTCAACTAGATAGTTGTTTGGCTAACACGGAGTGGAGAATCAAATTCCCAAAAGCAATGCTACTCAATCTGGTAACATCTAGTTCAGACCACAACCCTATTTCATTTGACACTTTAGGAGATAAGGATAAGTTGTGTAAACCATTCAGGTATGAAAACACGTGGGATTGAGATATAACATGTGTATGGGTGGTCAAGAGGGCGTGGCAATCGACTTTCAATATTGATATGATGCTTAATTTCGAACAGAAGCGGAGGACTATGAGAAGAAAACTTTCAAAATGGAATAGACTTCACTTCCAATCTGTCCATATGCAGATTCGCAAAGCAAAAGAAGATATGCTCCACGCTGAATTTACTCAACATGATAACTATGAGAGGGAATGTGAAGCTAGAAGTAAACATAATGAAGCATTGAGAAGGGAAGAGAACAAATTGGTGGGAGTCTTATGGACAGATACAAGGAAATTTTCATTGCTTACTCCACAAAATTTCCTCCGGGGCTTCATGGAGTTGTGGATAGATGGTTCCCAGGGTCGTGTTAGGGTTGATGCCCTAAAACCACGTGAAAAGATATTTTTATTGATTTAAATAAAAGTACTATTTTGTTATATTTGATTATTGAAATTATTGTTTGAATAATTTATATAAAAATATAAGAAAATTCCATATTCAGTTATGAGAATATGATCTTGGATGTGTACGAAAGAATTAAGATCATATATAATGAATAAAATAGTCAGCAACATATTAAAGTATGAAATCTTTAATTAATGGTTGCTAGTACGATTTACTAAGCATATAGTTTGATGCAAATAATTTAGATTCAGATTATTGATGTAGATAGAAATCTTGGTAAATGTACTATATATAATTATGATTGTATATGACATGATCGATGTGAATTAATTTCTTTATAAACTTACTGTTTTCCATAAAGATTTAATTCATATCTTAAAATATGATCATTTGTAGACCCATCTAAATCTTAAGTAGTCAAGAACTCCTGTTCATGTTTATTGGATCTTTTGATTCATTCTGTTGACCCTCAAATTGGTCAACGACACAGAGTCAGATAAACGATATAAAATGAGATGAAAATAAGAAAAAATTCAAATTGAAAAGAAAACGACACAAACGTTTTATAGTGGTTCAACCCCAATTGGATGGTAATGACCTACGTCCACTTAGTGTTCTTATTGATATAGAATCAAAACACGTGATCAATGAACTAGGGTTCACGAGTTTCACAAGCTTTGAGAGAATTACAACTTCGGTGAATAATCACACTACAATTTTCTCTCAGAATTCAAAGATTGAAAAAGTCTCCTCCCTTGAGCCTTTTGATTTGTATTTATAGGCTCAAGAAGGTTACATGGGTCAATGGGCCTTAATTACCATTAAGACTTGCATATCTAGGTAATAATAAAAATTACAACCAATGTACACTACATTAATTTTTTGTATATATTACAGTAAAAAATGACACATATTTAAAAGTGTTATTAATAGATGATTAAAAAAAACACGGAAGAAATTTTTTGGCACCATATGAAATATACCTAGGCGCCAAATGAAAAAAATTTGGGTCTAATTTCTCTCAGCCAAAATTTAATCCCTAAACCTAAGATACCCAAACAATTTCTCTCAACCTCCATTGTCGCCTCTCTGCCTCTCTTTCTTACACTCTGTTGCAAAGCTTATTCTCCTCCATTCACTCTCTCTCACACACTTATCCTCTCTCACTCTCATCTCGTCTTATCTGTCTCTGCCTCACGCCGTCGGTACGAGATTCCGGAGCACACAACGGCGGTATCGCAGGCTGTACGTCATGCCGACTATCTCAAGTTCTTCAACTTACCACGACTCGTATTCTCCTTTGCTTACATCTTTTTAAGGTATGACACCCTGATTAAAAATACTTTCCCCTATCCACCCTTCATCCTCTTTGGTTCCCCTTTCTCTCTTCCTTTCCCTTTGTCTCTGCCATGACTCTATCTCGTAAATCTCTCTCCTCGATCCCTCTCTCAGTTGTCACTTTCTTTCCTCAGTCCTTCTCTCTTCTCGGCAAAGCCCTTCCCACCACTATTTGGAAGATATATATGTTCTATATTTGATTTATAATTTTTTTGGGTTAGACATTAGCAAAGCCCTAGCAGGCTTTAAAATCCCCAATTAATAGCCTCATTTGTTTGCAGAAATGTATTTTCATCTTCAAAATTCTATCTCACTTCTTGTTTTTATATTCTGTAAATTGTAGAGTTGGTGGAGACAACTAACTTAACATTAATATAGTTGCAGGAACTTATTTCTAAAGCTTAAGATCTATGACTAGTATTTCTGGATTTAATGCTAGATTTGCATAAACTGTGTTATTTCCATTTTTTTCTTCATTTTTCTTGTTTATATTTTTATCTTGTAGAAGATGAAATATCTCAGGGCTAGAATTATTTCTGTGAAATTGGTGAATGTTCTGGTCTGTTTTATATTGATTATCTTAAGATCATGCCTTTTTAGCGAATTTGACTGCTTATATTGTTGATTATATGGGTTCTATATCCATGGTTTGAATGTTTAAATATTAAAGTTGAGAAATGTTGATCTTAGGGTTATTATTGGAAATCTTTTATTCTTTTATTTATTCTACTATTGTTACGAGGTTTTTTATTTTGAGATTGGGAGTTGTAGGATTTTGTATCTATAATTTTTCATTGATTTGATGTTTGAGAGGATCTAGGGATATAGGGATAGTCGATGAAAATAAGATAAAAAAAGATTTGAACTCCTCTCATTATGTAGTTACGGTATAATAGTTCTCCATTTGAAAATAGATTGAGTTCATTTAAATAATTTTTTCCATTTAATGTTCTGTGCCACAACTCAGTGTCTTCTTTATAGTAATCTTTGTGTACCTTTTTATTTGTTTGCCATTGATTCATTTAAATATTAACAGAGCTTTTACTACTTTACTTTTGTAGGACTAATGAGAATAATTGCTAGGATACATATGCTTGGGCCTCTAATCGCTGTGAAGATGGACTTGGCAAATGTTGTTTCCCCTTTACTTATAGGTATAAGCAATTTTTTACATTCTTGTATATATTATGGAGCTCTATTATTTGATCTTGATTTAAGTTATCTCCAATTTGGTTTTTTTTATGTGCTTAAGGTTTTATGTGAGATTGTATATATTTGAAGCTATTGTGATAATACATCCTTTTCTTGTAGCTTTTGTACTTTTGATAGTATTTTTGTTGTTTTATATTTTATTTCCTAAGCTTATTATTGTAAATTTATTATACATTCGGAAGTTGTATTGTATTAATTGCACAAATGTATTTGGTCAAATAATATTCAAGGTGATTCTCAATGCATGACCTAGATGATGTGATTCTTAATATTGATTCTGGTTTTGATATGTATTTACTTGTATGAACTATGATCATTGATTTTTGTTGGATAGTGACAATATAGATAGTAGTATACATTGGCTTAAGAAACACTAGACATGTTTCAATTTTTTTTCTTGCACTCCTTTGACATGTTCTTAGCCTAACTGTCTTCTACATTTATGTTAGATCCTTGTTTGAATTGATTATACTTGAGTTTAAGCTTGAATTGATCTAGTTTTGTAATCGATATAGTATATGTGTATATATAAAGATATTTGTACATGTTTATGTATATGAGCATCAATTCTCTATTTTCATTCGAGCTATTGAATATATATGATTGGTATTGAAAAACCTAGAAGAAAAATGGGTTGTTAAGGTTCATTTATGGTTAGATTCACTACAACATTTTTGACCAAATATTACGGAAATATTTTACATCATTTTAGAAGTGCTATTAATATATGCAAATAAAAATACACTGAGAAATAACACAAAAGATATAGGCGCCAAATGAAAACTAATAGGCGGGAAATGAAATTTCACTTAAAAAATAAAAAAGCAAAATAAAAAATGAAGAAGGGTTTTCTCTATTCTCTCATTCTCACAGTTTGAATCCCTAATCTCTCTCAATCTCTTCCCTCTCTCCCTTAGGCTGAGACCCTTCATCTTTGAGCTTCCAACCCATTCCCCTTCATCTTGTTCTGTCTGAATAACTGAGCCCAAACGTCATTCATCTCTATTCTTGAAACCCGAAGCCTGTTCTGCGAGCTTGAACCCAGATGGCTCCATCTCTGTTCATGAACCTAAACATCTCATCTCTGAGCTTGAATCCAAACACCTTCATCACCGTTCATGAACCCAAACGCCTCATACCCAGACTACCACTATTTGATTTCCAAGCCACCGCCATCCATTGTTCAAGCTCCCGCCATTCGTGGGTGTTGTTTATGATTTTTCTTCTCTGTAAGTTAACACATCTCTATTGGTATTTTGGTTTGAGAAATATAATATTTTTTGTCTTGTGTATAATCTACGTACTTTGTATTCCATTTTAGATTTTATATGAGAGTTTGTTACTTTAGTTGATGTTTATTATGTTGCTATGATAATTGGACCCCATGTTGAACAAAAGCTCTATCTGTAATTGAAATTATATGAGAGAGTTTGTTACTTTAGTTGATGTTTATTTTGTTGCTATGATAATTGGGCCCCGTGTTTTGGGAATATATGGTTCAAAGGCATTTGCTGATTTTTATATTTCTTGCTTACTCTTTAGGTTTGACTAATCTGGAGAATATGAATCTGTCATTCACATTAGTAACTAATGGTGGTTTGAAAAAGTTGTCTAAATTGACATCACTTAAATCACTTAACTTGGATGCATGCCAAATTACTGACGAAGGACTTGAAAATCTTACGAGTAAGTATTTTAATGCAAGTTTAGTGTCTCTACACTCAATTTCTGACTAGTGTTTCTCTGTACTTATTAAAATTAGGCCAATCTTTGATTCTCCTAATTTACTCTTTTCTTCATTCTTATCCTTTAATTTCAAATATTGAGCTTATTCCCTATGCTCATGTAAGTAGGGCCTCTGATGTCAATAATAATGTCAGTCAATTGTGAATGCATATTTTACTGAATTGACACACCTGGATCTTTTTGGAGCTCATATCACAGATTCTGGAATGAATAATTTATGATGTATGTTAATGAATTGCAGTCATGACCCCTTTTATTTAATCAGTGCATTATAACCACGACTCTGGTTTTGTGTCAATTACTTTCGATTGCCATAACATGCATGAGAAATTAAGTACTTTACATTCATTTTTACATATTATACGTTCGTACTTGAATTTTTTATGCACGTTAGTTACTCCCCGCATATTTGAAGCTTTTCAATTCATGTTCCTTCCAGATTGTGAATTTCAAACTTGACTGTAATCCAACTGCAAGGAGTACAATGTTCATTTCTTAATTTAAAAGTCCTATGCTAGGATCTCACTATGTTTCTAGCAACAACAGTTTATTGGTTTAAGGTCTATAGGGAGCAGCTAGTGAAGAATAACTCCAACTTAGCTTATCATATTGTTTTTCATAGGTCTAATGAGTAGATAAGAAAAACACTCATATTTATGGTCTTTGCTAGTGATTCATGTTTGAGTGCAACTCTGGTTCCATTAAGTAGGTTTGTAGGTACTCTCCAAATTTGATGATGGTGATCCACTAATAAATTAGAATTTCACCCTATATGCAAACGACTTCAATTGGATGTTTTTTAGCTTGGCCATATTATTATGATCTACTGAATGCTGTTGTTCCAATATATTTCCATACTAAACAGGCTTCAAGAAGCTGCAATCCCTTGAAATATGTGGTGGAGGAATAATTGATGCAGGTGTTAAAAATATCCAAGATCTTGTCTGCCTGAGACGCCTTAATTTGTCACAAAACTGTAACTTGACAAATAAGACCTTGGAATTGATTTCAGGTATCTTCATTTCTTAAAATCATTTGAAGTGAAGGTCATTTCTTGCTGATTGCTTGATTGAGATTACAATATGCATCAAATTTTGGGAGAAGGGGGCACTAAAAGAAGAAAGAAAAATAAAGTTTTCTCTCATATATTTTTGATAAAAAAGAAAGAAGGCTTTAGGATTTTGGATTGGCTGAAGCTTTAGGATTTTACACATCTTCAATTTATTTATGCTATATTTTCTTACTGTATTGTATATGCTCTGTTTTCACTTTATTGTTTTTCCTGATTATATTGTATCATATATACTTGATTGATCTATACTTCTGCTTTTTCATTTTGATGGTCTCTAGAGCTTATTGACTAATAACTCATAGCTTCAATTGTTTCAATTTTGTTTTTCTTTTCTATAATAATTGTTGCTTAGACTTTGTGAGTCAGTTAGAGAGTGAGATGGCTGATGTGTTGTAAATTATTAAGTACTTTCTGACTATTGCGTTAGTTATGAGAAAGTGAGAGTTAATAATCTTTATTATCATTCGTTGTTGTGTTGTGCCTTATGTTCTTTATTTCCAGGTCTTTCTTCTACTTATCCATCTAATGATCGATCTGTTGTACCAAATTAATTATGAAGTTTCTTGATGATCACTGTCTATGTCTATATATATATTGATATTGCATAAATTGTTTTTATAAAAACATAGCTTTTTTTATAGTTCTAACTAAGTATTTATATTGCTAATTTCCTCTGAGTTTTGTCTTATTACTTTTATAAGTTTCCATAGTCTTTTTTTGATCAAATGTTTTTACAGATTTGTTACAACACAATGTAGGAATACACTGAAGATGACCAAGAATTTGACATTATGATCCTTGTTTCTTATTACTATTTAGTTAGTGAGAATGTGAGTGTAATTATCATTCTCCTTTCTTTCCTACATAAACCTATCCTCATAAATTTATATTAATGGTATTAGTAAATTAATCTTGATATAGTTGTTGCTCCTGCTCATGTTTGCAAGTGCCATATGTGAGGCCATTCCATATGATGTTGCTGCTATTGAGAAAGCTAATATCCAGATAAGAACTGCACTTGTTAACAGATGAAAATATTGATTTTTTGTCTTTTGATTATTGCCTTTGATCTTTGTTTTGGTACCCTTCTTTTAAAACATTTTTCATGTCAATCACCTTATTATATTCTTAAGTTATTCTTAATCAATGGCGGTCGCCTATTTTTTAGCTTGCGATGTTTAAATGATGAGTATTTCTATCTGTTATGGTGTATTCAGTATTTTCATATGTTTTTTGTTAATTTTGTTTGCTTGTAGGGTTTGCTTTTGTTTACAGCTTGTGCTGCAGCTGCATTTTGATCTTGTTTCATGTTACTGTTACTGGTATCTTTTATGCTTCGCAACTAGTTTTGTTTTCTGTTTTGTATTCTTCTACATTATTAGTATTTTTGTTTTTTTATTTACTCAATTGACTATAGAACAATTAAAATGGATTCTATTTTAATCTTCCAAAATATTACTTTGTGTAAACAGAATTATTGATCAAATGTGTTGATGCTTTTAACCTTTGAAAAATGGCACCACTAAATTTCTTTTTTATTTAAGTCTTTTAACTCTAAAGCTAAAATGGTATCTACAAAGGGGATACCTCCCAAAGACTAAGAGCCTAAGACAATTGGCATCTAATTATATATCTGAATGCTTTGTCTATGCTTTGTGCATTTGCATTGGTACTATTCTATTATGCAATGTTCTATATGATATTTGAATTTGATGAATATGGCTTTGTTTTTCAATAAAATAAAGTTAGTATTTAATTCCTTAATGCGCAACAAATAAATCATGGTGATTAAGTTGTGAAATCCTCCCCCCTTATCCTTTTCTATAAGTTTTTTTCATATGATATTTTAAATATAGTATTTTCTTTTTTATTAAGTTGAAGCGAGCGACTAAAACTTCCATTATTGATTAAGGATAAATTCTGTTTAAGCCATGTTATCACAATAGTGAAATAAATGAAATGAGAATTTAAAATTTTCATGTTTCTTAAATTTGTTATTCTATTTTATTACCTCTTTTTTCCTGAAATACTCAATTAATCATTGTCTTTTGGCCCAACTATTTATCTCAAATTTCTCAACATGGCACGTATTTAACTTAGTTTTTTTACAAGTTGGTCAAATTGTTTGATATAGGATAGGAGAGCAAGAACAAAATTTAGATAGTAGCAAATGATAAAGTTTGACATTGTTTAGAGAATGAAAAAGAGAAATCTAAAATTTTGAGAAATAATTGTTATATATATATATACATTCACATTTCTTTTGAGTATCTTGTTGACTTTGTCGCTTACTACATATTTACTATTTTGTTTATCCTCTCCTAACTATTTTTGGGCATCAACTAGTTTCCCTAAAATTTTTTAAACCTTGGAACTTCTATTTAGTTTTTTGTGTTGTGGGAATTGGTTTCTTGTGTTTCATGTGTAAGTGTCAATACATATAAATATATATGTCATGTAGGAGAAGACAGAAAATGAAGTTCATATTATTGTTTGCCTTGTTATAAATTCCTTAATCATGTTTAGATAACTCAACTAAAAGAAACTTTTTTTCTTTGGTTGTCTTTCCAAATATAAATCCCCTTTAGGACATTGCGTATTATATAAAGGCATATGCATAGAACTTTTAAAGAGCAGTTACTGTGAATTAAGTGTAGTGAGATTATTATTTGGTTGTCATGCTAGTCACTTGTCCCTCCTTAGTGACTATCATTGGTCTATTTTGTCGTTTCTGTCCTGTCTTCTCTGTGGAGCCTATTTTTTCTTAAGTTTTCTTAGTTTTGTTTCTGCTCTGATGTTGTTCTATTTGTTGTCAGCTTTATTCTCTCTTATGTTTTATAGGGGTGTTGTTATGGGAAGTTTATGGTCTGTTACTTATCATTTTTTTTTGTAGTTTTCACCATGTTTCCTTGTTATATGTTTCCCCTAGTTTTGTTTGTCTTGAAGTTGTTCCTCTGTCTCTATGGTTTCTATTTTTTCCTAGGGTTTTTGTTGTCTCTGTAGCTTTATAATGGTTTGTATAAATTACATATATAAAGGACTTCTTTTTAGAAATTTTGTTGCAGCAAGTAAAATTTAATCAAAAGAAAAAGAAGGGAAGATTTCAAGTGCTAATAGGATAATTAGTTTCTCTTTGAAGCTTGCATTGTTGTTCAGTAATTTTCCCTCTTTATTTGTTTATTTATTATTTAGAATTTTGATATTATTTGTTCTAAAGTGCATTTTAGATTTTATGTGTTATTGTAAAAGAAGAAGAGAAAACTTACTGTACCACTAATTTGAATCTACATCTTTGTTTCTTTTCACCCTATGCTTGCTTCTTTCTCTATGCCCTTAAATCATGAAGCTTTCTTGCCATGGAATGAGATGTCACATATTGTGGAGTATTAGTAGAAGATAGTGAGAGTGATTGAGTTTGTATTACTGCCTGAGATTGTATTAAATATTAGTGTTTTCATTTTCTTAGTATGTCTGAATATTTTCTTTGACTGAATGAGTTTTATTTTATAAGTTTCCTCTTGTCTTGCATTTTTTTAGTACTTTTATTTGTATTCTGTTAGTTTACTATTAAGTATGAGTTTGAGTATTAATCATTTAATTTCTTATGTAGTTGAGCGAACCGGCGTCACAGACTCACAACTAAAACAAGAGCATAATGAATCATTGATTGGATGGCGGAACTATCTTCAAATATTTGATTATGTTTTGTTCACTTTTTAGGTAAACATGTGAAGGACTAGTAGTTTGTTATGTCTTGAGTATACTTCAACTAAGAATTTTATGAAGGGTGATAACTATGGTTTGAAATGGTTAATGTTATAATTCTCATGTATTATCATGTCAATTTAATATTCGATTTTTTGATCAATTAAGATATTTATTTTATCAAAATACAATAAAAGTTTTTTAATTGCAAAAGACAAAAAATCTCATAAATAACGTTTTACAAGACAATTACAAATCTATTATATGTGTAGACAACAAAATTAAAATAATGTGGAGCCTTTATAATATTTATAATATTTCTGCTTGTTTTGCATATATATTATAAGTGTGACAAAATGTTATACTTTACAAAATATAATTAACTAAAAATGCTATAAAATAATCAATTATGACAGTTGGAAAGTGTTATCCAAATTTTTAAGAATAAACTACAAGTTTGTAATAAACTACTCTAAAAGAATGTTATTATTTAATATTATAGCAACTAATATGTGTTATTGAATAGTTTAATATAGCATTAAACATATCATCTGAAAACTGTTATCGAAAAGTCTACACTTTTAATAACAGGGGCTACGTTAGCGTTTTGAAAAGTGTTATAAATACTTCCGGTTAGCAGTTTTCAAGTGTTATAAAATCTGTAGTTTCTTGTAGTGGTATAATCACAGAATTGCATAAAGAAAGGAAATAAATGAAAGTATACGACCAGGCTGGTCGACTGGAAGCGTGATGAATGATAAACCAATAATTTCCTGTTCGATGGCCGAGCAGGATACTCACTTAAAGTCGTCACGTGCCTGCCACGTGTAGGTCAATTCTGCCACGTCATCAGGGGCCATTTTTGGGTAAAAATTTGCCCCCCAAGTTTATTTTACTGCGGCCAGCATAAAATAAACTTAAACAACAGACCTTTCGTATGCTTTGTCAAATCTGTCAGAGTCATCCATGCCTTCTCGAAAAAGGAAACCAAACATATCTTTGTAGTTTCCCAAAAAGTGGTTTGACGGCTATTATGCTTTTCCATGCCTCGAAAAATAACCCCTCATGATTACCTCTATAACCATGCTTCGACCAATATATAACCCCCCATATTTACCTTTTTTCCTTTTACTTTTTATCTTTTTCTCAAGAACAATGAAGAATAGAACCCTTAGAACCCAGCAGACCCAAACAATCCCAATGATCCACGGAGTTTCTACCCAGCCACTCAACGTCTTGGAAATTTACACCCACTTTTATCCAAGTAAGCTTCTTGAATTTCTTCGTCTTTGAGATGCCATGCTATATTTAGATTCTAGTTTGCTTCAGACTTTAAGTTCCTGAATGTTCTTGAAAAACTTATTTGGGGTAAATGGGCACGTAGGTCTGAGCATGATAGGATAAGGAAAAAACACTACATGAGTCTTAGGAATTGGTTTGGGAGATAGGATTATTGATTTAGGGCGTAAAATCGAAGTAAAAATTTGATTTTTAAGCATGTAGAAAAAACTGGATTTTTCTCGACCTTTCTTAGAGTCGAAAAGTTTTTTCCGAAAAACTTTTCACTTTTGCTTTTTAATCCGTTTTCCAAACTGTTCGCATATAATTTAGTGTTTTTGTTAGAATGTGGCTGGTTGTATAAAAGCTTAAATTTTATACACGAGCAACGTTATTCCAACTTTACCACTTTCTTGGTCTTTTAGCCATAGATTCTCATCTCCCCTTCTCTGTTCATATATTTTCATGCACGACCTGTGGGGAGGTGAGAGGCCGATCGAAGACAACTTGCTTGTGCAGTTACACGAAGATAAAGAACAGTCGTTGCTGCTAATCCAGGAAATTCCTTTTTCTCATAACCCTTCAAATAGATCTTCGAGCAGCCCAGCCAAATGGGTCGTGTAGAATCCATTAATCAAAAGAAAAAGAAAACAACCATTCCTTTTGCCAAACAGCCTGCTCCTCGGGCTGAAAATCCTTCGACCAACCCTCAACCTGAAAACACTTCCCATCTATAAATCCAAACAAAAGCTCAACCTCGGGCGTCCTTCGACTAGAGGTCGAATGGTACATAGTACCTCCTAGAAACATTACAGCTAGGACGGTAGGGAATTATCTCAAGAAGTACGGACTTCCTGGGATAACCCTAATCAAGCCTACAATCGACCAGCAAACAATCTTGCTTGGGGGTGCCTTCAGCGCCTGGTTGAGATATCACATTGAGGCAGGGGCAACCTTGCCTCTTCATCTATTTTTCCAGGGGGTGGCTAACTATTTCGAGGTTGCTCCCTTCCAGATCATCCTAAATGGATATAGACTGCTCTCTGATCTCTATAGCCTGTACATCCATAAGAAGTGGCTCGTTCCTATGCCACATGAGATCAAATTTGTTTGATCTCAAGTCCAACCCCAATCACAACAACACGGGGTTCTTCCACTTTTACCACCAGGAATCTGCTCGCACTTTCTTGAGTGAGATCACCCACAAGTCCAACGTGGGAAAGTACTTCCAGGAGTACTTTTTGACACTCGACCTAGTCGCCAACAATCTGGCCTTCACTGAAGGAGGTAAATTATTTATTCACTGGTCGCTGAATTCCCTTTAACTTTTCTGCACATTCCTTAGAACTTTGGTGTCATTCAGGTCCATGACGTTGACCAGCTCCTACTCCAGAAATGGAGATACGAGCAGCATCCCTGGCCAGCATGACCAATATAGAAAAAAGCGTCAAAGAGCTGGTCACGGAGACCAATCTAAGGATGGTTGGCCTTCTGGAACCTCACCAGGATGTGAGGGAATCAACTGCGGGGAGCGCTATCGGTGGAGAAGTTCCCGAGCAGTACCAATATGTGTCACAACCTCCGAGGAGGAGGACAACGGGAGTGACCATCAAGGAACCCTCCAGCACCCCATGAGTAGTTGTTGCCCCTGCTCCACCAAGAAAGGGCAAGCAGAAGGTTTCTGAACACCCCTAGCCTATTCTTGAATCTTTAGATGAGAACAGTACTGACTTCTCACTCTTAGAAAGTTTGCCCATTCCCTGTCATTTATTTGACGGGGACGACAACTTTAAATACACGCCTAATTTAAATTCAGACTTCTTCAAGGCTGTGAGTGAGTGTAGCAGTAGTACAATAAATAATGTAGCGATGGGTAGTTGTAGCTCGGGTATTTTACTTGTAATTTCTTTGATCTTATTTCCTTGATTTAGTAAGTATCTTCATCTATATTTCCTGACCGTTCGCTTCTATTTTGCAGTCATGTCAGCTGAAGATCTGTTCGACCTGTACAGCGAAACTGAACCCTCCGACAAAAAAGACTCAGACCGCGGATCCTCCAATGCCAGTTCCTTCCAAGGAAACAACACCTCCTCCAACTCCCATCGACCTGACGTCTCCGCCAGCCCCTGTCAACCAAACACAACCTCCAGTGCCTGTTAACCAACCTCGTCTAGCTCCTGCTAACCAGACACCTCCTGATCAGACAGGAGAAGCTTTGACAAACATTATGCTTAGTTCGGCCAAAGATAGGTTGATTAAGCTATCGAGGCACCAACACAGCCGAGAGGCCATCATCGGTACCAACTCCATGGAAGTCGATCAGATCATCAACCGCGCGCTGAACGAAGTGTTGAGCGCAAGTTGTCATTTTTTGCTAAGTTTTATTTGTTTATCTTGTCATTTTATTTCCACTAACAGCTTTTCTCTGATCGCAGGGACACTACAAGAAAATATGCTTTTAATAACACCGAAAATGTGTTATCAAAACATACCATAACACCTTTTGATGTGTTAAGACCGACTATGTTATCGTAGGTCAGGGTACTTTACATAACACTTTATCATTGTTATACTGATGTGTTATTATACTGTCAACGATAACACAATTTCTGTGTTATTTTAATAAATAGATAAGTGTTTAATTATGTTATTTATAGTCGATTATATAAGACATTTCAATACTTATAAATTTGTGTTATACTGCACTTTAGTATAACACTTTTTTTGTGTTATACTACACTTTAGTATAACACTTTTTTTGTGTTATACTGCACTTTAATATAACATATTTTTTGTGTTATACTATGCTTTAGTATAGCACATTAGTATAACACATGTGTTATATTAGCTCAGAGAAACATAATCTTTTTTTACTTACATAAAACTAGGAAAACAAATATGAAAGTTGAAGCTAAATAAGATAACATAAATAGTTTTTTATTAATTACTCAAATGTAATTACAATATTTAGTCTACTAGTCTAGGCTTAAGAAATCATATTACAACATAATTTATGCCCAATTCAGATTCCTTTATCACTAAATACAAAACAAGAAATGTATATAAAAATTAGTGAAATACATTCTTCTATTCTAAAGGCCTCAACTACAAATGTTGTCAAGAATTGCTCCAAAGAAATCATCTCAATATAACTGCACATTGTAAGAAAAAAGTCCTTTTATTATTAAGAACATAAGACTTAAGCTGGTTTCCACCTGTAAGCATATAAAGTTTAAATTAGTTATATGAACTAGTTTATATAACTAACTAAACTGTCATATAGCCAATTCACTTATCAGTGATTCATTGAGAATAATCACATACTTTAATTAACTTATGAAATATATGGAATGGATGCAACTTATAGTTTAGTCCCTTCATGTTGATTGCAACTTATAGTTTAGTCCCTTCACTTATTTTTTTTATTCTCTCTTTTCAATATGAATATGATTCAAACCACTTGTAAAAAAATGTGACTGAAATTAATTGTTTATTTATATAAATAATTTTTACACAAACATAATTCATTATATGTATAATTTCATTGAATTTCCTGTAACACAAGTATAGGAGCCAAAAAAGGGAAACACCCTAGTTTTCATGGCCAAAACATAAGAAACACAAGTATCAGATTAAAAGTAAACAAGGAATTGAAGAATCAAAATAAATTCAAAGAGAAAAGCAGAGGCTACAAAACTAAATGGGTCAGTTTCTGAGTTGAAAAAATTCTGATACAGGGAGCTATGTCCCTTGACATGGGAAGACTATTCACATGATATGGCATTGGAATTTTCTCTTATGTGGTAACTTTTTTGACTACCACTTAATTGTTTATATTTCTAATGATAATATATTCATATTATCTATACTAATAAGATTACTAATGGATGAAAACATGAACAGGTCCCAATATATATAGAAGAGAACAAAATGAATATGATTTCAATTGTAGAACAAACCCAGAATTCGTCTTCCAGAACTTACAAATCAAAAAGGAAACCACCCTAATTTTTTTAGAAATTTAAGAGCAGGGGATTGAAAACCCATAATCTTACCAACTAGCAGCACATTAATACAATTAAAAACAATCTCAAAGGTTACAAAACCACAATCTAAATTTCAGTCATTGGACAAAATGATATGCAATCGCATATCAGATAATCTTTCCAAAGAAAGAGTAAACAACTAAAACCAAACAATTTAAAAAGGGGACCAAAAACACACTCGAAGCTTTAGTTTATTTCTTGCAATTAAGGGAAGAAATTTAAAATCATAAACTATATTCATTAATGGTTCAAACTTAACATAAAGAAACATATTCCAACTCAAATGTCCAAAAAAATCATCATTTTCATAATCATCATCATTTCCGCTCATTCTATCTTAAATTCAGCTACTAAAATAAACAATATTTTAGCAACTTAAAAAACAATATGATCATACTATGTACTCATAAAACAAATTGGTTATGAAAAAAGAAATACATAAGTCAGTTGCATCCCATTGAGAATCGGTCCTGGAAACTGCCCCTTTATCCCAATAACCTAGAGTAATGAAACAGCCAATGTCATTTTATCACTAGCCTCAAATGTTTAAGTCTTACACAGTAAAATATTGGAGCAAAAGGAGATAAACAGAGACTTAAAAGGTAATGCTGCTCAAAATGAAGTAAAAAGCCAGATTAATTTCTCGTACTCTTTAAAAAACAGTACACATAATCAAGTTGCTGACACACCTAAATAACCAACAAAAGAAAGAAAACATACCCATGAAAGGAAAATTATTCAAGCAGACAAAAATACTATATATTATAAAGGATAAATAAAAATGAATTTATTATCTTCAATGTGTAATATTTTTTTAAGCAAGTTAAATAATCTAACTGCATTATGTTTTCTATACTATGACGGAGAAAGATAAGAAAGAACAAGGGATGGAAATAGAGAACCAACTCAAATTCCATAGTAAAACTAAAGGTGCACCTTCAATGTTATTCTCCAACGAGTATGCTTCTCCAGCGAGTATGCTTCGCCTTGTATTTCCAATATTCATGGTTTACAAGAATATACTGTAGAGAAAAGACAATTAATGCAAGAACAGTATCATTCTCAAATCCTTTTTCCATCAGCTGCATTGTGAAATCCAGCACTGCAACATTTTAAATCGCATATCACAACATGTATTACTTTGGAGTCTATACAATATAAAGCACCATTGAGCTGATCACATGAAATTATTAATTACATGCTCTTAAACATACCTGCTGTAGTTAAGAAATAGCTATTCTCGTTTTTCTCACAGTCAATTAATAACATTGTTGCCAATTTTAGAAAGTTCATTCAATAGAAAAATCAGAACAGCAATTTAAATGCAGATAATTCTCTCACCCAAAACTCTTTAAGAATGAAAGAACATTCTCTTTAAAAACAAAGGAGCCAGAAACTCTGTAGAATATGATATTATACATAAAGCATTATTATACAAAAACCTGGCTATTAGAAAGGAGAGGGGTCAATAAAAACCTGCCTAAGTTCATACGCCACGACAGAACCTCTTCCAGTCCTTCTTTCAAGCTTCTAGGGTTGTAATTCAACTCTACTTTGGCCTTCTCACAAGAATATGCCCACTGATGCCTTCATCACTAGCCAACTAAGCTTTTACCCAAAAATTTGAGTTTGCTACATATGCACCTAGAATGTGAGAATGGTTAGAAATTAAGAAGAATTTCTATTTTCATTACCCAGTCCCATTTTCATTCAATATGTCAGACAATAGAGAAAGTAATTTCTTGAAAGTTTTAACTATATTGGAAGATATAATATTAGGAATTAAAGGTTAAGCAAATGTATATCTTAACGTGAAGAGTTTTCTATTGCTGCTAAAATTTAAAATCTAATTCTAAGCTTGCTAAACTGACTTAAAAAGCAGGGTGAAAGAGGTCAATTCATCAAAATTTTGCTAACACAATCAAAATAAAGAAGTAACATTTCAAGAAAAATAACATTAATAAAAATCCAAATGTTCCGAACTAAAACTAGACAACAATCTTGGGTACAAATCGAAAAATTGAAATGAAAAGTGAAAAACTGAAGATTCCAACAGCCAGAATGTGACTCAAAACAAATTAACAAAACAAACTAATAGTAGTACGAGCATAGTTAATAGAAATCACAAATATTAATAGCAATGTAAGAATGGTTAGAAATTAAGAAGTACACAAAAATGTGATCAAAGCAAAATGGGTAATGAAATCGATTATTTAAAGAATGTAACATGACTGTCAGTAGTTTGAAGTGTTGCTATAAACATACTATACTGTACTGTACTAATCTATACTATGTATTACTACATGTACACCATAATCAATAGATGAAAAGGCATGACAAATAAGAAGATATTAAAGAACCTTACTGTTTCTGGGCTATGGAATATCAACAACTTCTTCTCCTATATTGATAAATAATAGAAACCCACTCTTATATTTGATTACACATATTCTTCTCTCCATAGCCCACCCCACACTCTCTGCCCAAAATAATTAAGCTCATAATACAAGTTACCCTTCTTCTCCACAATACCCAAATATATAAACTAATTTTGATTTAATTCCTACAATTTATATATCAAATTGGCCACAGAAAGTTCTAGCAATTTATAAAATAAGTACTAAAAAACAGAGGACAACACAATAATGAACACACGCATTCAAGTAAAAGAAAAATGGACAAAAAGAAAGAATTATATAATAAAGAAATGCTCCAATTAAAAAACATAAACTAACTAATTAATAAAAGACAAAAAATTATTTGTGCCTTTCTAATATCAAATATATATGTAATGTTGATCTTAGTACCATGTGTATGAGCTCCAAAAAAAATGATCAGATCTTATTCACTTCAATTGCTCTCAGGTGGAACACAGATTCCCTTCATAATGCACATAGACCAAAATAAATTGAGAATGATCAACCTGCATAATGCATAACCACAGGCATATAAGCTCATAAATACATTGAAGAATGAATTCAGCACTAACACAACTGATAACTAATTTAAGTTTTAGGTGACAACAATAATTGCTAATTAAAATGAAAGAAATGACAACACCAACCATTTTAACTTGTTGCATCCAAAATAGAACTAATACAAATGACAATAAAAGAGTTTTGAGAGACCATTTAACAAACTGTTGGTGTGCACCTCATTTGTTTGAATTAGATTATATTATATGTATAGGTTTATGCTCCACCAAAATCTGTGTTTTTCTATTTTGTCTTGATGGTATAACTATGAACTACTATTAGAATTACTATATATATACATATAACCAAGCTCTTTCAAGTTTCAATACTATTAAATAAATTGTGGAAACAAAAGGAAATTCATTTGAAATATAAACTCAATACCTGATCATTTAGTGCAATTTTCGACAATATATGCTAGCTTGTAGAACTTTATCTTTAGTAGAAGCTATCATTTAATTTCTACTAATTTGGGGCTGCAACAACTTTGAGATTAAAAGACATGAATCAGACCTACTTAGATACCTCTATCTATATATATAGTCTCAAGAAATACTAGAATACTCTTCAATCTTTTAGGCTTTCGTATAGGAAACATCTATAATTCTAAACTACATTACATAAATAGAGACAAGCTTGTAAAGTTATCATAAGTGGCAACTTGTAAACATGACATTCAAGAAGTCCACAAGCAACACATCAAACATGGTCCTACAAATTTTTAAAAAACTATTATTATTAAAGTTCTATTGTAGGAAATATTATCTTTCAATTACAAAGATATATTTATATGTATACTATTGAACTCCAACACAAAAACTTAATGAACGAAGACACCAACCTTCACAATAGGAGTAATAAACTCCACCAAGAAGGATGGAATTCTCAAAAGTGATGGCCAGAAAGAATGAATGAAATTAATCAACAGACCCTTGATATGTGAACCAACGTGATCCTGTACAAACATAAAAAGATCAGCAAAACACCATAATGGTCTCGACCAACGACAGAGGCCAGCCATCTATTTGTACTCAAATGAGTTAAAATGAAATCTAATGCAAGTTCAGATTATGAATGAACTAATTGTTGAAGCCATTCAACTTATTGCTAGAGCTTTGGCCGAATCTCCTTCAGTCAAAATCAAGGTACATTTTTCAGAGTTCCTTCCTCCGGCTTCATTAGCATCCTCCAGCTTATTGATATTGTGAACCCTTTCTGTCTTAGCTCCATCTGTTTTCTTAAGATCCTTGTTCTGCTTGAAGTTGGCCCAGGAAAGAAGACTATCCACAATGCCAGACTTTGCCACTGCAAGTTTAAAAGGTAAAACATAAACGAAGATACAGAAAGTAATGATAAGAGTGCATCTACATAAACAAGCAAAGAGCTTCCCGAACCTTTCTTTAAGAACTCTGGTGGGAGTTCACATTTAGACCCAAAAATGCTTGGATGAATGGTAAGAGTTTCTTTAGTTTGAGAATCAAAAGCAGGATTGTCAATAAGGGCATTGACAAAAACCCATAAATAATTCTTCACATTGTGGGCTTTCAAGTTGGCATTCTTGTTCTTCTTATTTACAAGATTCATGACATGATTAGTCATCTGACTTGTGACGTGATCTACATGAGTTCCACCCTTGATTGTGGCAATCAAATTTACAAAGCTAACTTGGTTTAACAAGAGAAAACAATCAGAATAAAACACCCTTAAAAGTGCAGAACAACATCAAAGTACTCTCATTTAACATAAAAATTCAAATACCTGTTGAAATTGCCCATCACTAAGGCTCACACAAACCTCCCACCTCTCATTCACTTTCTCTGTGATCCTGCAGAGAAATGGTCAAAAGATTATGTTAGCAAAAAAGATAACAAATGAAGAAAAAAAAACCTTAACTAGAATCAGTGTGAAAAAAAAAACCTTGGAATAGTAGCATTTGATTTGCAGGCAGAGCGCAAATAAAGATCAACATAATCTAAGAATGATTTCACAGGAACTCGTTTTCCATTAAGTTCCACTTTCACATTATTCCCAAGGCATCCAACCATATCAAAAACTCTCTTTTTCATTAGCGCAACAACATCATCTTCTAAATGTGTCATGTTAAACTTAGCCAAATCTGGCTTAAAAGTCACCTTGGTCCAGTTGTCACTCTCCTTGCACTTTGTGATCACTGGATCGGTTTTCTTCCCCATGTTATTGGAGAAAACCTTCAAACAATCAACAGAAAATCCAATCAAATCAATATGTATGCTGAACCCAATTTCAAATTAACCACACTAGAGAGCTTGTCTTAAATCAAAATCAAGAAATGAAATTTATAAACAAATTAGTCCCAATTTATGGAAAAACTTCAAATCGTCAACACACAAACCCAATCAAATCACCATGTCTGCCAAACTATGCTGACCAAAATTTCAAATTAACTAAAAAAGAGAGCTTGTCCGAAACCCAAATCAAGATATGATCTTTAACTAAAAAAGAGAGCTTGTCCGAAACCCAAATCAAGAAATGATCTTTAACTTAAAAAGAGAACTTGTCCAAAACCCTAATCAATAAAACACATGAATAAACAAATTATTTCCAAATTAGGGAAAACCTTCAAATATTCAACACGAAACACCCAGTCTACTCAACAAGTATACTAAGCTCCAAATTCAAATTAACTAAAAAGATAACTTGTCCGACATCCTAATCAAGAAATGAACTTCTATACCTGCTTGTACTTCTTCAGACGCTTTCCATCAGCGGTCTCGATGATAAACTCAGTTGAGAAGATATTAGTGAGCTTAGCACCATACCCATTTTGCCCACCAGTAGTTTTCTTAACATTATCATCATAGTTACTACTCGTCAGCAGATGCCCAAAGATCAGTTCAGGAACATAGACCTGTTCCTCCTGGTGAATCTCCACAGGGACTCCATCACTGTTATTGTAGGCACTAATACAGTTCTTTTCGACGTCAATCGCAACCTTGAGGCTATCCATGGACTGATCTCTCTGCTTGTTATCGGCAACATTGACGAGAATCTCATCAAAGATCTTGTACCGACTAGGGACGTAGCTAACGGAATGGTTGAACATCTCCTCGTTCTCGTAGACCCAAAGGTTTTGGGCGTGTTTCTCAATCGACCCAATGTAGGTATCCGTTCGGAGGAGGATGTGCTTGAGTCGCGGGGGAGGGGGGGGGGAATGGAGGCGCGACGGATTATGGTATTCTTGTCACACTCGATGAGCTCCGATTGCCCTGAGCGATCGAATCTCATCCATAGCCTCGCTCCACCAGTTTTCTTCTTCCCCTTAACACCCCCAGCAGCGGCGGCGGCAATCAAGCTGCTGCTGCTGTTGTTGTTGGTACTAGGCGGCGAGGAGACGGCATCTCCGATCGAAGAATGGGTGGTCTGAGGTAGTGTAGAGAAAACAATGAATAGAGAGAGAGAATGAAGTAGAGATAGGGCTAATTGAAAATTGTATTCGACTTTTTTTTTTTCTAAACAAAAAATTTAGCGCTTTTATTTTGGTTTTTTTTTGGATAGTTACCGCGATTTTGTTTTTTTAAAGGAGCACTTTTTTTTTTTAAAGATATACTATAATACTTTTTAAATAAACTTATAATCCAATGTTATGGAAAATTATATTTGGTGTAGTGGGAGTTCTAATTATGAGT